>NC_049173.1:43105485-43471735 GCF_009769625.2 Cygnus olor
ACTAAGGCATTATGGCCAGTGGATCATATAATATTCAATGATCAGTCAGCAAGAAAATAGGTCATCATGACATACAGTTAATATAGCCTGAGGAGGTCACCTGGCCTGTAGATGGAGTAGAATATTTAAACTACACAGTCTTTCTCTATTTGGGTAAAAGAGAAACTGATATAATCAAACATAGTGGATAATACTTTTAAATCTTATTTGGGGTCAGTTAAAAGAATTGCACTTTATACTGGACAGTTTTTGAAGGGAGGCAGAGGTTTATATAAACTTGTTTTATTAATACAACAAAACCACTGATCTGTTGCAGAAAATAAAACCTCTAGTGTAGCTGTTGGAAAATTGAAGTTTTGCTGAACTGGCAGAAACCAACAGTTGGATAGGCTACCCCAGAAAGCATCAAGAATAAAACTTGTCATTGCACATGAAATAAAACAATGTACTGTTGAAAGGCATAATGTAGCTATTAGTGAGTCACTTAGTGACTACCACTGGGAAAAGTACCCAGAGGGAGTGAGAGTGTATTTATGCCAGTTCATTCTTGGGAAAACAAAAAAAAAGCATGAATCTTTTTAAGGATTATACTCTCCCAAATGATGTTATTCTCATACTTAAAGTGACTTTTCTTAATAATATATATTGGTAGCAGAAGAAAAAAATAGAGAATATTTGATAGCTGATGTTTCAAATTATAAATACAATTTAGCAGATGTCAAAAGCAGAGAAGAACATATCTGATGCTTAAACTCACAAAATTCATCACCAGTGTTTTCATATCCACATGACATTGTAAATGACTGGCTTACGTACCTAAAAATACATTTTTCTTATAGAAACAAGGTATCTTCTGTCTACAAAATGTTTTTTACTTTCTATTTTTATTCAAAAATATTTCACAGGGTCATAGATGTATAGGTATATATCCATATATGTAGATATATAGGTATATAGAAAGATATATAAGGTATATATCTATATAGGTATATAGAAAGAGTCTTTTTGAAAGGTAAAAATTATATTTTTATTAAAGATCGCATAATCTGTTCAAAATATTGGTATTGGCCAGATACCAAAGAAAGTTGAATTTTACTACTGTAGACACCCCAAAAAGAGAAGGCAAGGCTAGCGTAATGTATCAGCTTTGTGGTAGAGGTCTACAAGGTTGTAAGGCACACAGAGAAAATGAATAGGAAATAATTGTTCCTAATAATAAAAAATCCTGAGAGACGTCAAATGAAGATGTTAGTTAGTAAGGTCTAGACAATCCAAATTAGATATTTTTATGTGGAATGTTTAAACTTGAGCAAAGAACTGCAAGGTGTTTTGGATACTAAAGCATGAATTCAAGTAATAACTAGATCAAGTCAAGAAAAAAGAATCCATGCAACACTAGTAAGTACACAGTTTCCATCAGTAGTGTAGCAAGTCCCAAACACAAATTGTTGGAAGCTGTGAAGTTACTGTTCTGAAGTGCTGTTGTATTCTGACTTGTTCTTAAAGTTTTTCCATACTTGCTACAGATCCCTCTCAGACTGAGTCTACTGGGCATGATGAACATTGGATCATACCTATGAAGGATATCCTTATAATCTTTCTCCACATGTTCCATTTAAGCAGCAGCTTCCTGGTTTGTAATTTGAACCAAAGCCTAGTTGAAGGAATCTATTGATTTATCCTATACACGGGTGGCATGTGGTTTAGGCAGTGAATATGAGCATGGACTGATAAAGTGCTAATATATTCATCTGCAGTGTAATCCTCTTCACAATTAAGATATTCAGAAATGAATGGTTCTGAAATTTAAAAAAAAAAATAGAAGGCAGATATTTTTCCACTATTTTAAATTTTGCAACTTAAGTCTCCTACGTACATTCCATGATACATCAAAGATTTTTATTTGTTTTCTTTATAGAAACTTTATATATATATATATACATATAACAATATATATAGAAACTACATATGCCAGAAATCTCATTGCTTATTCTGAGGGTTTTCCTTAGTTTTTTTTTTATTGTACTAAACCATATAAATAAAAGTTTAACTAGAATACTTTTATTCAGGACACTATATAAAAGTATGTATTCTGCTCTATAAATTATATAGTGACTTTTAAAATAAAATAAAAAAAAAAAAACTCCTGGAACTTAGGTTTATGCAATGCTTAAATGCTAACTTACATTCATATGAATTAGACCTTAATAAATATAATCTCATATAGTAAATCTGACACTTACTTCAAGTATCAGTGAACTGTACTGTTTTACTCCATTATGTTAATATCTGCTTACAGCAGTTTGATTCTTTTCAGCTGAGAAAGTTTAATGCCATGTTGATGACTGTAAAGCAGTGCAATTTTTTATTTATTTTTTAATTTTATACCAAGAAAATATCATGTTTGCTCTACTTATTTTTTACAGACATATGAAACCATTTGGCACACATTTTGAGAATAAATATTTTATCCACTGTACTGTAAGGCTATATTAATCAGAATTAAATCTGAATTAACTTGATAAGCCAAAAATAAAGGATCCCTGAAACAGAGTGGTTTAAGTAATGTCCACAGAAGAGGAACACCCCTGTTTATTTTCTTTACTCAGCTTCAATACTGTGTATAAATTACATCTTTTCTCTGATTTTATACTGTATTCTTTTTTACATAAGCATTGATTTATTTCCTATGCTAACTACCCATGAAATTTCATTTTAATTTAAAAAATCAATTCAGTTAGATCTGTAGCAGTAGAATGAAATACATTAAACAAATCTGTTTGTTAATGTTTCACTTTCATATTCCAAATAAACAGCACAGTTTTTTTTTTTTGTTTGCTTTGTTTTTGTTGTTATAGTTTTGTTTTGTTTTGTTGTTTTGTCTTTCAAATATAATACAAAATATAATACAATCTGTTCTTTGGAGAGAGGTGAGTGTGGTCAACGAAACTTAGCATGCTATGTCTTATCCTGAAGTGAAAAAAAAAAAAAAAAAAACAGTCAAGAAAGTTAGGGGGGGGTTATAATGGATAAGCCTGAAGACTTTTAACTATACTTATAATAAACGGCATATCAAGCAAAGAGATCATGATCTCTGCAAAAAGCTCTCCGGTAATATCTTGAAGCTGAAGAGGAACAAGAGCTCCTGATTGGCACTTTGTTACTTGAATTGTAGCCCCACTGATGAGACAGAAAGGCCACTAAGGATAATTTTTACACTATCTAAAATCTGCCAGATGTCAAACTTAAAACTATGAAAGTTATAAAGCATTTCCTAATAATAATAATAAACAACAACAACAACAACAATGTGCCCAAACGCAGAAAGCAAAGCTTTTTCTAGGCAACCAAGACTCATGTATACTCTTCCTTTTTATTACTTCCTGAATACACTTTTCATCATAATGTCTCCTTTCCTCCTTTTTTCTTCTACAAACCAAAGAATCATCTCCATCAATATGCAGTATGAGCCTACTGCCACAATATAAATGTGTAGCATTAAAAATTAAAAATATTATTTTTTACACTCCGTCAGGATGAAAAGTGAGGCTTCATTCTCATTTGCAGTTCAGCTTCTACTCTGTCATCCTTCTTGTATTATACCACAGGACATGATCGCTAATAGACAGCCAAATTCCTACAGACCTTAAATTACCTCAGCTCTGCTCTGAGCAGAAATCTACATGACAGCAAATACAGACGAATTTTCAAAGGTGAGCTAAGTTGGTTGCTGTACTTCACTGCGAATAAACCTCTTTGATCTAATGTCAGAACAACAGAGAACAGGAATGTATGGGGTGGTTTACCATTCAGCACAAGGTTCTTAAAGCTAAAGGAGACATTATTTGTTTTGGAAGCTGAGAAATCCAAAAGTGACTCTTCCCATGCACTCAACCAATCTTCTTTTAAAAAGTAAAATAAAATGCCTACTAGATGTATATCTATTAGGTTCTTTGAGCACCAAGTTGTTTGATTTTTTTTTTCCTTTTGCTGGGGCAACAGTGAAGTCCACATTTGTGTTTGTTTGCAGCGAAGTAAGGTTAACTTTCAACTTGGCTGAAGTCCTGGCTCTGCAGAGCCCTCTGTTTTGTAATTTGAAGGTTAAATTCTTCTCCGAGAGCCTTGCTGGAGTTAGTGTTCTCACTCCCAGTAACTGTAGGAACTGCCTGACCTTTATAAGTGCAAGTCAATATTCGTGCTGTCAGAAGGAGCATCGTTGAGAGTAATCTTCACAATCATAAGGAAAAGGGGTTTGCCACGGGCAGACCGTGATCAGTGAAGGGGAATCAGTGAACAGTCAGATAAAACTGTTTTAACTGGATACAAAGAGTCTCTCTTACACAGCTTCAGGTTTTATTCAAAAGTCTGCAGACCAGCGGTATCCACAGATCTCCTCCAAATTTCAACAAGATCAATGGAAAAATAATAATAAAAAAGGAATTAAGAATGAAGCACTCTAAATGGCTTGACCTCTAGGTCATCTTCTACAATGCTGCTCTCTGGCAAGTTCAGACACATGCAACTGGAAAAGATATAAAATAATTGTTTATTGCCTTTGTCCTCTACCCAGCACAAATTCCAAAGCAGGTCTAGTATCAAAATCAATTGGTGAAAAATACTGTATTAATATACAATATCTTGAATACCTCACTGCACCTCATAAACTTTTCCACTAGGAACACTAGGAGTTTTGAATACAATATCAGACCAATAATAAATACCATCATCTCAAGTCAGAATCTAGAAGTAGAACAATTTTTTGTGGACTGAATAACTATTTGCAAAAGCAAACAATAAAGTATCCTGTCTTGAGAGAATTCTAGTATTATGCAAATATGCTCAGGTTTCTGTTTGCAATTACAAATAGAGGTATGCAGGCAAGGGAAAAGGCAAACAAGGAACTCAACCAAGAACAAATGACCCAGGATGTTCTGCACCTAAGTGAAGAGTTGGTTATTGTTATGAATAAATAAATAAATAAACACGTTTTGACCATTTGAGAGCAAAACACTCTTTGGAAATTCTACTTTATTTCTTCCTCCATTCTAGAGATCCAAGGTTATTAGAAATCCCATATTTCTTCATACCATCTTATTCTAAAATAAATGCTCTGGACTATTCTTCACTTCTAAATTTTCAGTAAATGAAAAATCTGTTTATAATTTAATGACAAAATAAATGACATCTGAAACTTGGCAGAATAATGTAAACTGAGGCTTGCCTGACTCAGACTCAGTTTCTGGCTGTGTTTAAAGGAGGAGACAAAGGAAGAGCTAAGCCAGTGGAAATTTCATCTTTTTTTTTTTTTCTTTTTTTTTTTTAAGCTATTTACTCAGTTCTTTGGCTTATGACCTGGCTTATGTTTTGATACATCTGTTACAGGCTGTAACCAGGGCAACCAGCAAATGCTGGAAATTTCATAACACTTAAGGAATGTTTAAATATTATTTGCGGGAACACCCTACAAGTCAAAAGGATTTTAACTACGAACTGGTTAATTTAAAGCCCACAGTCTCCAAAGATGTGTGAACATTCTTCAATAATGCAAGATAATGTCTTCACATAAAAACATGAACTGTTCCATCGTGCATATGGTTTTAATATGATTGGGTCCTTTTTAAAAGAAAAAAAAATGCAGTAATACATTTCAGTATTAGCTTTCATGCCAAATAGACAACTTCCACAAAAGTTTCTACCCCATAATTGGACACTTGGACTTTTCCTGTGAATTTTTTCATTCAGTAAGCTCTGTTTGAAAGGGAACTGCTTTGATTTTTACAGATAAAAACATTTTTATTTTTATTTATTGTACTGAAGAAATCTTCATTTTGACCTGCTACAGAACTAATTTGTGTACACCATGGTTTCTTCTGTGATTTGAATTTCATTTTTTTCTAGGATTCAGACTTGTTTCTGTAGTAGATTCTGGCTGTGAAAAGATGCACAGAGATGATAAAATTTGTGTCCTGAAAGGTACCTGTTCAATTTCCAAGGATACAGTAAGGTACACTATGGGCATTGCAGTCCAGCCAGTGGTGAACAGATATAAGATGGAGTGAGAAAACAAGAACGATGAGACTGTGAGAAAACTCTAATATTTCAACTCAAAATTATTCAGAAATATATATATATAATTGTAAGTGATAGCTTCAAAATGTCAACTATATAGAAAACTTTGTTTTCCCAAAACAATTTTTTAAATCATAAAAATGAACTCCATGAAACAGTTACTGGGGAGGTACTACTAATTTAATTCAATTCACTTTTTACACAGGTTTCAAACAGCAATTGCTCAAACAATTTTTATGGCTGAAAACAAAATACAAAATACAATAATAAGCATCAGCATCCAACTGCAGTTTCCTGACAATGATTTTGTTACTTCATCTGAAGTATTTTATCCTCCTCTCTAGAAGAAAGGAAATAGATTTTAATGATGGTGCACAGCTGCCTTGGGCAACAGATGATAGTCTTCAGGGTTTCCATTTTCTTCACAGAAGGAGATGTAATGTGGTTCCAAAAGAATCACTTACATTTTCCCTGCTTGGGAAACATATATGATGGCATTTTATAATGCCTGTTTTTTTTTTGTTTTTTTTTTTTTTAAATCTGGTCATTTTTTTGATATCAAGAGTTGTGCTCATTATTTCTAAAGCACATTAGTTCTGGAGACCTTATGATAAGAAATTATATGGAATATTCTCGCATAGAACAGGTATAAGCTATTGTCAAAATAGCTAATCATGTTTTTTAGTGGTAATTTATTGCTTAATTTGTAATAACATTCGGGATTTGATGTGGTTCGGAGCACATTGATGTTTCTTTAAGCAATGAATCTCAGAAAGGGTCTGTTCCAATCATTGCTTCTATCTTGTACCTTCATGTGAACTTCTAGGTAGGACATGGATTTGTTCCCATTTACACCGATTACTGGTGTTTGGCACCCACAGATTTCAAAACTCAGTGAAAAACATTTTCCATCCAGAAGTGGAATGAAGTTGTTATGCGAGCCAAAATGTGAAATACTTAAAAGAGAAAAGACAGTTATAAGAAAATAGCAAGGACGGTACAGGTATAGAGTGAGTGTTAAAGAGAATTATGATGAAACACTTTGCTGATATTTTGGCAGTTATTCAGATCCTGATAGTTCACCCAAAATTCAAAGGACCACAACAGCAGGGAGGGAAGCAATCTTATAAATTGAAAAGAAAATGACAAAAACAAAGAAACAAACAAAACCCCCAAACACTCTGTCCCTCCCCCTCCCCCCCCAAAAAAAAAGAGAACAACAAAAAATAAGCAAACAAATGTACCAACAAACATCCCTACAAATAAAAATCAGCTGCTTCTTCTTTTTTTTTTTTTTTTAATGGATAACCAGTGTTCACAATTTCATGGCCAAAGCTGACCAACTCTTCCCATTATAACACACTGTGAGTTTTTAGACTAAATTTTTGTCAACCATTTACACTGTCCATTGTTGGTTTCTGGATGCAACCTTTTAATTTTTTTTTGAATTAACATAGTAAGCTTACTTTTGAGAATGAAGGAAATATTTATGTTGCCAATGTTAAAATTTCTGGCAGCACTTTTATGAAGACTTTAAAAATACTTTGCTTCCAAAAAGGGAAAAGACTTTTATCAGGTGGTACCTTTGTACCACCAAATCACAGACTTGATTTTTCTGTTCTTCTGAAAACTGCCAGAAATGTATGTTTGCAAATCTCTGTTTCCATTTACTGTGACATCCTTGATTTTTTGCAGTTAAGCCCCACAGGGTCCTCCTACAGTGAGAGTGATTTGTTCTTGGCATCAAGAATTTTTATTTCTCCTACTGCTTTGCAAAGTAGAAGTGAGAAGGAAGAAAATGCCAGAAGTGTTTGGAGTTCACTACTACAGTTGAACTGGACAGCTCTGAATATGTGAAATGTTATTCGAAAAGAAAAAGTTTTGCAAATCAGATGCAAACTATTGAAAAGGAACACCCAAACTAAGTATATGTGTTAAGTATGTGTGTAAAGTATGAAAGAAACAGGGATCCATAAAGATCATATGCAGATACACAGTTAACTGCAGCGTCAGTCAAGCACAAATATACCTTCTTTCATGCATTTTAGCAAAGAGCATATGCAACAACTTCTGAGGGTATGTATGAAAAAAGTATTCGATTCGATTTTACCAAGTGGCTTGGTAAAACTGGACTGCAGGATATTTTTGCTCTTCTGCAATACGTATATGAAAGTAAGTTCGACTGAATTTCACTGACATGGGAGTAAAGCATATAATTTTCCATACATGAGTATTTCTGTAACGCAAAACAGCCCTTCCTTAGAAAATGTGTCCATTCTGGGACATATTCATGCAATGGAAAAGGGGTCCTGGGGATTTCACTGAGCAATTAGGGAAGTTCTTATAAAAATATTTATAAGGAAATGAATCACTTGTTTTTAGTATAGATCAGCCTGGGCTAATACCAAGCACTCTCAGGTCTGAGTGAAACAGTTTGCAAAGATGTACATATTATTTTTAGTTACCGAGCTTGGAGTTTTTAACTTAAAATACAGAATGATGTGCAAGTAATTTACTATTTTACATTCTCAAGTCAGCATTCTTGGTGTGTTCTGAAAAGCGTTGGTAACACAGGAGACAAAGAAGTGAAAATTACTAGCTATTGTAATTGCCACAGAAGAAATCAGTGATTAAAGTATGAAGGAATAAATTGTATTTGGCCAACTCGTTGAATAAATCAGATGTCTAAATTCAAGTACAGAAATTTAACAGTTTTATTGCTAATAAGTAACCTGTACAATATTAGCAGTAAAGGGAATAATAGGGGAGAACTTTCTGACTGCAAATGTTCTTTCATGCCTACATTTATTGGCATTTATAATTAAGGAAATAGCATTATAAAGCTCACTTATTAATTGAATGTCAGAAAAAATCGCTAGTGTTGACTACTTTACTGAAGTCACGTTATGAAATGCTTACCAGTGACAGAGTGAAAACAACCTTAATTTTGTACATTTCAGAGTCTAGATCCTGTTTTATTGTAAAATAGGATGCCACACACCAAGCAAACAAAAGGGGAAAGATGAAATATACTCTGTGAAAGTTTATAATGTTTTTACTTCAATTCTGCTTTATCCCATGTGTGATTTCAAGTAGATTTATTACCAGCTGCAGCCACATCCATTCTGTGGATTTTTCTGTTTACTGAAGGACTGACTCAGGCCCTTCCCTATACATGTAGCTGTCATGAGGCTGAAACACAGGAAGAATGTAAGCTCTTGCTCATACTCGGTGAGTCTTGCTGAGAGCACCAGACCTTAACCTCATATATAGTCTCAGTCATGACCAAGAATATTGACTCTGAAAATCAAAACTCAATAGTTGCCCACAGGCAGGCATCACAGGAGATAAAAAATAATGCAAAATCAGGACAATGAACTAGAAACTGTTTATGTTGCTGTACATACTGCAATTTCACCCTACATGTTCTTGGCCAAGGGTTCACTTTGGAATGAAAATAAGCTCTTTATTTTTAAAAATTTAAAGTCATTTTTCCCCACAGAAGTAATAAAACAGTAAATCCTACCCTGTAAGGTCTCATATCCCAATCAGCTATATTTTAGACACCTATATGTACTGAACACTTCAGATTAGTCTGCTGGAATTTATACTTTGGATTAAAATTCTAGTCTTTCTAGAATAAAAGTTGCTTTGAGAAAGTGGCATTAATTATTTCCTTGTTCTCAGTTTTGTTTGTTTGCTTAGTTGTTTGTTTTCCCTGTAGTTACTGTCACTGAGGCTTGCTGCGATGCAGCAAGGAAGCATCAGTTGTTTTAGTCTCTGCATGTTTCACATTTGTAGCTGGTTGTTTACTTTTTCAAATACTCATTTTCTGTTATTATCTATTCCATAGAATCACCGAAAATGCATGCGACTTGTAGAAGGATGTTAGGAATGACTGCTGCTTCCAGCAGCTCCACACCCAGGAATTCCTCCTGCCCTGCCATGGGATCACAGTACGGGTCTCTGTCCTAGGCTGAGGGGCACAGCTGCTCACACATTCATCTCACAGGCACCCCACAGGTCTTTCTGAATACCAGCATGGAGCCCATGCCCATCTAATACTCATGCCTGGACCCAGGGGCTTCTACACACTGGCTAGTTGAGGTTGAAGCTTTCCACCAATTATACATGCAAACCTCCCCAAACATAAGGCTTGGGGAAGACAGAGGTGATTGCCCCCCTGCAGCACAAGGCACTTGGGCTGTGACTTGCCTCTCATGCCTCATGCTGGTTCCCACAGTAGCTTGTTTTCAGGAAGCACACCATTCCCACCCCAGTGGCTTGTGGCAGAGACCCTCACCCACTCCAGAAGCTGACACTGAGAGCAGCCACTTGTCTTGTTTGTTGGCACCATTGGCCAAAAGTACCTATGTCCCCATTCTGACTCCAGTTGCTGGCACCAAATTCACTCACACCAGACCTTCAGTAGCTGACATTCTAGGTGTAAAGTCTGTAGGACCCAGTGAGACAACCCAGAGACATATTTTTGACAAACTATTTCTTTTTCTAATTATTTATTTATATATCCCCAATATAACTTTAACCTATCAATGCAGAATATACTCAAGTATGGCTTCAGTCTTAACATTTTCCTACCTTTTAAATACAGAGATCTGTTTTAGGCTGTTTTCATGCCATTATGCAATATTCTAGTAATTCATAGAAGTAAGGTTGTCAGAGAGAGGTTCTGTGAAGCTTCCACGGAGCCAAGTTCTTATATGTAAGACCTTTGAAACTGAGACACTGATTTTGCTATGGTTTCTGCTAGAAGATCCTTCCGCGTTTTGTAGTCAAGACCCTTGAAATGGAAATTGCCAAAATTTGAAAGAGTGCTAAGATCATTTGGCCACCTCAAAACGTCTACTCCTCCCTTTCTTCTCCCACTTCTTTCTGTGAAGAAGAAAATCGTAGCTTAAATGCTAAGAGATAAGATAGGAAAATTACATCTTTCAAAACATTTAAATCTTTCCACTCACTAACTGCGAATTGCCAAAAAACAGATTGCAAAGGCAGCTTTTACTACTATGCTTACATATTCCATACCATTTGCCTGTTAAGTTCAAGATGTCAAGATGGAAAGGTAGCCTGAAAGCTGCCAGTATTTTTTTTTTTTTTTTGACATTCATCTGTTTCAAGAAAGATTGAGATAGTGTTAAAAAGAGCAAATATATATGTATCTATATATTTAAAAGAGGTGTTAGCCAAAAGTAAACAAATTATGTGTGCGTGCTACAGCAATCAGGCATACAGTTGTGAGTTGTTACCCCCCTCCAATGAATTAAATGCTGTCTAACCAATGGAATATATGTACTGAAAGGAGTACTACCACACTTCTGGTATTCAGCTCTGTTTTAGCACTGCTTAACTCTGAACTGAAGAGGTTGCTCAGATTTCTATTAATGCAGTGTTCTTCTTGGACTTGTTTAATAAAATTTTCAATGAAAATGTCAGAGAAGCTTTTCTGATTTACATTTTCAGTCCAAGAAGGGCTAATATTGTGCATTCTGTTCAAAAACTCTTTAGTTATGGTTTAAGGAAAACAAAGTGAATATTTGTAGGTGGAAAAGTGGGAACAGTACATATGTCCCATCATCAATAATATGATAATTGACTCAGATGACTGAAAGAAACTTCCTAAGCAACTGATCAGGGAGGTCCGGAAGTTTCATATTCTTTCTGGAAGCTTCCCCTTGGAGATCATCCTTGCAGAACTAACAACGCAAAGTAAAATGAGACATGATTCCTTACATTGTAAGGTCATTTTGGTCAGGATGTTTACATGTATTGCCTTTTAATTTCTGGATTGTGGGAATAAAGAGTCACTAGTTTCAAACTTATTAATTAGTCAAAATGATTAATTAAGTCAGAAAACCCTAAAGCTGAGAAAAGAACTTTTCTCTTTTAAGTTTAGTTATAAGTTGATAATAAATACACATGTAGTACCATTCATTTCCTTTTCTGCTTGAGTAACCATAAATAGAATGGGTTCACATTAACAAGCTTGGCCTGAAATTGTGTTAATGAACCAGAGAACTGAAGCTGAGCTGAATGACAGACTGAAGTAGGAGTTACATAAATAAGAATGTTTAAGTAAGGAAAATTTGTAGTATGTTTCTTATCTTCTAAGTTACAAAAGCTTTTACCAAAGTGCCTCTCTTTGCTAAGAGTATATTCAACATTTTCTAAGTTTAATGCATAAGAAAAAAATACTAAGAGTTCTAAAAAAAACAGCATTTCTTAGTTGCAGTTATATGTCAATATCATTGTCATCACACATCATCTGGTAACACTTTCAAGAGAAATTTTACATTTCTCATCTTTAAAGTTCAGAATCCACAGATCTTATATTGCTCTCATGCTGATAATGCACTTCAGTAATTGGGCTGTATAGCAAATATTTCTGTGTGCAAGTTTTAAATAGTTATTCAGCTGAATAATGTCACAAATCAGATGCTCTGTTTAAAATGCCAGCATGTTCTTTCCATTAATATCACAAGAGTGAAACTGGCATTATTACCAATGCATAACAAATGAGATTCAGTGAATAAATTGAAGGCACATTGTCCTGTGTACAGCTGTGCTAACATAAGTATAAAATTTTATTCACTACGTTGTAAGACATACATTTTGTAAAGTAAGAAGTCTTGTTAGGTAAGAATCTTCTAAATGTAATAAAGACGAGCTAGAGGCAACATAATGCCAATGTATCCCCAATGCATAATCAAAGCTTTTATCAAAAACATTAAGCTGGACATCAAAGTCATTCTTAAAGGTTTTCAAACCAGTCTGTTTTCTGACCGGTTGTATCCAATATCCACAGAAATGCTCAGTCATATAAGTGGGCTGCTTCTGTGTTCCACTCACTCATACATTGTCCTCTGCCAAGCATTCTCAATTTATCATTGCAGAATCATCAAAACAGCTAAAAATCTGTATTGCCCCAGGTACATAATAAGAAAGACAAGGTGGTAGTGCTTGATATAACTGAGCTGAAATTTAATTGACTAATGTGGAAATATCATATAGTCTACAGTGTTCCAGGAATCATGTTTTTCTTTATCCATTAGGATTACTTCAGTAATCAGTTCAGTATTGGTTTTCCCATTGCATTCTGGGTCCTCAGACATTCTTTGAATCGTGTTATGAAGATGAGAGGCAATAGAGAAAGAAATTATTTTCTCTAATGTATCTTCTGTTTAGCACATCAGTCCACTCTTTTTATGACACCTAGAGATTATTCACACATTCATTTTGATTTGAGCTTTTTGGGAATTTGACCCATAAAATAAAAAGTTGAATTAAGTATCTCTCACCTATTTGAACATCTTAAACTGACGACCTGTTTGTAGCCAAGCAAATCTTGAATTTGAAACTTTTCTTGAATCTTGAAATTTTTCTGTGGATGGCCAGCAAAAGCTACCTCATCTAGACTGTTAGAGGAATTTTACAGAAAAGTTGTTTACTAATGCAGTGTATTCAGAAAAATAGACTGCAAATGACAAAAGAAGGATTTGATAAGGGGAGTTTGGTTATCAACCTTTTATTTTGCTCCTCGGGATCAGAATAATGCTCAGTGAGGTTATTTTTGTTGAGATTTTAACTTTGGAGAAACCCATCTGCACACAGGAATGAATAGTACATCAAAAATCTTAGTGCATTAGGGACCAAAGCAATGGGCCATCTTAATAATAAAGATTCCAGAACAGGAAATGTAATGTGTGATGTGAAATGTCTACATTGAAGGAACATGTTTAAGTATCCTCCTGTAATAGTTACAAACCAAGAAGGTTTCTCAAATTTAATGCATTGTGTAATATTTATTCTTAAAGTAAATTTGTAAAAATAAATAAATAAATAAATAAATGCTGGAGATAGTCTTTGAAGTACAAAGACTTACCTGCCATACTATTTTTTTTTTTCTTAGCTAAAAATGAAACCCAAGAATGAAAGGCTAAAAGCTCCTTCGTAATCTACAATCTGCACTGTATCCAATTTTTTATTATCCATTGTTTTTATTTTGCTCAGATTAAATTACTTGTGTTTAATTTGTAAAGTTTAATGGTGTTAACACTACATCATGCAGATCTGTCTTTCGTAAATTGACACTTAAAGACATGTGTTAGAAGCACATGTTTGTTTGAACTGATTTCTTGTTTGAACATTAGAGTGAGCACAGGAGATCAACAGCTTCCTAGACTGAATTTGATGCTCCTGATAATTACCACAAAGTTACTGGAGAAGAAGACAGTACTGCAGAAAAAGATACTGATAAAACAAGTATCTTCATCAGCAATCTCATTCTTGGTGACTGAAATGGAAATAGGTAACTGGCAGAAATTAGCTTTAACCTCAAGAAGTTCTCTCTTTATAATTCGTATGATTGTTCAAAGAAAACAAAATAAGCAAATACACAACCTCTGAAACTATCCTCTTATTTTCTGTGTAACATCCTTCAGTAGTAATGAGTAGAAAATATGTAAATATTTAGTTGAACTTGCGTTGTATAAAATAATTTCACTTAATATTTAAGATTTGATTTTTAATGTCATTATTGCAGATTTTCTCTAAGATACTTTTTCCAGTAAGGATGGTAAAAATAAATAAATAAATAAAAATTAAAACAATTAAAATAAAAACCTCCTTAGGTTTTATTTTATAATTTTTATAACCTCTTGTCACCTATTATAACCTCTTGTCACCTAATATGACCATTGTCACCTATTATCATTTCCCCCTTTTGTAACAGTTATAGCATTCAGAGACGTAATAGTGTAAATTTTCAAAGAATAATACCAAATATGGGATTATTCTTTATTTTTTTCCTGAAAAAATCCCTAGTACCCAACAACTTAATTGAAACAGGAAAAAAAATGCTTTAAAATTATGCGTCCCGTCAACGAATAAATGAGAATACAGAGCAAAACAGTTCTTTAAACCTGAGTCGTGGCCAGCCACTGAAAAATGTTTGAATTCTCTTTCTAAGTGGTAAACCTTCCTAAATAGCAATATAGGCCTTTGCTCAGTATCTAGTAATGTTCAAATACTTCTGGAGTGCCATCAGCTTCTCCTTCTTCTGTTTCACCTGCCATTGAATTTACTATGCTTGTTAGAACCTATTTCAAGATCAACTGTTGAAAATCATCCCTAGGTTGTAGAAAAAACATGAAGAGGTGAAAATCTTGTTCTCATTAGGACTAAATAAATCTCTAATACTTATAAGCGAAGCAGGCACGTACAAGTGTCTATTGCACTCTAGTATCTTATTTTAAGCTAAGGGTATTCATTATTCCATATTATCTTGGTGAACATTTCAACTTTCCTTTTTGTGACAAAGTTTACTTCTGTGCATAGGACAGTTTTCCGTAGACGGAAGGGCTTGTTTCTCACTAAAAGGTTTAAAATAGTTTTTTTAATTACAAAAGAGATTTTCTGCACATGGATGATTTTCAGTCTTCTACCACATTTCCATTTGTTTTCATTGAATAAGTTGTAACTAAATATGTAACTATGGTTTCATTAAATACATCATTTTCTTGTCTTTCTATGATAGCATTCCCTTTGCCTGAATCTTGTTTTCAGGGCTAAGTGTCAGTGCAAATAGCTTCACAATAACAACAATATTTATGGTAAATATGTGCTGATAAAGATTGAAAGGTGATGAAATCAGTACAGTAGTTTACAAGAAACCTTTATCTGAGGTTAGAGTTTCAATTAAAATAGTTGCAGAAGGGGAGACATGAGTGGCCATATTGGCAAACTCTGGACGAGTGACAAAGTGATGAAGAAGGCAGATTAAGTCAGAAACACCAGTGCTACTATATGTCTTAAAAATTTATAGCAAGATCCCATGACTGCCATTATTAAATGCTGCTGAAAGGTCATGTAGCGTTAAAATTGTGTAAAGGCCATCAGTAATCAGTAATTAGTAAGAAGGCATGAATTTCTTTTGCCTGAGGACTTTTCAGTACCAAATGAGACCCACTATGAAATCAGGCAAGAATGTATCATACAAAATGTCTTTCCAGTAATTAGTAGTTACATGATATAGGTAAAAAAGTGTTTGCTTTATCCCTCCTTTACCTCTTAATGTATTATGAACAAGTAATTATGGTTCAACAGGATAATGTAATAACATCTGTCAACTTAATAATTTAAAATATGTTCCGTCATTATCAAATTATCTTTTTTATTTTGTTTTTCACTCAGTGATATCTGCAGGATAAAATTTGAAATACACATTTTCAGTATGCGTTCTGAATGAACAGGACTGGCTAAACTGAGTGGTACCATTTACATTAAGTATAATAGGTATTAGAATGTCAATATTTCAATGAGTCACAAATATTTTTAATCCTTTCTAGGCATACAAACTCACCATCATATTATTAACAATAGTTTATATTATTTTACATAGGAGCTTGTTATACCATTTGAACTCTCAGTATGCAATTAAGTGTTAATATGTGCCTGAGGAAGAAGGTATAATTTTTGAAAGTGCTGCAGGAATAATGCAGAAACCCAAATTTTACTTATCTGTAATTAGGACAGAAACTACATCAGATCATTCCATTTGCTCATAACCAACTTCACAGTACTTTATTTCCATTTCTACACATCTCAGTCTTGAAAGCTAAACATAAGCAGCTGAAGTTCCTGACCACATATAATACAGGACTGTAGCTTGCAAAGGTTGTTCAATGTTGGTTCCTGAACACTGACCCTATGTTCCAAGCATATCCTCATTTTCTAACCTGGTGTGTTCTAATAAGAAATGTTACATATATCTTTAGGTCCAGCAAGACACCAAGGACATCCAGAAAACATTTTTTTTAAATCTATATTGCAGATTACATCTTGCTGTCATTATGGCACTATGTTTTGTCCAGTGTATTCAGATTGCTGCCATCCATGGTCTTATGAAGATAAAATTCTCAGGTAAAATATACTTTGTTGTGGGCCAGACTGAAAATACTTTGGAGTAATAAAGACTCTATCGATATTTCAGTCATTGACATGCCATAAATAAAAGGACGTTAAGTTAATGGCAATTTCCAGAAGCTATTCAGTGATTCATCCACCAACTTATCTTTGCTATCCTTGTGTAGCTCTATGATGATGTATGATAATACCTGATTATGTCAGAGAAAAAGAGAAGTTTTTAAGTTCATGACAGGACTTTAATAAAGAACATTTTAAATACAACTGCGTACATAAAAACTTATTGTTTATAATAAATTTGGAGAAGGACTCAAGTTCGTGATGGGCATATTGGGAATAATACTAGAACATGGTGAAAAGGAGAAATGTATCAGTTTCATGACAAAATAATTCAAGAGAGTTTCTGCAAACTTCAGTTAGGTCAATGAAAGACTAGGTAATTGTATATTGAAAAATTCATAATGCTAGAAAGGAATTAATCCACAATTACAAAAAGATCACAAAAGGTTCACAAGCAGTTAAGTCTG
Source organism: Cygnus olor (assembly GCF_009769625.2). Taxonomy (NCBI): domain Eukaryota; kingdom Metazoa; phylum Chordata; class Aves; order Anseriformes; family Anatidae; genus Cygnus; species Cygnus olor. Next base: position 43,123,023 of record NC_049173.1, read on the forward strand.
TTGATGTTTTTGAAATATATTTTGAATTTAATATTGGTATTTCCCCTTATGTTTTATTATGCACTGAAATTGAAAATCAAACAAACAATGTTTTATTGGCTGGTTACATAATCTGGCAATTTTTTATGCTTATTAACTGAATTAAATATATATATATATATACATATATATATATATATAAAATATGATTAATATTGTATAAAGATTTTTATAGCTTTTGAGATCATGGTTCACATTTCACCTTTGACTTGGTTTTTAATATAATAATTTTTACTTTTTACTTTAAATGAAAGGCTTCTTTTGGAAGGAAATCATTAAAGCCAAAATATAGTGAAATTAAATATTCATGGCAAAAAGTATTCTCAGTAAGATATAGTTTAATGTGTTCAATCAGGGGTGAAGCACATTTTTTTTTAGTCCAAGACCAATAAAAATATTTCAGAAGTTTTACCACAGCACTCCATGCTGTATGGAGTAGGCATTCATCTCTGGATTCAGCAAGTTACATATAGAATTTTAATTTAATTGTGCTCCTACTATACTTGAGGTTAGAAACACTCTCACATATATTGCTGAGCTTTTTCCAAGGTAACTTAGATTGCTCCAACTGAGAAAATGCTTTAATAGTAGAAACAAAAGCCCAGTATATACCTGACACTGCTGCATGTTCTGGGAACTACAACTCAAGTGCAAGACAAAAGACATTTTTGAATAGATCTTCTGTTGTCTTAGACTAATCTTCTACCATTTTATTTATAACGGTAACAGTAAGTAATGTCTGCAACAGCTTATTTTGCTACTTCTTTTTATATAACTGTCATTATTATTATTATTACTCTGTCCTTTTCTTTTCCTACTAGCGCTTTATTATCCTAAGAAAATAATGTGTATAATACATTTTGAATTGCTGTTTAACTTCTTCATGAGACTGAAACAAAATAAGTTGTCTTATATAGCAGTCACAATTTAATTCAGACTTCAGTCGGTACATCTTTCTTTATGACTGAAACGATTGATATATACTATAATGAATAAAATTTGATCAATAAAAAACAAGAACACCTGCTTACTGATAGAGTATGTTATGGTGGAATATCTTTCCACCTCTAATTTCAGTCCTGAAACTAAGGGATCTATCTAAGTGAGGAGTCTGGAAACAATAATTCATAGCACCACTGGATATAAAAAGTATTCTCAGTTGAGATGTTGATTTCATGACATATTTCAATTTCCTCCTACCTCATTTCTTACAGTCTCATTAGTGATAGTCCTCCTTCTTTCGTTTTATGGAGGCTAGTGACTTTATATCCTCTTGTCTTACTCATATGTTCTTGTGTTTCCCAAGTCAAACACTTTTCTCCCCATGGTTAACCTAAATAGGTTAACCATCCCCATATGGTTAACCTAAATAGCTAAAACTCAGAGCTATTGTTTTATTCTTTCTGAACTTAGCTGATTCTGTTTCACATCTGAAGAAGGAATTAAATTTCCCAAATAAAATATTTTAACATATTTTATTTACATTTTTTTTGAAAAGATATACTAACCATGCATTAGGGACATCCTGAGCTTGTGACATCCATACCAGTATTACTGCTTTATCTTAGAAACATAGAGGTTTTTCACTCCTTGTACACTCCTTTGTACAATATAGGTTTCTGAATATTTGGGCTGTCTAAGGATGAAAGAGCAAATACTATTGTAATTTTTTATTGTGTCATTCTAATAGCAATGAAGATGGCAGATTTATGTTGAAAAATCATTGCATTGTCTCAGGTTTTTAACAGACAAGCTTGAAAGATTTGTTTCTAGAAATCAATGATAGGATCTGTAAGTGGGAGTGAGGAATCTGAGGCAAAGACAAATTAGCATCTTTGTTTAAGTAAACACATCATTTGTGTTCTGGCAGAAAGGTTAAAGGATGCTCCAAATGATGATGCAAGCTATGACCTCGTAGAAATACAACAGGCTCTAACAGTGACCAGCTGAGTGAGTGTTCCATTTAAACCATGTTAAAAAGTGAAAAACAAAGCTTTATTTTTATGTTACTTTTTAAATGCCATTAATTATTGAAATAATTCTAACATAAGGACTCACACACCCTGCATGTTGGCTATTGACATTTACTATTATGAAATCATCTGTGGATTTTCATTTACAGCCTCAAATTCTTTCCTGATGAAGACAGAGCTGAAAAATGAAGTCATGATTTAGGAAAGATGCTCAGATTAAAAATAGCTTGGATGAGAGAGAAAGATTTGTTTCCTTCTGTGAGAGCAAATACTATCTGAATGATATCTGAGGATGACCTTCTAAAACAGGCAGCTGTTATCTATCTGAAACATGCATTAAATTAAACGTGCTCTCTTGTCCTGTCCATAAGACATGTATTATGCAGCATTACATAACTGATATGTAATGAAAAAAGAAAAGTGCCGTCACAGAACATCTGGTCCTGCACTGATGATGAACTACAGCTGTTGCCTGCCTTTTATGTGAACTGTGATACGCAACTACACAGAGTCATATATTTCAAAATCTTTTACATATGAAATAATGTCTTATAGGAGTGTGCATTTCTACTTCATCCCATGCGCAGTGTCCAGAATGCTATCACACACACACAAAAGATACACACACAATATTTCTAAGGCAAGTTTGCAAAGTATGAAGTCTCATGCCTTTAAGATTCCCTGAGATCTTAAACAATTATGAATTATTGAGAAATTCAGAATCTTGCAAGTCTGCAGCTGAATTCAATACTGATAAATAATTGACATGAAAGAGATCAAATACATTGGGTATATTATACATTATATTAACCATTTTTGCCATTTTTCTGAGCACCATTTATTTAACTCTATCCTTATCCAATTATCTTTTCACATGATAACTAAGCTGAAATTTGAAGATAAACTTTTATTCATATTTTTTATTTCTTTGTTATGAACAACATTTATATTTAATTTGAAAAAAAAAAGTCTGTAGACAGAGAGAGAGATAGTTCACCTTTTTATTCTCTGGTTATCCTGCCAAATGCCATTTGTGCATAATTTTTATAACACCTTTGAATACCAGACAAATAATCACATTCTAGTCACATAGAATATGGCCTTATCTAAATAGTTTTCTCTTTCCCTCTCGAGCATATCCTTATCAAGCTTCCAGGGCATTTATTAATATGTACAGTTTATCCCAGTATACGCTCTTGGCCTTTAAATCAATCAATGAAATTCCATAGCACCTCCTCAGAGCCCCACCTACACAGTATCTGTTACTTTTCTAAGTAATCTATATAAAGCTGTATACTTTAAAATTAAATATCTAAGATCTCTCCACATCTACTTTTTTTTTTTTTTTTTTTTTTTTTTAAGGAACAATAACAACTGCAAGAGAAAGGGTAATTTCCTGACACAGAGAATAACTAACATTCCTTGATTAAAAAGCTGAACAGCTACATACATTTCCTCATTTAGAAAAGCATAGGTTGGTCTCCCAAACAAGCTGTTAACCCTTGTAGAAAGAGCAATCCAGCACAGTGCACAAAGAACTGTCTTTTCACCTTAATTTTCACCTCTTTAGCCTATTCAGAAATGGTGATGCTTCCTGGATATGCTATATTCCATGACTGGCATATGGTCCAAAGATTGTGCAGAACAGAACTGCATTAGTCCATCTCCACCCTACTATCTTCATCTTTAATACTTCCTATGAATTCACCCCACATCATATCAGACATAACATGAGAAGCTTAGTTATACAAACTCTCTATTTGGTCAACTGAGGTAGCTAGCAAATAAAAGGAAATCACTGAGCCCTTCAATGGAATAATTGTTCTTTGTCCTTATTTTTGAGGCCTATCTTTTTTATTGTTGAATATGGAAGAAATATGGGGCAACCTCACTTCTGATTTAGACAGTGTATTTGGATGCTTAGTGCTTAATGGGTTGAAACTGGTCTTGAAGCTTTGGTGCACAGTAGGGCTGACACTTCAACAGGTTTTCTTAGCCCTTGCAATGATTCAATTATTTTTGCTGCATTAGTGGTTTGAAGTGTCTGGAACAGATTACAGAATTTGAGTATACACTCCCAAATACCAATAGTAAAGAGGCTTAATTTAATAAGATTTAAAAATACATTAATTCCAAATAATCTTCTGTTTTGCTGCTCAATATTAGATAAGTAAAATATTATAGCAAGATCTTGCTAAAGTTTAGGAATTTGCACAGGAAGTGCAACTACGAAGGAGTTATAAATAGAAGGATAGCTTTCACATTTATTTCAACCCCCTAGTATAGCATCAGTCTTTCAAAACTATAACCGGACAATAAAAAAGTAAGATGTAATCCAAAAATGTATTAACCGGTTGGACAAACTGAAGTGAAACCGTGGCTCAACAATAATAAGAAAATATCAGGTTTATATTCTATAGAGGAATGTCATGAACAACAACAAAAAAGAAATAATTGAACTCTGATAGTGGAAGGTGGCTATGATGCAAAATTAATAGCCTGATTTTTCACTATTTGAATTTCATACAGATTTTAGCTTGTATAAAATTGTATACTAATTTAGATCTTGAGGATTCTACAATAATTGGACACTTAATCTCCCCACCCCATTTTCAGAGTGATTCTGCATGAGCATAATTGTGAATACAAATTTCTGCATCTCCATGGCAAAGTGCAATAACTGTGTGTTAATTCTAATTCCCTAAGATATTAGTCAAGAGCACATTGGTGACATTACATGGTTAAGGTTACACCAAAATATTACAAAATATTTTCCAAATTCAGTTAGTATTACAACATCTATTTGCTGTAATGAAAGCTAAAATTTATCATTAACTTTTAAGGTATTTAAGTTTCATTATAATCTTGACTTTGTAGAGTGTTTTCTAAACCGCATACAAAGACAGTACTGAAGGAGATTCTTTATTGATGAGTTTCACAATGCAAGCACCTTCCTTCTGTTCTATCCCTTCATGAATCCAAAAATGTTGTGTCTGGAGAAACTTACAATGGTCTTGTATAATATATTTTTTGTATAATATCATCATTTATAATGATATTTATTTGTAATAAAAGGAATCTGGGAGGTGAATTTCCTTCATTATTAATATCATTGCAACTAGAATGAGATGATTTGTGTTGCACGCTGCTTTGGACTTATAATATGCAGACACATTTTTTAGACACAGGTTTTCATTTTGTATTTTCAGTATATCCAGTTCAGTTTCACAAACCTGTGGCACTCCTTGATATTAATGAGTTTGCTGAAAGAATAACTGAAAATTTCAGTGTTCACAAAATACAGGTTTGCTGTGGACCCAAAGCTGATAAACAAGGAACATTCTTAAATCAAATCCGGACATACCAACAGTGACAGCAGGTAGACTTCCCAGAATTCATTTTGGCACTTTTGCAGTATGGGTTATGATGATCTCTCATTATGCCAGGATGCCAACATTTTCATTTCTGGGATGAAGGAAAACAATTGCAGTGTATACAATAGTTCATACAAACAGCCAGAGCACCAAGCTTTTCATCAGCCGTTTGAAGCCTGAGGACATAATGTTTATGAGAAACCACATTATGTTTTCTATAAATATATACGGCATATTTTATAATGACATTAAAATGTAATGAAAGGAAATTTGAAACTGAAGCCAAGAATTCAGTCTCATTGTTTTCAGTGTGCTTCAGAATAGTGGCACAGATGATGAGATAGTAAAAGTACAAAGAGTGTAGTGGTAAACGCTGCACAAGAACCAATGCGAGAGTTAATCTTGCAGTGTATATATGAATCATATTTCTATGAATATTCAATAGCAGTCTTTAAAGAGTTTAGAAATTTCCAAAAACTAACAAAGAACATTTTAAAATGTAGACAAATGAATCTTATTTCCTTTGGAAATAAGACCTCCACCTGCACATCAGAATAGAAACTGAATACCGTGGAAGGCATGGTAGCAAGATTTTTCTCAGTATGTTCAAGTATGTCTTGGTATGCTTTTTTTTAGGAAAGTATTAGAGAAATAGGTTCAGCTCTCCATGTAATGTGAAAATATACGTTCCTATATGTGAAATAACATGAAAATATATGTTATTAAAAAGGACTGTAGGAGAAATAAAACTCTATTTTCTTTTGTTATGAAAAATATCTTCAAGCTTCTGAGCAAATATACTTGGCTGATACTTAATAATTTGTTCAACTCCTTAAGGAATGCAGCAGTAATTCCTTCCAATTATTTGAAGAACTGAAATAATGTTTTTCTTAAGGAATGCTTTAGGAATGGATGGATTACCTGTGTTACATTCAGTTGCATTTTAGAACACTTAACTCTACGCATTCCTCAAAATGAAATAAAATCTTTGCAGAACAAAGTTTTTTTAAAGATCTGTTCATTTTTCTAATCTTTCTTGACTCATAATTCCTGAAAGTTTAGGACATTATGAGCCACCTTCTAGGCTCTGGTCCATCCAAACCATAACTAACTCATCTTTAAGAGGCTGGAGGTTTTTTGTTCTCTTCCCCTGAAAAGAATAGGATTTGTTACCTCGCTTTCCAAAACCATTCAGACAAATAAATGTTTTCTACAACAATCTGAATTTCACTAAACTAGCAAGATACAAGGAACATGCAATCTCTCAAAAAAGCTACAAAAATGGATTCATCATTATAAAAATTCTGTAAAAACCATGATGGTAGTATGCAAATCTTACACTACAATGATAAATAACCTAATGGTGGACCGATTAATTCTGTAGCTGCAGCTAAGTAACTGATTAGCAACAGCTGGGATAAAAGCCTAACATTAAGGAATATTAAGTGTCTGGTCCTAAAGAGATTAGTTTATTTTATGGAAAATTTTCTGAATAGCTAAGACTCTGTGTCCTGATTTTATCCAGAAATCTCTTACAGAGTTGAGCAAAAAGATTGAGAAACAGATAAGGGAGAATCTTTCCTCTTTCTTATGCGATAAGGATAATGAAACTTGTTGGTAGGCCTTTTAGATGATTATACACAGAAACTAAGATGCATTCGATATAGCCTTGAAAATAATGATGCTTTAAGATGGATCAAGGAGTAGACATCCTGAAAGAGCATAGTGGAAGTGCTTATTAACTGAAGTGCTTACAAATCAATCTAGAAAATTTTCCATGAAATTATAAAGGATTATCAATGATGATAAGAACAAAATGTGGCTTTACAACAACAAAAGTAGTGAAAATAGATGCTTCTGGTGATACTCCAGAAATAACATTGTTTTTTGTAATGAACTACTGCCTCTGAGCAATAGCAGTAAGAGCAAAGGCAAAACCTGAAACTATTGTTAGTTGTAGTTCAACAGTAGTAGCTGAGGACATTGCTCCAGGATACAGTGTTGGCCTGACTTGAAGCTTGTATATGGCCAGGGGAAACACGGACTCTTAAGGAAAGAGGCTGGACTATTCTGGAGGGAAAATTCTAGAAAGTCAGTGATTAGCTGGATCACTCACCCCATTTTACTTTCTTGAAAAATCTACCAAGCTGCTGAAAAGAAGAGAATGCAGCTCTTTAGGTTCAGAAAAATAGATTAATTTTTCTGTTCCTAGGGAGAAGTACCAAAATACCATTTTTTAATTTATTTTTTTGTCACAGACAAAAACACAGAAGTGTAAAGACCTTACAGATTAACTTTGGTTCTGTTAACTTGTATTTGAGTTTCAGATGCCTTTCATTTATGACTGATAATTTGATGTAGTTTATCCTGATTGGGAATAAATCCCTCAGGTCCCAATATTCATTTGTAGAATAGAGAACCTTTAAGTGAGTGGGGAGATGAGGTGTAAGTTCCTTCTGACCCCTTAAGATATTAGGAAAAGAAGACAGTTTTTTTCACTCCCTAGCTTCAGGAGTTGCAGTAAGTTGCTTCAATTTCTGTAAATGGTAATATGTGCATTTTGGCCATTATGGTCTTCATAGCAAAAAGTGAGTGTTTGTCCCTTATCTATGAAACTTTCAAAACAATTACATAATTCTTCATAGGACACTGTTCCAATTCCTTTCTAAGCTGGTTGAATGATGATTACTTTTAGATTCAAGTGAAGTCCATTGACTTTAGTCTTTAACCTAGAAAATATAACTTAAATAATGATTTCTTTCTATGATACTGGTAGAAAGAAGAGAGATATATGTTATATAATAGATGGTAGCAGAGGGCCTTACACTTTGTCGTTACTTAGAGTTTACCCTTTGTAACTTGGAAGGGTAAAAAAGGCAAATTATTATGGTACAGTAAAAATATACTCTGAAAATAATAGTCAAAAAGTACACTATAAAAGCATTCATTCAAGAAGATGAGAAACAACCTATCATCTTTAAAATGTCATTGAATTTGCAGAGGCCAGTATTTCTTTGTGTTAGAGGCTATGAACATAACGATTATGCAATTATAATGCTGAGATAGCTGCATAAAATGTTTTTATTTCACATGACTGTTTTCAGTCTTTCTGTGCTCATTTCAACTTGCCTTCCAAAAGAAAAATCATTCTCAGTCATTTTGAGGGTAGCCGAGTGAACCAAAAGGTCAATCTAATTAAAAAGGAAGAGAACTTCAGCCCACAGGGAAAAGGGTCCAGTAAAATGCCAGAGGAGTTTGTATTAGAGAAGTATGAAGTAAACAGTCCAAAACAATGACAAAAATCCACATCGGTGTCAAAAATATAAAAACAAAAAGAGATTATATGACCTTTTCTTATAATAATGGTCATGTCTATATAACAGAAAAATACTATTTATTAAATATTAGGAATACAACTTTCACTTGGGAAAGTTTATCTACCATTTTCTCAGAGGCCTGGGAAAAGTTCTATTTTAATAAGTACTTTGAAGGGTGGAGAAGTAAAATGAGAAGTGTTTTGAAGTTGTTTTTCCTTTGAAAGACAATCTTAATGAATTTTATATCAATGTGTCATGGATCATTCAGAAAACCTCAAAGAAAAGGTACAATTTTAATGTATAACTAAGTCAAATTTACAAAAGGTAGGGGATTTAAACCTCTATGGCCTTCATAACTTCTTTAGTTAAACAAGAATTTATTAATGAAAATTGAACTTACTCTGCATTCTATTGAGTCTGGCTTATCGATGGGAAAGAGCTGAGTCTGAAATTTACTTTTTACTTTTCTGAAATACTTCATAGACAATATAGAAAGACATGCTGGAGAAGCACCTTGCAAATTAATCAGAAAAATAATCATTAGGTTTCCCACTACAGAATCTTTGTTCTTCAGCAAGATGCTATCTTTCTGCTGTTTCAATTACTGAAAAAACCTTCTGTCTTTGGCAACTGTACCTCCACTCTTCATTATGATCTTTTTATAAAATGTGAGTGGATAGGAGCACTGCTTCTATACTAGAAGCATGTATGTAAAGCACAAACATTTTATAGTATAATATATGGTAAAATATGATGCAGTTCAAACTTGTCCCAAAGCCATAGTGCATTCACAAACTGCCATATGCTGTAACTGGACATTGATGGCTGATTCTATAATAGAGGTGTTTTGAGAATTAGCTGTCTCAAGATATGGTTGAAAGCATTAGTCACAACTCAACATTCCTGGGTGACTCTCAGTATGAAATGCCTGCATGAAGACAGTATTGAGGGACTGTTCAATTTCTTAGTGCTTTCAAATCAAGTTCACATTAAAAAAAAAAAAAAAAAAAAAAAAGTACTTGGGCTTACTTGGACTGTATAATTGCATCATGTATGAATGAAAAGGAAATAGATTTGTTTTGAATGAATTTCCGAACTCACTCATTCATCCTGGAGTTTGCAAGTGAATCTTTGGCACATTTGTTTTGGTATCAGTAATAAATAAACGCTACACAAATTCTCCCTACCTGTATACATGTGAAAGACTATCTGTTTATAAGTTTAAAAGAAAGAATCTGGGGCCCTGCAATTAATGCTTAGTTAATGATTACAAAGATAATATAAACACCTGAATCAAAATTCTTTTTATTTTTTATTTTTTTTTCCTCTGGGGAAATGTTTAAATGGGTACTAATAAAAATAACTGTTAGTGAGAAAGAAGATAACATTCTGAATCCAGGAGAAATTAGATCTGCTGAACAACAACAAAAAAGTCTTTATTTATTTATTGGAATAGAAGTTTTTGAGCCCATTTTGATATGTCATGGCTGAACAAACTTTCCTTTTCCAACTTTAAAAGAATGTTACCTTTTAAAATAAGATAATAAAAAAATAAATTCAAAGTATTATTATAAGTTGTTGTTACTCCCATGGTTCCTTTTAGATCAGCTGTATTGTACAGCTGTCTTGAATGAGCTTAATAAGATCATTCCTTACCACCATTCTTTGGCTGCTACAGGTGAATTCACAGCTATTTTTGTCTGAAGTGTTAGAATATGGCTGGGGTTGTAAGAATATGTTGTGTTCTTCCATATTTGGTTGTTAATTGAAAAATACAGATTTTTTATTAGTAGTAGAAGTATGAAAATATTTTAAGAAGTGCAAGAAAAGATTTGGAAAGGATTTAGGTCCCTCAGTCCTAATATTCTGTGTTAAAAGGAATCTGGGCTTCTAATTGGCTTTTAAAAATCTTCTTTAGTCTTATTTGTTTTATCTAATTTAATCTATCTAAATTAATTCAATTGTCAGGACAAGGGGGAATGGTTTTAAACTAAAAGAGGGGAGATTTAGATTAGAGATTAGGGGAAATTCTTCACTCAGAGGATAGTGAGGTACTGGAACAGGTTGCCCAGAGAGGTTGTGGATGCCCCATCCCTGGAGGTGTTCAATACCAGTTTAGACAAGGCCCTGAGCAACCTAATCCAATGGGTGGCATCCCTGCCTATGGCAGTGGGGTTGAAACTAGATGATCTTTGAGGTCACTTCCAACCCAAGTCACTCAATGATTCTATGATTCTAATTTTATCTAAACAACTTTGCCTTCTTGAGTTAATATTTAAGAGAATTTTCACTTCAAAATTAGACATCCATTTCATAACAGTTGAGAGTGATCTCACTAGAGGAATCCGACTCAGAACCTATACCTGCCCCCACTGTAAAAACAACAAGAAACAGCATCTGCAAAGCAAAAAACAACCTCAACAAACACAAAATCTTACTGTACATTAATAGTTTCAACACAAAATGTTACTTTTTGTAACTAAATCCCATGTTAAGATTTGTGGGTCTTTTTTGTTGTTTTGTTTTTTCCCCAAAACTAATAAAGTCTTGCTTGAAAATATTTTGAGAGTACTTTGAATATGGTAGTACAATTTAATCTCTTAAGAAAATCATCAAAACTATCTGTATTTATTGGTAGAAGAGATTGAGACAATAATCTTTTAAAAAAATATTTTCCTGAATTACCACTCTTATTCCATATCTGTTATTTGACATAAGGGATTATTATCAGACATTCTTTCATTTGTTTAAATGACATACACATAGATGTATGCACATAGTACTATACATCCTTTCCCAATATAGTTCTTAGAACAAAAGCATGAAGAAAAGAAAGAACAAAAAGAAAAAACAGACGTTCAGATTTTTCTTTCATTGAAATTAAATTTGTGATTTTGTTATCCTGCACAATTTTCAGATTTTCAAGAACTAATAGCCATAGCTTAGAAAGAAGGTTAAAGGCATTGTATTTAATTGCGTATTCCTGATATTGTCAAACTCAGGCCAAAATTAGCCACAAAGCATTCTAAGTCTGCTACTACAGAATTATGTATAGATTGTTTTTTAAACAAGCTTTACAAATCAGTTTGGGGAGGTTGGGTTGTTTGTTTGGGTTTGGAGACTGAATAGATCAGCATTCAAAATAATATATTTATTATTAAAGGTAATATTTGTTAGTATAACACAATGCCTGTTATGCTAATTAAATTATTATTATTTTATAAAAAGGCAATCATTTAATGTAGGAAGAATATTTATACAATATGTATTTTTTATATTTAAAAATGGTTATTTGTTCTTTGAACAAAACATGAAAGACAAACAGCTAACTGCTTATGGAAATACAGTAGACAGTGAATATCCCATATTTTCTATATTCTGAAATTCTGTCAGTAAAGAATTATTATATTCTGTTAACCTAAAGTTTGTTCTGAGGTTTCTAGTATATTGGAGAGAGATCTCTATTTTATTGAATAAGAAAATAATACTATCCAAAACTGCTGAACAGCTCTTACATTGAATTCCAGAGGTGGCTGCAATTTTGTAGTGTTTGAACAGCTTCTTATATACCGTATGAGTATTACCATATACTGCTGGGTTATGTGTATTAAACTCACACTGAAAGTAATAGAATGCATGCTTGCTTCCCTCGATGAGAGAATTTAGAGTATGAACAAAAGTATCTATCTCGTAAGCCTACAAGTTGAAAATCAATTATAAACACAAGCAACCCTGTTCTAGCTTTGTGACATGTGCAGTTGTTCCCTCCCAGTGTTTGCACATACATATCAGAAAGGAATCTCAAAGGCAGAGGTGACTCAATTCCACTTTGCATCTATAGCTGTGTTCAGCATGTGCGGAAGTGCTTTTGAAACAAAGCCTCATATTGCATGCTAGAGCTAAACAAAGAGGACACAGAAATTTACACTTTCATCTAGGTTTGAAATGCTGCACACGTAGATTCTTTTCCACAATTGCCAGCCCTCTTAGGATAAAACTCATCTCCCTGCAATATACTAAAGAATTCAGAAACTTCAGGTTTCTCCGTAACAGTAAGGGTGCTCTTTAATGTTGCTATACTACATCGGCTATGCCTTCTTTCTGCATCAGTGGAGAGACCCTTAAATCTAATCTAAGGAGGTATCCAATCAGTTGTTTTGAATTCTGTATTGCGTATGTGTATATATTATTGTGGATTTCTGCATTTTAAAGTATTTGTGCAATCTATTGCTAAAACACTTGGCAAGTTATCAAAACATGAGGTGAATACCAATGATGTTGATTTGATTCTTTCTTTGGTACATAGGGGTTTAACAGTGCTGTTCAGAATTTCATGGAGTAGCAGAAACACATACTAATTGAGCTTCATATTCAGTTAGATTTAAAACTAAGAACATTTTATTAATCTACCAGAATAATAAAACAAAATGAATAAATAATGATCACACATTAGCATACTGAAACATTTTATTCAAAGCTTAATAACTAAAAGCAGTCCAAGTTTCCTAATGCTTATTTCTGGAGTTATTTCACAGCCCGTGTTGGAGGAAATAAATGTATAGGTTTTGTGCAGAAAATGTCACAAGCTGTAATTGAATTCTATTCTTGGAAGCCCCCATTGACGGCAGTATGAGCTTCACATTATATGATGGAAAAATCTGAATCAGATTTTAACAGTATCCATAGAAAAACATACTTCAGATATGTCCTTACAAGACTGACAGTGGTGAAGCTCTCTAGGTATAGTTATATGGAAGAATGCCATGCTATTCAGAGATACCTGAGCTACTTCCAAACAATCTATTTCTGGAAGTGGAAATTGTAGAACCAAGGAATTATACTTGAGCTCATTAGTTCTGCTGAGAAGCTATATAAGAGGCTGCCTGATAGCAGCTAACAGAGAAGCACTGCAGTAATTCAGCACACTGCATCCAAGTCCGAAGGAGTGCTGCTGTTGCATGGAGCTGTGGTAAAACATTCAGCCACACAGACACAACTCAATATTTGAATTGAGTTACTGACACTCTCTGTCAGCTTTCTTGTTCTTTCAGTCACACGTGACTCCTGAAATACTCTGCCAGTTTTCTTATCCATTTTTCTTGTCCAAGAAAAGCAAAACAATGTGTGTACATCGGAGAAAGAAAGAGACTTCACATCTTTCTTCACATTCTAGTGGCAAGGGACATCTCAGGAGCAGTGAAAGAATATGGAACAGCATAGTATTGGGCAGTATATTTAACAGGACTCATACAGCAAAGCTGATAGTTACTTCTTGCATATCTGCAATGATTATATGACTGTTTTCATCACAAAATAATTTAGTCACCATTAGTATTATTTGGGCATTTCTGAAACAGCATCACAAGGTAAAGATATTATCAATGCATGCTATTTTTAGCACTTCAGTGCCAGCACTTCCAGTATATTTTTCAGTGCTTTCATAATATACAGCCTTACATGGGAAAAATAAATAAATAAATCTGCTGAAAGCAGCTCAATAATTTCAGTAAAGTTTGCACCATTTTCACCTCAAGCCATTTCAGCCACTACTTCCATAGCTTTTCCTTGTAGCAGCTATGCTGAACCCCAGCCTTGTTTTTGACTTTCTGCCTCAAGGCCAAGGCTGTCCTTTTCACAGTGAGGGTTGAGGGATGGACAGAATCTGCCAGAAACCCAAGGCTAGTTTCTCATTCTTTTGTAGCCTCCAAGTAGTTCAGAGAAAAGCCTGCTGCACAGACCAGAAAGAAATTTTTGTTGGTATGCGATATAGCTGGTTGACTTGAGCAGATTAATAGCTCAAGCTATGCATAGAAGTCTCAGTTCAGGTACCAAACTGAAATATATATATATATTTTTAATATGACTCAAATCTTTCCTTGAATGATGAATGTTCTGTTTTGTGATAGTTTTATGAAGCCATTCTAAAGAAGTTCAGGTTTTATGTATTTGAAAAATATAATTATTCTGGTAATTTTATCTGAAATCAGCTGTAGCTTTATTCTCTCTGATGAAACCATTCTATATTCCTTTCTACTCTTTTTCACTCTCAAAAAGCCAACTTTAAATGCAGAAATACCCTCAATGGTGGTCTCTCCACAGGTCCTTGAAAAAAAATAATACAGTGCTTCACTTCTTTGATAGCAAGAAAATATCTATGTAAAATATATTTAAATAAAATATCCATATAAAAATATCTAAACTAAATATTTTCACCTAATTATGTCTGTCAGTAGGTATGGTGAAAAAAAATCAACTATTTTATGTTATTTTATTTTATTGATTTATTTATTACATATCAGCACACAAACTGTTTGGAAACAGTAAATATTGACTTGTGTTTCATCAAATGCTGTATGTTTTATTAAAACATTAACTGAAACAAAAGAACAACACAAAAAGGTTAAATCACCTGCAGGCAGCTAAATTAAGCCATACATATTTTAAAATTCATGTTCTGCCCCCTGCAGTCCTTTCTGTTTGTTACCTTCTCTTCCAGCTCTGGTGTGAATTAGTTCAGCTATTTCTCAGCTGTGCTTAAAGTATATTTGATTATTGTTTTTGTTTAGGCTCTATAAACTCACTGTCCTGTAAACTTTGCTCAGACCAAAACCGTAGTGTAAATGAAGTCTAGAACTAATCATAAAACCATTTATTTGAGAGGCTGAGAGATCTGAGACTGTTCAGCCTGGAGAAGAGGAGGCTCAGGGGGAGCTCATCAAAATCTATTAATACCTGAAGGGAAGGTACAAAGAGGACAGAGTCAGGCTCTTTTCACTGGTGCCCAGTGCCGGGACAAGAAGCAATCGGCACAAACTGGAACACAAAGGGTTCTGTCTAAACATCAGGAAACCCTTCTTTACTGTGTGGGTGA
Source organism: Cygnus olor (assembly GCF_009769625.2). Lineage (NCBI taxonomy): Eukaryota > Metazoa > Chordata > Aves > Anseriformes > Anatidae > Cygnus > Cygnus olor. Next base: position 43,138,597 of record NC_049173.1, read on the forward strand.
CAGAGCACTGGCACAGGTTGCCCAGAGAGTTTGTGGAGTTTCTCTCCTTGGAGATATTCAACTGCTGCCTGGACATGGTCCTGGGCAACCTACCCCTGCTTGAGCAGGGGGTTAGACCAGATGACCTCCAGAGATCCCTGCCAGCCTCAACCATTCTGTGATTCTGTGATCCCCAAAGGCTATGTTCAGAACTCACTGAAAAATATGATAATAATAAAACCTCTAGTTTTTAGTTATATCTTTCATTGTAACACATGATTTGTTAATGAAAATATTTACTAGTTTTTGAAGATAGGCTCTGAAAGTATTAGGCTTTTTGTAAAGTGCAACAGTTAATCTGGGAAGTGCTGTTATCCTAATATCACAGTTGCATATTATACTACTAAGATGTAAGTTCCATCAGGGAGAATGAAAGTTAACTGTGCTCTAGCTCTAGCTCTAAGAAATGTCAATTCTGTTCCTTATCAGTGTATTCTACCCTGCATTATCCTCAGAAAATATCTTGATACTTTTTTTCCACCTTTTTTTTTTTTTCCCCACAAAATCAATGTCTGAGGCAAGCAACTACAGAAATTACCTGGATAAAGCAAAATAATTTTCAGTCACTTGAAAGTTGGTAATGGATGTGAAATCTTAAATGAGGAGGACTCAGAAAGTGTGTTTAAAAATCTATATAAAAACCTGACTTGGGAAGAAAAAAAAACAAAAAACATTCTTCTTAAGAGAGAGCTCTAAGACTGGAAAAGTAGCATCTAAGAACATTAGCTTATTCTTAATTGTGTCTGCTGTACAGTACCTTAGAAAAGCTGATGCAGTAGTATTAAAGCAATGAAATTTTATATATTATGACAGACTGAACAACCAGTAGGTTGCTCAGCAAAATAGTGTAGAACTAATTTTGCTTTTAGACGATTACATAAGCCATAAAATAGCTTTTCTAAAAGCATAATTCTGTCCATGTCTGCCCTCAGCTGTGAAACAATATTTTCCATACATTGATCCTATGTTGTTCACACCTCATCTGACAAAATGAGACAACCTAAGATGCTCACTGAAGTGCACCATTGATTCCATATTTTTGCTTCCACAGAATGTAGTGGCCATAGATATATACAGTATACTGGTCTAGATCTGTATTTGCACACAAATTCATACACAGAAACCTGATTTATATCACATCCATTGTTAAAGACTTTAGTTCTGAAGGAGCTTGTTTCAGGATAGTTTGCAGTTCCAAATGCCATCACTTTACCTTGTATTTACAGTAAGTCCTGGTTGCCCTTTCTCAAAGAGTAACAGACCATCTAAACAGCTTAACTTGCCTCACACATTAAAACACATTAAAATCTTTACAAGAAGGTGGGAAGGTGGTATGCTACAGCTTTTCCTCTAGTCTGAAAACAGAGGAACCAGCTATTTTTAATATATTTCACAGGAGAAAAAAAAATATTACTTCTGAAAGGTTGTGGGAAAAACTGAATAAGTTTTCGTGATCAAACTCCTAGGACCAGAGTAGTCAAATATTACTAGAGAATAATCAACACAATTCTATGCTAATGAGACTTAGCATTCAGCACATGCAGAATATCCCCACTCCCTGAAATGATCCAATTAATGAAATGTAACATTATACTCTAGTACATAGATTTCATAATATCCCCGCATTTTTTTTCAGAATTCTTGTCCTTATTTATTGTAAAATCTGGAGTTACTTGAGAAGCCACTTTGTCATGTATTAATAGTTCCAGAAAACTTGGGGATCTCATGCCATTTTGCTTTTCCTGTGTTGTCTGCATATAAGATTCTGCAGTAGAAATAACAATAGGAGTCTTGCTTTAATATATTGAAAATTGAAAAAGTTCTAATAGAGCAAATTTCTTCTGCAGAAGAGCAAAGACAGCCCATAGACTAATAGTTTTGTACTAAATTTATCTTTTATCTTTGGTTTATCAGCAAGATGCATTTGTTGTACAGCTCTTGGCATCTTTTCTGTCATGAATAACCCTACACTCATTTCTATTCTATTTAATTATCCACGCTGGCTTAAAACATAATCAGCATTAAACCAGCTGTGCAACCTTGAAAGAACACCATTTCAATAATACATTGTGAAAGAGGAGCAAGCAGGCTATTAATTTTAATAGGAGACCTCCCTTCTGGCTATAGGCTGGACACTGTTCCAGAAGCTATATCCATGTACTGCCAAGTGGTAACATCCCTGGTGCACTCATTATGGCAACAGAGTTCATTCATAGCCTGACATTGTGACTAGCTAGACAGCCATCCAGGGCCAATAAGGTCACCTTCAGTTGCAGGCTTCCCTGCTAATACAGTGGAATGAGGAAATGTGTTTCGTAAATAGTGAAGAAGCTTACTTGAATTTCAGCATGTTTTGTCAACTAAAAATCTGCAATAGGAAAGCTGTAATTTAATGCTGTAAGAGTCTTTAATCATTCCATCCTGTCAGTTATGAGTTCTGGCTAGAAATCTTAACTGCTAAAGTCAGAAATTAATAACAACATATATTTCCTGATCTCCTAAGCAGCCAGAGTGTAAAACAGAAGTCTTAAATGAAATACCTGGATTTGGACTTGAATTCACCAGATCAGCTTTCATCTTCTATGGCACTTTAAAAAATCTATCTATAGCTGCTGTTATTCAGTGAGCCAAACCCTTCCTAGAAAAGCTAAAGACAAGCAAAATTTTCAAAAATGATGGCATTTTTCCTGTTCAACATATGTGCTGCACACTAATATGGCTCATTCAGCTGGAAACTTTACTGAGCTCAAGTTCTTGTTCTTTACCACAATGATCTACCGGGTTGGTGCACAAAGAATTACTATTAGAGGTGGTACCAAGGGAGGCAAAACTCACCGTGGCCTACGGTTGCTATATTGATGTCACGAACAGTATGCAATGTGAATTCTCTCAAGCTTAGAAACCTGCCTGGCCTGCTATACATCACCAAAGCATTTATGCGCTGTGGTGATCATGGCACTCTTCACTCTGGTGAGCAGAGAACTTACAGAAATCAGTGCTGAGAGACATGGAGAATCAATACTTGGTTCATTTTGTGTAGTGGAAATACTGTAGTTCTCTTGCTGAGGAATAAGGACCTATAATTGTCTGCAATAATAAGTTACAAAACATGCACACATACTATTACTGCCTTATATAAATATTTAGTGTGATCTGTAGATCAGTGCAGCCATGAAGTGTATACAACTATATACAAATTTGACCAGATAAAAGAAATATTAATCAATTTCCTGTTAAAATAATATAGCAACTACTTAGAGTGTTTAAACGATGCTCACAGAAATATGGTTTGATTTTTGGGTGGTCCTGTGTGGAGCCAGCCAGGAGCTAGCCTCGATGGTTCTTGTAGGTCCCTTCCAATATTCTATGATTCTTATATGAGCTCAGAAAAGTCTTTCACAGTGAGATGTTTTCAAGCAATCTGTTTTAAATATACATTTTTCATTAATTTGATTATAAGATCTATGTTTCAATCTCACAGTGTACTTTGCAAATGAGCTTGAAAATAATGTTTCTGTTAGAGTCAGAGAATAACCTGGAGAATACAGAAACTTTAAATTAGATAGTGTTGTGGTTTCTTGGGAAGACAAACACCATCATTCCCAATGTCCCCTCTTTCCTCCTTTTCTCCAGATTTTATTGCTGGGCATAATGCCATATGGTATAGAATATCCCTTTGGCCAGTTTGTGTCAGCTGTCCCAGCCGTGTTCCCTTCCAACTTCTTGTGCAATGACAGACTCCTCACTGGCAGGGCAGCCTGAGAAGCTGAAAAGTCCTTGGCTCTGTGTGAGCACTGCTCTGCAACAACTATAAACACTGATATGTATCACTCTATTTTCATCAAAAATCAAAAACACAGTATCATATGAACCTGTGCAAAGAAAGTTAACTCTATCCTAGATAAAACCATGACAGATGAGAATAAAAATTTCATTTTTGCACTTTTTAAAAATCTACCCATTAGCACATTTCTAAATTAAAAAGAGAAGCTTTGCTGATCCTGCAAAAGTTTTGTACATTTGGGCATATGCTAAAGGCCATTTATTTACACTGAACAATTCAAAGACTAGATCTTTAAAGGGACTTGATCCTCCCACAGTGGTATGTAGGCTGAAAATTCAAACCCTTATTGTCCTTTAAGCTGCTGTCTCAATAAGCAGACACTCTTTTTCACTCTTTTTCACTCTTTTTCACTCTTTTTCACTCTGAACTTCTCAGGTACCTTGAATTCTGCCTGTATGTGTAGGCAAAAGAGCTACAGGAAAAAAAAAAAAAAGAAAAAAAAAAAGATCACGATGCTCACTTATGACAAAAACTGAAAGGGATCTATAAACTTAGTTGTTTTAACCATGTTAAGGATTTTGATGTGAAAACTACAATAGTGAACACTTTTTTTTTAAGAGCCACAAACATTAGATAGACACATTTTCCATCTATTTTGGTATTTCCCCATTTCATAAACAACATTACTATCCCTAAAGCTGTCAATTCCTAATTGACCTTATAGATGGTTTAAATGTAATTCTGATCTTTAAAGAAATTTGGAATAGCTCACTTTCAAATCACAGGAGGTACTGTTGGTCTTAGCTAGGCTGGCATAGAATTGCAGTGATTTCTTATGACTAGTTTTGATGTGATCTGTTTATGAATTTTAATGAAATGTCTGCTAACTTAAATATCCTCAGGCTGAAAACTAAACAGCTAGGGCAGTTGTTTCCCTAGCCACACATCAGTATGTATTTCCTGATGGTCTCTATCTTATTATGTTTCTATTTTCACAATATATTTCAACTTTGCAGACAATGTGAGAACAAATTATATAAAAATCATTTTTTCTGGGCATACTTTTGGAGACACATTCTCTATGTTATTTCTTCATTTTTCTGAGATACCACTACCCAACAAATCTTAGAGTTAAGTTTCAATAGAACCAAGTCTTTTGTCTCTGTCCCAGGGTGAGATTGAAGGAGGTTCTGTCCCATTTTGAAAAATTAACTAATATGATGTCTCTAGCAGGAATAAATAAAATAAATAAATAAATAAATAGAAATTTATAAAGGAAAGAAAGACAGCGCTCCTCAACTGCTGTTAAGCACACCCAAGCTCTCTCATCCCATTCAAGTCCTGCTGAGTGTGTTGTAGCATTGGAGCTTTGTATTTGTGTACTGTGTATCAGATTCTGAGCTGAAGTGGGATAGTTCCACTTACTTCTCTCAAGCTACAGTGATCTATGTTAACTCAAGATCAGGCCCTATTGCTATTTAATGGTATACCATTTTAAAATGCTGAAGATATTTGACATATTTTTAAGCTTCATATTATGATATGGCATGTGTTTTGATGGATATCTATCTGTATTTCTTGGGTGGCTGGAAACACTTCACTTTGCTTTACATCTGAATATAAATCCAAATCATGCTGATAGCTGTAACAGCACTACTGCTTGTCATGTCTTACTGCTTAAAAGCAACTCAAAGTTTTTATGACAGCAAGGCAGTAGATTATATCAAGTTAATCCCATTTTGTGTACATTTGCATTTTTGCATTTGTTAAATATGTGTTAAAATTTAACAAGCAAGAGCAGTAAATTTAATGATTGATAAAGCTTGCAGGTCACTGAGATTTTTTCAGCATGATGGAAGCTCATATTTTGAAGTTGTGCTCAGTTATATTATTATTTATTTAATTTCTTTTTCTTTTTAAGAAAAAGAATTAAAAATTGAAAGTGAAAATTTTCTAGTGAAAAATTCCGTGCGTATGTTGGGCAACACCTTTGACAAACACGTTTACCCAATTTTCTGAACTTTTAATAAATATCTTCGGTTACTTTCAGTCCAATCATTATGTGATCTCTCTAAACTACATTTAAGTTCCTGAGAAAAACTTATTTCTCAGCTTCCAGTAAAATGGATTGTGCCTGAAGATCTCTGAACAGCAGCACTGCAGAAATAGTAACAGCTTAATGTCAAACTATTCTTAATGTCATACAGTTACATTACATAATACCAGAATATAAATTCAGAGTTTTTTGGAGTTGATAAAATGTTTTCATCTTCGTAGGTACACTTAATTGTTTCTGGGCTTTACGCAGCCACGGAAGTGCCACCTTTGTTTCTGTCTTGAAAATAACATGTGAACTAAATAAAGTGAAAAACTGTGGGGCACTATTAAAAACAAATGCTGCCAAAATGTGAAATGTTGATTAAAGGTGAAAGAATAACAGGCATATTAATTATCTAGGAGCTATGTGATCATATGCATAACTTCACCCATCAAGAAAAAAAAAAAAAAAAAAAGTGAAGATTCTAAACTTACTTTTAGTTGATTTTGCTTACAAGGTTTTAATAAACATAGACAGGAAAAAGGAAAGAGATTTTAAAATTTCTAACAGAAGTTTTTCACTGCTGGCTATAAACTTATCCTAAGGAAAACATAGCAGTTCCAATTTATTTTAATCTTTCAAATCTAGAAGTCTATCAAATTTAATTAGTTAAAAGGTGACTACAGATGTAAAAGAGAAATTAATGATATTTAGAATATATAACAGTATTGATTTTCACATTGGAAATGCTAACTGAAACAACACTCTCATTCAAATACTGATTATAAATGGAAAATTACTGGGCTAAAATACTCGTTAACTTCAGAAACAGAGACTAGAGCGAAAAAAATAGAAATCAGTTTTACTTATTTTCATTTTTATTTTTCTAAGCAAATAAATACATTTGAAAGGGGAGAACCACTCTGAAAAAATATTCTGATACATGTAAATGTTACACTTATATGATAAGAAATTCTTAATTCCCTGTCAGAAGTCTACTTGTTGCTTCTTAGTTCTAATTCTTAGTAAGAATCCCATTAGCTGTGTGCACTTTATGGATTGCATGTCCTCATAGGATCTTGATAAATTAATTCCAGTCATTGATTGTTCCTCTACAACACTGAAAGAATTAAAAATATATTTGAGAACTGATCCTAAATTTTAAATTGTACTCTTTTTTGATGCAATTTGGATTATACTGTTACCTTCCAAGGGAAGACCTGAACTTGTGAGAGATCTGCCATCTTTCTAAGCATAGCTGATTTCATACAATTTTAAAGCAACAGCTCAGTAAGATTTTGCAACCATTACAGTAGCGTTTGGCACTAAACAAAAAGCTCTAACATGAGCTACTCCTTTCAGTCTGTAATTGGAAAAGTTGCTATCTACCACCCTCTTACTTTTGCCAAATACCATATCTGTTCATGTTGGTCATTTAATTGCTTTGGGCATACTACTCTGTATCAACTGAACAAATGAATAAACTCTGGAATATATCCCCAACCTCATATGATGTGGATGCCATAGAAATTGTTGCTATTATTATTATTTTCTATTTTAATTTGTAATATTTGCAATTATTTTGTGAGTTCAATTAAGAATTAGTGTTCATCTACATTAGTAGTTGTCAGTATCATTTAAATTCCAAGTCTATAATGACATAGTGTTTCACAGTCATTGAATGCCAGGATGAGCAAGACTAGGGAACAAAAGAGAATGAAAAGAAAGCATCTGTGAGTAGATATTGGGGCTGTCTGGATGAAAAACTTCACATCTTCTCTAAAAATAAAGAAATAAATAAAACCAGTTGGAATTTAAATGAGACCCTAGAAGAATTTCTTGAATTCCAATGATACTTCCTATTCAGAGATTCTCCTTCTCTATCGGTGACTGCCTCCATACAGTTTTAAATCTCACTTGTTTCAGCAGTTGTTTCAACACAGAGTAACTTATTTTCTCTTGTTGGTAAGATACATTCATAGTTAATCTTGTACCCACTATTATAATCTGATTAATTGTCAGATATATTTTCCTGTAACCTGACATTAATGTTGTCTTTTGTAGAATTGTGGTGGATTGCTAAGAAGGAAACACCATCGACTTCCAAAATATTCCAGTACATCTATGAAAATGATTCAGGTGGGAGAACTTAGCATATATTTTCATAACTACAACACTAAGAATTCCAAGGGATTTCTGCCTGTAGTGAAGATTTATCAACAATTTACATATTGTATTGATGTGTTAAAATCCTAGCTCTGAAATGTCCATTGACTTTAAAAAGAATTCAGCTTTAGTATCTTAGAATGTTATAAAGGAAAAAAATACACGTGAACAATTTTGTCTGCATTTTAAACATGAATAGTGTATTACTTTCTCCTCTTATTATTTGAGGTATCTCATTTCTTAAATTTTATATAGGTAGGCATAGATAATTTTGTTGAAGGTCATAGTTTTTGTGCAGAATTTTGTTTTCACATTAATTTTAAATGACTTAGCATAATAGGAGCTCAAAAGGCATCTGAAGAATTGTTTATCTGCTCACAAAATTGTTGTGTTCATGAAGAAACTTCATATCTCAATATGCACAGTGCTATTTGAAATTAATGCTTTCCTGATTTAATATTCAGTTGCATAATAGTAGCTGGTTTATATGCGTATTTTCTTTTAAGAGTGGATGTACTGAGAACACCCACAAAGAACCTGGTGTTGAGTAACATCATTTTCTAGAACAGAGTAACTTTTCTGAGATCATTGCACAGTCTCTTACCCACATATTATAGTCTTCAGAGTTCATTGCTTCAGGACAAAAATATCTATTACTTGGCATTTTGGCTCAGAGTCTGGATATACCTTCCTTTCATCCATACATACTTCACTGAAAGAAATGAAATCTGATAATATGTATATATATACATTATCGTATATATAGCATATATATATATGACTATCCTGACCTTAGTTACTAGAAGGTAGTGAGACAATGAACACTACTAAGCCCCTAAGCTTTATTTATAAATAGCAGTGGAGTTACAAATTAATCCCAGTATTTATGCAACATTATGCTCCAGTTTCTTGAAAATAATTACCACCTTAAAATCCTTTAATATAATGAGTGGCAAAAATGGATAGAGCTGAATATAGGCAGATTTGGTCATACTAGACCTCTCATTATTTACTCTGAAAATAAAACACTGTACTTAAACTAAACCAGTTATTTTTATTAAAAGAAACAGTATATGTTGCAATATATATGCAGCAGAAATATACACTTACTTTCTACACAATATGACAGACTGTTGATCTACTACTGTTGACTGTTTCTACTTTTTTTTTTTCGTGAATGGTTACTACACATTTTGAAAATCTAATGATAGCAACAAGTAGCTGTATCTCTTATGCAAGATTTGTTTTAGAAAAAAAAAAAGCCAAATTAGCCTTCTATTATATAGTATTAAATACTTTAGTAAAAAATAAAAAGTATCTATATGTATATTGTTTTTAAAAAATAAATCCACCTTCTCTTTAACAATGCCTGCAGACAATCAAAACTAAGCAACAGATGTCAGAAACAGGTGATAGAATGTTTTAAATGGCAAGAACCACACTGTTATTAGGAGTTATAAAAAAAGCTATGAGAAGAAAAATAACTTGACTTTCAGATTCTAAGTCTAGACTTCCACATATAAAATATTGCCCTTGACAGTTATCAGCTCTAAATACACATATCTATGTAAAGTTCATGAAAGCTGTTTTCCTTTCTTCAAGGCCCAATTTATCTGAAAAACAAACAAACAAACAACAGACAAATACACCCTAGCATATGTTACAAATACTTCATTACAGAAAAATTATTCAGCTGGCATAAACCAATAAAAATCAATGGGATTTTAATGATCACCACTTGATGAATAATATTTAAACTACTGATTTTCCTATTATGAATATTTAGACAGGTTTAAAACAATATAGAAAATTAATTTAATGCTCATATATTTGGCTCTGATATGGCATAAAGTGAACCTTCCATTTGACCTGGTCTCATTTGATAAGGTTATATTTTGTAGAGGACTAAGATGTATCTTGATACAGTATCAGTGCAGAGAAGCTGAAGATGCATGCTCTCTCTGATAGGCAAAAGTACCAGCTGCTGATGGGAAGTACAAGTGTTTAGCATATCTGGTAAATATCTGTGCCTGCATATAAGTTCCAGTGACTGAAATTCCCTTCCTCCTTTTCAAAAATGTTTTATGCTATTATTCCATCAAAACTGTGTTTTCAATGCATTGCAGAGGGATATTTATCTATGGAGAAATTTACATTATTACATAAATCCTGGGTGAAATTCTGGTCCTACTGAACTCAGTGAGAATTTTACCACTGATTCTAGGATGCCTTTTAATTCATTACTCCAGGATGACAATTGCAGAATAATGTAAATTAGAATAGTGAACTTACAAAAACTGATTCTGTAGTAGAAATGGTAAGTCACCCTTAGCTACATGTAATGTTCTAAAAGTGATACTATAATGTTATAATGTTAGCACTTTGCTATCTGCTCTTCTGCTCTGCATTGCAGCTATCATGGACAAGGAAAAAGCTAGATATGCAGTGCCATCAGAGACAGGGAATATTAACACTTATTTTTCCTCCTGTCTTGTCATTCCTATTCCTGCTTTTTTTTTTTTTTTTTTTTTTTTTTTCAGCCAGTGCTCTGTTTTTAACTACGAAGTGAAATATGTAGTGTCTTCATTTTAAATTGGGACTATATGCATTTGAGAGGTGGCACAGGTATTTTCCAGAAGAATCCTGTGTATATTGCCTATTTTGTTTAAGTGAAAGAAAAAGGCCAAGCTCAAATTCACTTCTAATGAGCCATGTGTTAGTGTCAGGGTCTCTGCTGTCCACTCAAATGCCATAGAACACATCTGACTTTATAATGAGCCAAACAGTTGTCTCTTCATAATCTCAGTTAGCCTTCTGTTAGGTATCTGTTTCCAAATTTTACAATGCTATAGTGGAGGTTATGTGCTTTTATGGCTAAAATCCAGTTGAAGATGTACTTGTTCTAAAATCCCTCACATTTTGTCAAACCTATTGGCAAGCAGTTGCCTTCATATCCTTTGCAGTGAAAACGTTTGACCTTACAGAATCCAAATGGCTTATTGCCTAGTTTTGATCTACTTTGTACACTAATGGGGAAGAGATCAAAACCAGATGACAGACATCAAGGCAAACGGCCAGTGGCAGAATGGTTGGCCTGTAGGCAGAAAACTGAAGTAAACCTGGCAAGTATTATTTATCTCATGGGAAAACTACCTCAAGCTGACCGCTTTTATGATTAACTCCTAAATGGTTACTGAGAACCACCACCAAAATTTATTTTGAAATTTGACAGCTTGAACCTTATTTCCTCTTCTAAAATACATTTTCCTGCATTGGTATTAGAAAGAAATGCAGAAGAACTTATGTACAGATAATTGCACATAAATGTAGACAGATCTTGAGAAATAGAAATATGGCTGTATGAGGGACATGGTAATAAAAGCAAGTTACTTTCCCATATTATTCTCAGTGCAAGGACAGTGTTAAAAATTTTGGTTTCAAATGCCTTTAGTCAAGTAGGTAGGCCTTGTGTCTACTGGATTGTTTTCTCTAATATAACCCCAAGCAAAAGGGTTTAACTACAGACATGGCAAAAAGAAAAGTTTTAAAAAACAAACTTAATAACAGTTCATTTTCTTGATGAAAATAAAACGTTAGAATATGTTTCTGCACTATGAATGTTTTTCACCTCTACTGGCAAATTTTATACTCAGAATAACTAGTAATAGAAAGGCTGCACAAAATTAATGGCTTAGTAAACAAACATTATTTTTATAATTTAAAGTCACAGTTCAGCCTCCATAAATTACACTTTTTCTTTAGGTGTGATAGCTTCTATTTCTTAACTCTTAACTCTATCTCAAACGTGTTCACATCTAGATGCTGAAGACTAGATCACAGCAGACTGCAATAAAAGAAATCCCAACAAACCATTAATGTATTACTCTTCTCTGAAGTAAAACATAGCATACAAAACATCAAAACGTAGCCCTTGTACATGATGCAGAGATCTAAAAAAAAAAACATTTAATTTCATTTTCATTTCATTTAATATCACTTAGGTGATATTAATATCACCTAAATATTAATATTACCTAAATATTAATATAAAATCACTTAGGTGATATTAAATCAAATATCCAATATAACTATTCTTTCCAGCTTTTCACCTTTGTTACATATACAAACGTAGTGTCGCATATTAACTAGTCATAATGCATTACCACAGGCAGATCTTTAGTTGAGAATCACCAAAATGTGTTGGTTAGAAATCCTGCAGGGTAAAAAGAAAGAGATGTGTTTTACATGGATCCAGATATCTGAGCCACTATCCTAGAGTTCAAGGAGTCTTTAACATGCTATTCCCAGTCAGAAGTCAAGGTCACCAAGACTGCTCTCAGGCCTGTATTTATGAAGACCAATGCTTAGAGATCCAGCTGTGTGTTTTACTGACTGAAACAGTATCAGTACAGTATTTGCTGTATCAGCAAACATTAAAATCTAATATCAACACTTGTGAACTTGTAGACTTTGTAAAACCAGCTCACACAGGTGGAATGATGTGGAAACAGTTAGTGTGTGTGCTTTGAGTATACAATCCTATACAGAAACACTACTGGAGTTCCTAGTATTCCACAGTTTTAATTATATTTAAAACATTGCTATGGGATTTCACAATAATCTCTTGTATAAGCTACCGATAACATTGGTTTCATACTATTCTCAAAGTGCGATAATGCCGTGGCGGAATTGTTTTGTACTACAGATAATTTGGTAAATTGCAAAAGAAGGCTATCACAATAAATATAACACATAATAAGTATTAACATTTCCTTATCCATTTTTGATGATATATTTTAATTTTTAGCTATTGAGACGGCAAAATTTGCAGTACTGTTTGCTTCCCTATATTCACAAAGGAAAGACTTGTTCCACTTCTAAAAATTTTGTGGTTAGATGTTTTTCTTTATCCATCTTTAATTTTCTGTCCGTTTGGAAACAAGAAAACATATAGTTTAAGAATATCTGAGCTTGCTGTGAATAAGATTAGTGACAGAGTAGTCACAATGAAGCGATGCAGAAACATTGCTAACTTGAATTTAGACTTTTTCATAAAAGTAAAGAACAATTTCAGTTGTTTTTTAATGCCACTGCATTGTGTCCTTCAGATCTCTTGAAGAAAGATTGCAAATCTATTTAAAGGCCCACTGAGAATACAGTAACTAAACTAATGTAAACTTCTGGGAATAAAAGTGTCTCATATATGAATTCTGAAGTAGTTCTGCTGAACTTGACTGTGGTATTGATGGGTGAAATGTTCTAATTACAGGACACACAAACCATTTGGCCTGAAAACATGGACCACAAAATATTCCATTCATCCTTTAGATGGTATAACAATATAGCCGGGACTGGATTTATTTCCCAGTTAAAACTTTCACAGAGAACTACAGTTTAGCTTGATTAAAACAAATTGTGACATGTTGGTTGGAAATACTTCTCACCTCCTTAAACAAATGTTCAAGGGTTTTTCTTTCGACATTGAAACAAAATATTTCTATTTTAAATTCATAATGGTGTTTTACTTTTAAAATTATCCTGTGGTTTCATTCTGAACCATTGAAAATATTTTAATAAAATAAAATAAAATGATTCTGGTATCTATAATTATTATTATTATTATTATTATTTAAATAAAATAAAAATTATATGAACATTTGTAACAGGTTGCCCAGGGAGTTGGTGTAGTCAGTGTCCCTCGGGGAATTTAAAGAATGGTTGGATGTGGTACTTAGGGACATGGTTTAGTGGGTAATATTGGTGGTAGGGGGATCATTGGACTAGATGATTTTGGAGGTCTTTTCCAACCTTAATGATTCTATGATTTTTTAGCCCAAATTTGACATAAGCACATCCTTTATATTATGCTGCTCCATCCTTTAGCTTATGTGAAGAGAGTTAGTTATTGGGTCACAGTTCTGATTGTATCTGATCTCACAGACCATAAAATACTTACCACTAATATTTTGGAACACAGTAGCTGTCCCTCCTGCTGTCTGTAATGGAGAGAGCTTTGACTCCTGTGTCCAGAATAACACGTTACAGCTTTCCATGAAAGAAGTGCAAGCATATCCTTTTTTCAAGGCAATCTTAATTTTGCTTTGTGAATGAAAAAATAATAAGAAAAAATAAAATCTCTTGGAAAAGTAGTGTTCCCTTCTAAGAAACTTCATTATAATCTACTAGATGGCAGCTGTTCCTTGCAGCATATGCCTCACTGTTTAAATCTGGAATACACAAAACAAACTCCCATCTACAGGGGAAAAACAAAACAACAACAAACTTAACAAAAAGCAGGAAAATAAAAGAGAAAAGCTTGTAGACTTATTTTATTTCTACCTCAAAGTTTCTGTTTATCTCAATATATTCTGATAAAAAGAATTATTCTGCATTGCTTTTCATTGTCCAGTGAAGGACCATAAAATGTTTAAGGGACTGGAGCATAAGGAGAGGCTGATAAAGCTGAGTATGTTCAGCCTGTAGAAGAGAAGGCTCAAAGGGGTCTTATCAATTTGTCTAAATACCTGTTGTGAGGCAACAAAGAGGGAGCCAGGCTCTTCTTATTGGCAACTAGTGGCAGGAAAAGATACAATGGTTAGAAATCAAAACAGGAAATACCATCTGACCACAAAAAAAAAAAAAAAAAAAAGTTTTTACCGTGAGTGTGGTCAAACACTGGAACTGGTTGCCCAAAGAGGCTGTTGAGTCTCAATTTTTTGGAAATATTCAAAACCTGACTGGACACAGAATTGGACAACCTGCTCTAGCTGACATTTCTTGAGCAGGGGAGTTGGACTGGATGACCTCAAGATCATCTTTAACCTCAGCTGGTCTGTGGTTTCCACAATTCCCTGATTTCTTTCCCTGAGATAAACAGATAAGAAAGGATTATTTTCAAAAGAGACGTATCACTGCTGTCAAAATACACAACAATAACAGTTGTATATTATAACCATTATTAATATTTAAGAGGCTTGTACAACATAACATAAGGGATGATGAAATGTTCATGCAATCCAAATTCTTCCTTTACAGCATATTAGAGGTTATCTTATAATAAAAGCCCTTGTAATGTACATCTTTAAATCTAAGTAAATTCAAGCACTACTACTAAAGACTGGAAACTGCTTTTCTAAGCTTCTTAAAATAATCTGAATTTCTGACACTCTCAAGGAAATGTCAGTCAATTTCCAATGGGAAGATTCTATTCTTTTGGATTTTGCTAGGCTGGATAATCTTTGATTATTTTAAAATGCCAACTCCGTGAGAAGCAAGATAGACAATAATAATAAAGTTGTTCAGAATTAATGTCAGTTTCAAGGCAGAAGCTCTGAACTATGTTCATGGGGAAAGTAGAAAACTGTGAAATTCATCCCAGTACAAAATCATATACTATTTGATTTCTTTCGAATTTTGAAATGAATTAAGCTTTCATTAACACCCTTATAACTTCACATGCCTCAATAGTTTGTCACAGATAGAAGTAGAATTTGGACCAATGTATACAGATTCTACAACAGAAGGTTATTTGACTGAGCTAAACCATGGCTATTTAAAGAAAGTGTGACTTTCATTTACTTATTATGGAATGGTAGAGTAAACTTTTAAAATGCTAAAGTGCTAGATAGCCTAGAGAAACAGAGGCTTAGGGGAGAGGCCTTATTGATCTCTACAACTACTTCAAAGGAGGTTGTAGTGACGTGGGGGTCAGTCTCTTCTCCCAAGCAACAAGTGGTAGGAGAAGAGGAAATGGCCTCAAGTTGCACCAGGGCAAGTTTGTTGGATATTAGGAAAACTTTCTTCATTGAAAGGATTATGAAGCATTGGAACAGGCTGCCCAGGGAAGTGGTTGAATACCCTGGAGGTATTTAAAAGACATGTAAATGGGATGTTTAGGGACATGGTTTAGTGGTAGATTTGGCAGTGCTAGGTTGGACTTGGTGATCTTAGAGGTCTTTTCCTACCTAAATTATTCAATGATTCTATGATTCGAAAAATTAGTATGCCTAATCAGCCTTGGCTTTTATTTATTTATTTATTTACTTATAAATTGTAAACAGTAACCTACTTTTGAGTGAGACTTTTCCTGTTCATTTGAGCTTTCAATAAGTGTCACCGTTTGCTCTTAAACTTAATGCTGCTTCCTTGTTCATTCTTTGTCTACATTTTTTGTTCCAGTGTTTGAATAAACAATTTTACTGGAACATTTTTTATTGGATTAACCAGAATACCAAAAAGAACCAAAATCTCAAAACAAAAATCTTTGGAATAATACATTATACTTGCACATTGGTACTAAATATATTGCTTCTCACTAGAAGTAGACTATTCTTCTACTGGGTACGGATTTTGGGAATGGAGAAAGGTGTCTTATCTTACTAGGTAAGAGGAAAACGTAATAAGCTAGTTTCTTAAAACAGCTTTTGCAAGATGTTTCCAGTGTTTTGCATTTACTGAAACTTATTTTGAGTTTTATGAGTCTTTGATACTCTCCTGCTGTTGGAAGGTTGTATTTTTCCTCCATATCTTTTGTGTTTGATATGTAAGCATAATCTGAATTTAGTTCCTGTTCACTTAAACTCATGAATAACTGTAAGCATCAGAAAACACATGCTGGAATAATGGAAATTAAAGTAAATAATGGACATTGAGAGCTAATCTTACTAAGCTAACCAAAACATTAAAATATATAAAACATTATATATATGTAAGCACATTAAAAATTCTCCATGTACATCATATGCTTTATGTAATAACTTGAAGGCATCTTTTTTTTTTCCTTATATAGTTGCTCTAGTTTCTTTTTTAATTTCTTTGCATGTTGTTATGAGGAAAATTTCAAATCAAAATTTGTGAATGTACTTCAGAGTTCTGGATTTTTGAATTTTGCAGAGATACTATTCATTGTCTTAATTTTCAGATAAAACCTTGGATTAAAGAGAATTAGAACATTCAGTCATGTATATATGACCCATTTAACAACCAGAATACAGTAAGACAGCCTGATGTGAAAATGGGACTGTACAGCAGGAAATTTGTGGTACAAACATTTATATCCTTTACTTTAAAAGGGATATCTGAAAATACTAGGCATGCTACTTAATACCAGGCATGCAATTAAAATGTACTAGGTCGACCATTTATACCAACATATTGTTTTTATTGTCCTTAGAAACATACCACAACAAATATGTTTCCTGCTGATCATCCCTGCAATTCTTGTGCTATTCATAAGGGTGCCAAGGCAAACTCAATTCCTTTGCAATATATTACCTGACAAATCTTAAATAAAGGTAATGACAACTAAACCCTTCCAAAACTCCTACCTCCCAGAATTCCATGCCAAGAACTTACCTTCTGTCTTTTTTTGAACATCTGTGTGACCTACTTTCTTATAATTAACTACATCTTACTCTGTTACTGGGGATTGGTGGTTATACAGCACAGGAACACTCCGCTCTATTTAAGACAAAAACCTACTGTTGAATTCAATGTCACAGCAGAGTTTTATAGCAGTGAGGAATTGCCTTGATAAATGGCCCTGACATTAGCGTTTTCATGACTCTACCTTCAATGTCATTGCATCACAGTGCAGAGTGCTAAAGTAAGGCCACTTCTACCTTCCGACAACATATTAAGTTGAAGCTCACTCTATCTCTGGATCCCATAGGCACAATAAATGGAGAAAATAACACATTTACAAACTGATAAAACCCAGCAAAGCTAATAAAATCAGACACTTTATAGCTTGGCTAATAGTGTCCTTTGAAGGGCATCAAATAACACATCATGTACTGCTCTGGGGGAAATCAAATTAGGTGCAGCAATGTTCTGAACTATGCATTTGAATAGGCAGGAGATACTAAAGCTAATCAACTCATAATGATTGAAATTTTATAATTAATGCACTGTTTGTGTTAACGTGGATATATTTGGCTTTGATAGGAGCAGCAATCACCTATCAAATTGTTCCAATTTCAATAAGGAAGTTCTTTCAAAATTTTAGAAATATTTCATGAATTACAGTCTCCTTCCTTACATTGTGTTTGATGGTCTATTAGTACAGTATCATCATATGTCACTTTAGCATATAGGGCGTTTTTGGTATTGCCAGACAACTATGACAATAGCTACATTATTCCATTTGTTCTAACTCCAGAAATTAATACAAATCAGTTTATATTCTAATAGCACATTCTGTGCAGCTATAAAAACATACAAGTTGCCTTTGTTCTCATGTTGCAGTTTAACATAAAACTACCATTCAACTTTTCTTTTAATCTGCCACAGCTCAATTTCATTGTGCTTATCTGAAGTACCAAGCATCAGTTCTGTGTTGAGGTTTAGCTACTGGTTCCAGCTATCTTGATCTCTGACCATTTCCTCCATTTTAACAATGTTTGGTCTGCAAGGAGTTCACAATCAAACCCGTTAAATAGTATAAAAATGTGTTGCAGAGTGCCTTGAAAAGCAGTAATACTCATTTGTGCTCAGATTTTGTCAGGTCTGATAAGCTAATCAAGGTTAAGTCTGTATAGTAATAATGCAGGAGATTTCCAAGGATGAGCTAGACTAAGAAAGAAAGGTTGTACTCTTCAATTTTTGTCATTATCTCTAAGATTCTGAAGGGAATTTTAGTCTGTTTTAGAGGCCTTCTCTCAAAATATTTTTGATTACTAAGAGCTTCTGAGAATCCAAATAACCATGTTACAGCACTATTTTTAAAATATTAAATATTATTTAAATTTATTGTTTAATTTTTAGATAATCTTTTAAAGTAAAAATATGCCAAATTATTTTTTACTTTTGAGGCCTTTAAATATATTTTTTCACCTTTTAAACTCTTCCTCTCTATAGAGTGATGGAACTACTACAGGTAAGCAGCTAGATTTGTCATATGAATTAAATTGTTCTGGCATATTTTCACGAGATCACAACACATCTTGTTTTACCAGAAAGATTGCTGCCTGCTCTGTGGCTCCATAATTTCTAGGTCAATGTAGTTCTTAAACAGTTGATCAAAGTAAGACTGACATATCTTGAAAGACAAGAATAAGCATTTCAGGAAGTGTTATTTATCCCATCTAAGCATATAGTTTCAGTCATCCTAATTAAACGTTGATGTATGATATAATAATGTCTGATATTGACATACTGTAATTGGTCATTCATACTCACTTTTTTTTTTGTCTTTTAATTAAGGACGGTGAATAGATTTGTGCAGAATACGAGCTAAGCATTGAAATTTCTATCCTGTACCGAGTTAATTGACCATGACAATTAACAGTGATCTTATTTTTTTTAAATGTGTAAATTTGACTCTCAAAAAGACTGTGTTTTATGTAAATGGTTATAATGAAGAACCAGGAAAATTAGACCCAAATCTCAGTTCTACTGTAAGGAAGACATATTATGGAATAGATTTATTAACCTAATAAGTTAACATATTAGGGTTGACCTTTTCCCCAACTGTGGAATGATGAGGACAGCCATATTATCTCATAGGTTTCTGCTGTGGCTCAGTTTGTTAACAGATACAGTATTATTTGAGTAAAAAACATACATTGCCTCTCTGTCTTTTCTGTAATAGTAATTTCCTTCTCTTTTCTTCCATTCCTTTTTTATCATCCTTTTTGTTTGATCAGCTACCTTTCTGAGGTGATCTAAATGATGCAGATCTTTTTAACACAGATGTGTTAGATAAACAAATAATAAATACATGCCTAAATATCCATAAACATAATTGATGATAATGTCTAAATGATAACCAGCTGGATAATTGCTTCTAACATGTTTAACTGTTTTCCACCAACACAGACTTGAATAGCTGAGGGTATTAATGCAACATACAAAACTTTTACTACCAAAATCATTATGCCAACAGATATGATATCAGATATCAGAGCTGCAACAATAAGATAACTAATTAAATACTAAGTATATAGGACACTTCCTTCCAAAAGTACCCAGCAGTTAAGATGAAATAAATCAATTTTCCATTAAATCTTTTTTTTGCATAATGTCTTGTGAACAGTCTGTTCAAGATTTTACCTCCTCGAAAGTTTCGTGCACTGTGTGAGGACTATCAATATCAGAAGATTACAACTTTCTAAAACAAAACAAAAAAAAAACTTTCAGACAAGTGAAGAGAGATTAATTTCCCAGAATCTTCTATAAATTCTTCTTCTTGATAGTGTTTTGTCATCTTGCAGGTTGTGTGCTTTCTAAATGTATTCTAATGATAACTAGGACTGTATCTTTTGTGCAGCATTTGTGACTTGCTGCAGTCAGAGGTTGTTATCTATGCATCCTGCTACTGAGATTGGCTTTGTTATCTAATGAATGTGTTTTAATGGGCTTCATTACTCTTTTTGGGTATATTATAACTTCAATGTCACTTCTAATTTGTCCTGACTATCTCTTTGGATGCTTCTACAATAGAACAGTTAATAATTGAGGTTTTTTTTAGTAACATCCTTATTCTGGTCTGGATTCAGTATGTCTGAATGTGCCAATATAAGGTTACTTCTTGCCAGCTGTTTTTATCTTCACTTACCCTGTGTTTGTTCTCATCCGACCTGTGTTTCACCACAGCTTTGCTTGCTGCTTTTTTTTTTTTTTTTTTTTTTCCCACTTCTGGGTGTGCCAGTTTAACATTGAACATAGACCTACTCACCTGTTCCTTGTGGATTCTAATTCTCTGCTCTGTTGTTACAGACTCCTGCCTAAGAGTTTCCACCCTCTTTTTCTTTATCTCAGCAGCAGAAGGTAACCTCTCATGGGAAACTAATCTTTGTGTGTTGGTAGGTACAGATTTACTGAGTGGAATGAGAAGGCTTCGGTAGTTCCCAGCTCTAACTTCTTGTGACTTTAAAGTTGACTTATGAATTCTGACACAAGAGAATGTTTAGGTGTCAAATACAGGGAGACCAGAAAATCTTTCCTTCTCCTTATCCATAATCCTGAAATGCAGGGATATTAGCCATGATGTTGACTCCAGTCTTCCCACCATGTTAGATGATGCTATGAGAGACTGACTTCTGCTTGCACTGTGTTTCATCTGCTTCTGTTCCACTGTTTTAACTATGGTGAAATACTGACTGATAAAGCGTTCTCTTGTCTCTGTTACCATTGTTAGCGCTCCTTCTGCATTTAATGCTCTTTCTCTAAATTTGTGGGTAGCCAAGGGAAGATTTAATACACAGATTCCCATTATTTGCTATGACTTTCCAAATTCCACAGCAGTCTGTTGAATAAAATAGACAAAATGTTCATTGCCTATTTCTATCTTCTTATGAATTCTTGTGTCTGTATAATTGTTGTTGATAATTGTACTTGTTTACGTTTCAGGCTTATATTCTTCCACGATGACTTTTTAAATAAATATTAACATCTTTCCAGAAGACATACTTGCCACCAGCAGCTATTTACATTTTTCTTTCTGCTTTCAATCTGAGATACTATTAATATTTTTCTTGAGACCAGTGCTTGATTCTGCCTGCACTATCTTAGAGTGCTTAGATTTCTTTTAGTTTTCCTACCATCGTGCTTTCAATTTACAATTCACAAATCTGTTGTTTATGTTCTTGTTTCCTGCCCATGTCTGTGAAAGAGAAAAAGTTTTGATGTACCTGTAAATGGCATTTAAACAAATACCAAAATCTCTGTGATAACAGTCAAACAAATCTATGAAAAAACCTGGTCTCTGCCACAAAGCCAGTTGTCAACTCTTTATATACACTTCTAGTTTAATAAAGAGAGATATATTTTTTCCTACTGTTTTTCCATCTCTCTTTCTTTTTTCATCATCCTGCACTGAGTCTTGTCTTGATCTACTAGCAGTTCTTAAAACTACCCAGTTATTGCTGGGCTGTTTCCAATCATCTAAACTCTGGCAGCTGCTCAAAATGTTATAGGATTATATTTGTACAAATGTTTTGATGTTACCAGTGGGGATCTAAAGAGCTCTATTTTTCAAATAATGCACATATCTATTCCTGGTTTCTCTGGAAAATGGCAGTGAAACATCACTTGCAATTCTCTACATCGGATGTAATCTGCAATATAACTAATGCATCTTCATTAGAATGACAGCTCTCATCAGATATTTTGTGTGCTAAACTCTAGCAGCAAGTGAAGCAGTGATGAGGCTTGGAACATGTCCCAAAACTGTGAGGAGCACACATATTTCACTACTTGTTCAGATGGCAGTAGCCTATGTAAAGTCACTTTAGTGTTCATTTTAACTTGTAAGGTAATGCTAAATGAAACAGCACCTAGTTAGGCTCTTAAGAAATTTGTTCAAAAATGATTCTGGGCTCTTGTGGACAACTACCCAATTCACAAAACTTCCATAATTTGTTAGTCAAACACTTCATATGGTGAGAAGGTAGAGTTCAGGATCCTGAGTGGAGAGAGGAGGGTAAAAAGCAAGCTAACAGCCCTGGACTTCAGGAGAGCAGACTCCGGCCTCTTCAAAGATCTTCCTGGAAGAGTCTCAAGGGTTAAGGCCCTAGAGGGCAGATGTGTACAAGATATCTGGTTAATATTCAAGGACCACATCTTCCAAGTGCAAAAGAGGCTTATTACAATGAACAGGAAGTCAGGAAAAAAACAAACAAACAAACAAACAAAACTGAGGCCTGTGTGAGTGAACAAGTTGCTCCTAGCAAAAGTTAAACACAAAAAGGTAGGATACAGATGGTGGAAGCAAGGATGGGTAAACTGGGAGGAATATGGAAGCAATACTGAGGCATCCAGGGATGAAGTTAGGAAAGACAAATCCCAAATAAAGTTGAACCTGGACAGGGTTCAAAGAAAATGAGAAGGGTTTCTATAAGGACATAAGTGAGAAAAGGAAGACTAGGGAAAATATGGGCCCACTGATGAATGAGGTAGGGGACCTGGTTACACAGGACATAGAAAAGGCTGTGGTACTGAATGCCTTCTTTGCCTTAGTCCTAACAGTCAAGTCTGTCTTCAAGAATCCTAGGTCCCAGAGACCAGAGGGAAAAAATGGATTAAGGAAGATGTACCCTTGGAAGAGGATCAAGTCAGGATATACTTGAAGTCCACGGACCCTGATGAGATGCACCCAAGAGTGCTGAGAGAGCTGGCAGATGTCATTGCAAGGCCACTTCATCCGAAGTTTTGCACTTGGGGACAAACAATGCCAGACACAAGTACATGCTGGGGGCCAACTGGATGGTAACTAGCTTTGCAGAAAAGAACCTGGGAATCCTGTTGGATGCCAGGTTGAATATGAGCCAGCAATGTACTCTTGCTGCAAAGAAGGCCAACAGTACTCTGGGATGCATTAGGCAAAGCAGGCATCCTGGGATGCATTAGGCAAAGAGGTCAAGGGAGGTGATCCTTTTCCTCTGCTCAGCATTGGTGAGGCTGTACCAGGAGTACTTTTCCACTTGTGGGCTGCCCAGTACAGGAAAGACATAGACATACTGGAGAGTCCAATGAAGGACTACAAAGTTTAAGGTACTGGAACATCTCTCCTATAAAGAAAGGCTGGAACTGTTTAGTTTAGAGAAGAGAAGGCTCAGGGGGGATCTCATTAACATATACAAATACCTGAAGGGAGGGTGCAAAGAGGGAGGCAGTCTCTTTTCAGTTGTGACAGAACAGGAGGCAAAGAGCACAAACTGAAACACAGTTCCTCCTGAAAATCAGGAAAGATATATATATATAATTTTTTTCTTTTTTCTTTTTTTTTTTTTTTTTACTGTGCGGGTGATGGATCACTGGTATGGGTTGCCCAGAGAGGTTGTGGAGTTTCCCCTCCTTGGAGATATTTGAATGCCTCTTGGAAATGGTCCTGGACAACCTGCTCTAGGTAGCCCTGCTTGAGCCAGGAGCTTTGGCCAAATGACCTTCAGAGGTCCCTTCCAACCTCACCCACTCTGTGATTTTGTGATATTCTCTAGGATTAATACATGATATTTTGCTCAGAGAAGTTGTGGATGCCCCATCCCTGGAGGTGTTCAAGGCTAGGTTGGATGAGGTCTTGGCCAACCTGATCTAGTGGGTGGCATCCCTGCCTATGGCAGGTGGGGTGGAGTTAGATGATCTTTAAGGTCCTTTCCAACCCAAGCCATTCTATGATATTCATCTTAGAAAAAAAAAAAGACTTACGACCTCATCCTCAAAGATTCTTAGATGACTTGCTCAGTTCCAATACTACAAAATGCCCAGGGCTTTTGGGTTAAGTGAGGCATGAGTGGTATATTGGTAATTATGTTTTTTGTTGTTTTTGTTTGTTTGTTTGTTTTTGTTTTTGTTATTCTCAATGAAAAAGCCAGAAACAGATATGTGAAAAAGCATCTACCCCTTTGCATCTGGCTTCTCACATCTATCACAATAATAGAATCAAGACAGTTTGGAGAAACTTACATTCCCACTGATTGCATGGTGTTAGTCATTAAAGTTTTATTTAATTAATAGGATACAAAACTTTTAATTCTTAGACAGTATTATTAAGCAACAGCAAATAATTTATATCTCTAATTTCATTTCCTTAAATTCTAGCCTGCATTTTCTGACAAATTAAAAATAAACTGTGTGTTATTTTCATTCTATGTGAATTAAAGAATATATCAGGCATACCTTCTGGCTCATCCTTCAATGTTATGTGTTGTTCAGCAGCAGGATGTGTTCTTCAAAAAAGTAGAAAAAGCATTAAAGGCTAGCCAAGGTGCCCTCAGGTTTACTTGCAGCCTCGATGTTCATACTGCTAAGCAGTGTGATAAAGTTTATGTTCCATCAATGTGTGAATGTGCTCTTTGGAAGTGTTTTTGCTTCATGCCTGAACAACCAGCAATAAAGAGAAGGGGCATAGCATGTGAAGCAGATCCTATCCAGATGCACCCTGGTGTCCTTTCTCTGTACTGTGCCAGATAATGGATGGGTCTGTGACCAAAAATTATCAAATTTAGTTTTGTGTTCAGTAAAAATGAACACATACCAGACAGATTTAAGTCCCTTGTTGAAAAGGCTGCCTTTTTTTTTTTTTTTTTAAGAAGAAGAAGAAACCTGTAGATGGACATGCCAGAGGCAGAACTTCACTGTGAAGTAACACCAAAAAATATAATATAAAGCACAAAGTGACTGAGCATGAACTTTGCTTTAGTGAAAATTCATAGATGATTTGAACACTTATAGGCTAGCTGCCATGCATACCATGGCAGCTTTAAAACTATCCAGGTATGATTTCAGTGTTTAAATAGTAAGTTCAAATGTATGACAGTGGCAACTCTTAACCTATTGGATCAGCATATGGTTCCAGCAAGCTTAAAAGCAGCAGGTATTCATTCATCAGAGCAATTACAATTGGCTGAATCGCCCTCCTGATACTTCACAGTAGGTCTACAGTCACGGGTCCTTGCTGGATGCAGTTAGAGGCCGAGAGTGTGGCTGTTCAAATAGCCTTTTGCAGAGGCTGAGATTTTTTCGGGAAACATTTTGTTCATTTGTTTTCTGTCTTTATGAAGCCTGGGAACAGATTTCTCTTCCCTTCCCTGCCCTGCCCTGCCCTGCCTTGCTGCTCCCCACCCTGCCCCGCCTTTGCCCTGCCCTTCTCCTCGACAGAAAGCTAATACTTGGCCAAATTTCATGTACATGTGGCAATGTAAATGTAAGTAGTATAAACTAGAAGGTTAGGCTGAGTCTAGTACACAGATCATATACAAAAGGGATGCAGGTAGCAAACACCCTAAAGAAATAGCAGTGTGATGTGTTGTTAAGAGCCTGAGTTTCTGCATCTACATTTGCACAGATGACAGATACCTTGACTAGTTACATAAGAACTGAAGTAAATAACTACTTTCAAGTGTGAAGAAATTTTTCTCCAGATAAATTCCTCAAGGATATTTTCCAAGCCTCCGATCAAAAAAAAAATGTTAACAACTTCATATATAAAATATATATAAATATAAATTTTTAGAATCGCCGGGCTATGCAGTAAAAACAAAGGCCTTGAAACTGATAAAACACAAATAGAAAGAATATAGTCATAATTTGGGTACAGAAGAGGATATATTTTTATGGACTTTGAACCTATAAATCTAATCTCTAGGCTGAGGACTCTACATAAGAAAGGCTAAAAACTAAACAAAATCCCAGTTGTTAGGCATAGAGTAGGACTGCTGTTTTACACTAGTTTCATTTGTAAACATTTCTGTCAGTCTTGTAATTTGAACTCTGAAGTCCAACTGAATAAAATTTTACCTCATTTTATGATTAAGGCTGACAGATATTTCAGGTAGAATATGAATTAATGTGAAAATTTACAGTGCTCATTATGCTTGGAGATTGCAAATCCAAGTAGAGCTATGTGAGAAATAAGAACACTCAGAAATGTTTAGCAGACTCAGGAACTGCAGAGTGTTTCCTAACAAGATCCAACAAGTTTCTGAGATGGCACAAGTCAGTGCTCATCCTAAAAAATCAAAAAGCTAAAAGGTTCTTCTTCAGCTCTAATCAAGTCCTCAGGTGTCACAATACAGAAAGTAGCAGTGATAGATAAGCAGAATCTTGTGCTGCTTGTTTTTTGAACTGTAGGGAATTTATACCATAAGATGTTCATTTAACATGAATAATTATTTTTGGATTGTAATGTGGTAAAAAAAAATATACTACAAATTTAGGGGTTATTGTAAATGGTACTATATAAACATCATGTAAAATATATTTTACTGTAGCAGGGAGTTATAAATGGGAGGAAATAGGAAGGGAGAGTGAGAGAAAAAGGTCAATGTGCAAACTACAAATGTAAGCACTTGTATAATTAGGTTGATTCCCATTAGTGTTTTGTCCTTCAGTTAAAGTCATTAAAGAAACCTGGTTATTCTTTGCAAATGTACAACTGAGTTTTCACAGTGGAATGATTTTTTACAGGTGGCATGATGACACCTAAGAAAGTTTGAAGAGAGAAACTTTAGGCCCCAGAAAACTGAAAATAAAAGTAAATGTAATAGCTTTGCATACACAAGTAAAAAAAGATTCCAGGAATGAAGGAATTGTAACTAGTGACACTGCATGCCCTTAGTTTGCTGGTTTTCACTTTCACTCAACCATTGCCTCTTAAAAAAATATCCATCCTTAACTAAAGTCATATGTCCCTTTCCTCTAGCAAATGTCATCCATATTCATAAGAACCAATTGCTTTGAGGAACATGTTCTCAGATAGAACCCAATGGCTCTGCACATTTTGCTCTCACAAGTACAGTATCACATACCTTTAATTGATATAATGACATTGTGCTGTTTTATTCATCTCGTGCTACTATGAAAGTTGGCTTATTGCCTAGTCCAAATAATCTAAGCTTGTCAAAAGAATGAAGTAAAAGCGGCTTTCTGGAACAATAATTTGTTAAGTGCCTATCTGGCAGATTCTAGTTCCTGAAGTCATGTACTACACAGGGGACAGAGGGTAGCTTTCAATCTTTTTGTTCCAACTCTGTAAATGCACTGGGACTGGATTAGAACAGTCAGTAGCACAAATTCTTCTCAAAAATATAAGAGGGTTTTCACCTAAGAAATTATATGGAACGACAGTGTAAAACAGCATTTTTTTAATTTTTTTTTTTTTTTAGAAAGATGGTACTTCAAGGATTTTTATTTTAAGTCAGTCTTCAGCAACATTTGAATCTGTTCTGGGGGTATCACAGTGTTGTACATACAGTTTCTAATTCTGCTAATCCTATAGCCCTGTCACTTTCCTATATTGATGGAATAATTTTCTACAAGTCCCTGGGAGATTAATTTTGCCTATGTAAACATATGTAAGTTCACCTAAGACTTCATTTCTACTGAGGATGCTCACTTTCATTTGCATAAAGTTCGCTGGTATTGACATAATTTTCTGATTGTTGGGTTTGTCTGTCTTGGCTTCACTTATTCACCATTCCATTTTCTGTTGTAGTTGTAACGAATTTATGAATGTCCCCTGGTATTTCCTCTTTAAATTTCCTTCCAGCAGTTCAAGTTGTTCACTGACCTTCATGAAGAGGGGATTGGAGCTGAGAGCTGTACAACTTTGGAAATTTTCATCTGACAAATAATTCAGTAAATTTGTTGGGAAGCTATTCATACTGCCTTACTTACCAAACTTTAGGTTAAAGAAAAACAGAAATGCCCTGATTAGTCAAAGTTGAGACAAATAATTCAGATGGCACTGTTGGTTGGCCCCAAATCTCTCCTTTCATTCCAATTTGTGCGTGTGCTAACATTTTAAACATTTTTTTTTGGAGAAACTCAAGAAAAGCTGTTAAATAAGAAAGAGCTTCATGATTTAAACATTTTCATTAAAAGCATTTCCATTTTCATTAAAATATTTGATTTAAACAATAAAATAAAATACACAGGTGAAAGTTTTAATACTCTCTTTTAATTCTCTTTAAAAAATAAAAGGGGGTGAGGGTAGACGACTGAGAAAAGCTTCTATGATATGTGATTGCGATTAGCTGAATGGAGGTAAATACAAAGGGGCAGAAAACAACATTGCTGGTAATTATTTGGAGGGAGTTCCATGCTGAAAAACATTAGAAAATTATTTTTCATGAGCTGCAATAACTCTATTTTATTGCCTTTGGATTAAAGAAAAAATAGAAAAAGGTACATTTAGAAATTTACTCTAAAATATGCTTCGTTCTGAATTTTTACTCTATATTTAAGATATATTTAAAGTTTTACATTCTTGCACAAGACAAGTTAATTATAAAAAATATCTTTTTTTCCGCATAACATTTTTCTCATTCACAAATTCAAGTAGAGTTGTTTAAAAGACTATATATTCCAGTTCAGTAGCCTTGATTTTCTGTTGGACTGGTCACCTGCAATTTGAAGGGCATTGGCAGCCCAGGGGCATAGTATGAAAATGGATTTCATATGGTTTGCATTTCTTTTCAGCTGTTATTATTTTATTGAAAATTTAATATTGTTCTAAGAAAAATAAGATTTTGTTCTATTCACACTTTGCAGCCCTACCTTGCTTAGGACTACCTTGGAATACTGGTATTAAAAATGAAATGCAGAGCTGCTCTAATTTCCTAAAGCAAAATCCTTTAAGGTTTGGCAGATACATTTTTAAAAGCCCCTTAGGAACTGAGAGATTTTTAAAAATCTACCATCAAGTCATCACTTTTTTTTTTTTTCCTGTTAGAAGCCTTATGGTCTCTACTTTCTACTGTGTATGTAAAAACCTTTAGAATAATCTATGAATTTTTAAAGGGGTCAGTTACACAATAATAGAAGTGTATCTTCCCCTGAGCACTATTCCTAATAGCCTTCTGAAAACAGGCCTCTGTGAATCTTCAGAACAGTTTAAAATAGGCAAAAAAATAACTTTCTTTTGGAAGTTTCATTTTCAATGCTATAGCCTGGAACTATGTTGCAGAAAGAGGAGAGGAAAATTGAGGCAGTAATCATAAAATAGAAGCAAAGTACAGCTTCAAATCATAACAGAAAATTGAATGATACATATTAAATATGGAGTTAGGTTCAAAATTCTAAAAGTTTTTAAATATTCTCATAAAAGTTAATATCTAGAAAGATATTATTAAAAGTTCTATGAAGCTTGTCTGTTGTAAAGAAAGGACAGATGGTGAGCATCTTTTATTCTTAATTCAGACTTATTCCCTGGGAACATGATGTGAACCCCACATGAATTCATTTAAGCATCACTGATGTTGGTGGCAATAATAGAGACGGAAGTATCACCTCTATGTTGTGAGCTGTGCCCACAAACATACCTGTGGCTCTGTTACTTTACAGCCTTCGTCATTTTCCCATCTACTATATGCCAAACCCATAGCCTTAACTAAAACACAACCTTACTGAAGATCTTGCTCTCCACTGAAACTGCCACATCTCCCTCACTTTCTCACAGCATATATTTATCCTCTAAATTAAGGTTCCATGCTCAGGTCCCACACCGTGATTTCCTTCCACTTTCCTGCATCCAGTTAAGTCTCCTCAAGCTACAGTCTTGTCTCAGGCTTCAGCTATGTGTTCTATCCTACTGCAACACCAATCCCATCATACTGGAACCCACGTTCCATTCAGTTGAGGATAAATGGTCTCAATGAGCTTATCTTTCATCTTCTGCTACAGGGCTGTGTGAATTCGTGGTAGGGCTCAGCATTTTCTGCAGATTATTTTAGAATCACTCAATTGGGACCTTCACAACTGTTTTGTCAGATCAGAGGAAAGGGCACTTTGCTGTTAGGAATTCATTCAGGTAATTCATGAGATGAGTCTTCATTGTGATTTTGTGCAGCTTGACTTACTCCATGGGTACAATGTCTGAAATGGAAAGGGTGATTTAAGAGGTTCCCAGTGCCTCTATTTCCTGTTTGATTTTCTTCACCCCACCCAGAGTAATTGACTGTCCCATTGTTTTTGTTGATACTGCTGTTAGAGATGTCATAATAAAAATCAGATTAGTGAAATCCAGATGAAACAAAAAATCAAGCATAGGAATTATATACAAAAATTCAAATCTTTTTTCATAAACCAACATTCACTCCTGTTAACCTTTTGCTTTGCTCTTCTTTAGATTGCCTCCAACTCATATAGTTTCTTCTGCTATCAAAGTAACTGAAGGCTGACATATATATGTTGTGATAGAAAGGTTGGTTTTAAAGGACATGTCTTGTTAATGCCAGGCTAATTATTCAAATCAGAGCTTCTTGACTGCTATGTTATGCAGCTAGACAATACCAGTTGTTCATTGGCATCTCTGATTTCCAGTAGAGGTGGCTTAAATGCAATACAGCTACAAAATGGACAGATAATTATATAGAATAAAGGCCATAAAAATACTTGCCTAATAGCAATTGAGGAGACTACTAGGGAAATTTATAGTATGTTACAGATAGATGTAAGAAGAACTGATATCTGTGCTATTATGTAGTTTATGTTCTTTTAATTTTGTAGCTTTTCATGTACTGTTAAAAGGTTAAAAATGAGTTTTATATCTTTTAATATAGTTCTTCGAGTGTTTTCTTTCAGCCACGGATTTGTCAATGCCATTTTTCTTGCTTATTATGTAGAATGTGGGATCTTTGCACTCCGTAGGCCTGGCATTTCTATTCCGTGAAAAAGAAAAAAAAAAAAAGTTGAGTCCTAAAATAGTTTCACAGAAGATGGTGCAGGAACAATTGGGTCTCTGTTTAAAATGAACTGTTAAAATGATTGCCTAAAAATGTCATATTTTCTCTGGTGTTTTTACAGCTTCATTTTGTGATCAACATATAACAATGGTCAAGTAGTAGCCCATGAAGGTTTATAACAGTGCAATTTTCTGTCTGCAAAGCACTCTTTGAGTGATCACAGTGACAAACTGTGATCATGATAGGATGAATCTCAATCAAGAGCCCAACCATTCTACAGTTGATGCACTGAAGACTATTCTTCCCACCTGGGGTTAAAAGAGAATCACAGAGTTCATTGACACTTGCGGTGCACTTTCATCCCCTCCTTGTAGAAAATCTTGAGATAATTCCCTGCTTTGGTTCTCATTACAGAGTAGTTTCATGTTAAAAAATTAGGCTTCTTTACTCCAATTTGTTTTCTGTAACTAAAACAAAAAATCCGCCATTCCAATCCTGTTGCATCATACTGCTTGCTAATGTATATCTAGTCTTAAAAGTATGCAGGAGAATTAGCAATGGGATGCTTCTGGATTACTAGAGGAGGAGGAAAGATTGGAACCTTTTTCTTAATTATAGTCCCAAGGGAATACTGTTATTGCCTGCACTTGTTGCACAAAAAAAACCCACAGTTTAACACAACTTTTAAAGTTTAATCAATATTAAAACTTTATTAAATTATTTTTGGGGTAGTTTATTGTTATGTTAATTCTAAATTTTCAATATATTTATGATAGGCAGAGTGGAACTGGGTAATGATTCACTACTCAAGTTGTAAGGTGCAAATAGATTTTTCTTTTTCTTTTAATCACTGATCTTTTGAGTGCACTTTATTGGAGTTTCAACTGTTTTGTTTGCAATTTTTTCATTTGTAATTTTCTATACACAGTGATTATTTGACAATTGTATAAGGCATTTATTTCCCTTACATATCTTTTCACTTCATCCAGCACAGAAGAGATTTTCAAAGTCATGCTAATGCCAGACAAATTATTTTGAAGAGTTCCAGCAGATGCCCTTATTAAGCAGAATACATATTTTACACAGACTTATGTACATATGTATATATCTGCACATATGCAGATATACATGTAGCTTTGCCTTTGGAAAACAGTCTTGCCTAAATTATTTCATCAGGAAAAGCTTTCTCCTTGGATAGGACAGATCATACTAACTCTACACTGAAGATGCATTAATCTGGGAAGGCACACATAAAAACTGTATAGCCAAATATCTATCAGCGTATTTGGAAAGAATTAGTTGGTATCCAGTACTTAAACAGAAGTACAAATCCCATAAATTATATCTATGAGAATAACAGAGCAAAAGTTTTAAGTAAACTTTGTAACTGCTAAAATGCCCATCCCAACAAGTAATGAAGGAAATTTATGACTGACCTGGGCCATTAATTCTTTTTGAATATTCAGTGTTTAGATCAGATTAGAATGATCAAGTGTTTATTGTTTTACAATAACAAAAGTTTAGACATGACACTACTACTCCCCATGTAAAAATGATAAAGTGTCCACTACAAAGGCTTTTGGAATTTTGGCAATATACAGTATTGCTGAATTAGAACATGGCACCAGCAAAACTTGGGTTGTTACCCACAGACATTGTTCAACATAAAACTAAAAATAATAGTGTCTATTATTTGTTCCATTGATCCATCAATGATTTACAGATATATAAAAAGGTAAACATAGTGTAAAAGTAAATATGAATACCTCAAGAACATAACTACCTTCAGAAAAAAGCTGAGTATTTATAACATTAACATTATTCTATAGAGACTAATTTCAGTAATCTTCTTTAATCATTAGATATCATTCTGAAGGAGATAACTCAAAACATTCAAGTTTAGCAGAACTGCTTTTCAGGTGAGCATTTTTGGCATCTTTTTGCCATCAACAATCAGGAAACCATTATCTTTAATCTGAAATATTTTCTATTTCTGTGATAGAAAACTGCAGCAATAACAAAAATATGTATATCTACATACTGGAAAGGCAAAAGCACTATTTGGATGATGAAACTTAAGTCAACCATCTAAACTGCTCAGAGACCAACCATCTAATCTGCTCAGAGAGCAGGTTATTGAAACCCTTAATGCTTTTGCACAAAAGGAACTTGAATATGTTTTATTTGCAGAGGTTTCTCAAAAAATTAAGGAATACAAATGAACATCTAAAACAGGAACTCCTATGTTTTTAAGATCTTAACGTTCACAAATACATGAAGAAAGGAAATAGGTAAATTCTATATAAACAATTTTCAGTTCTTTTTCTCAACACCATGATTTAATACTGGCAAAATAAACTGAAAGAATGTTCTGTTGAATCCTTTTCTGGATCCCTCATGGAAATAAACAAAACAGCAAAAGATTCTACTAGATGCATTACTCTCATTATGTTAATCACTTTCATAATGCTACAGTAACAGTAGAAACAAACATAACAATTTTTATACTTTCAGATTCCCAGTCTATTCTGTTTATGAGAAATCCAGCATCTCATTTAAGGGTCAGTAAGACACAGATTCCTTTGACTGATTCAATTAAAGGTAGTTTTCTTATCTGTACCCTAGAAATTCCAGGAATTTAAATTAAAATAATTCTTTCCAAAGTCTTGCCTGGTACAACTTCCTCCTCTCACAATCACTGGCATTGAATGAATCAAATCAGCAAACCAAACCTCCATAAGCCAGAGACTTACCTATCATCACAGGATGTGTTTGTTGGTTTGTTTTATAGAATAAATTGTTTTATTTACATAATTTTGTAACTATGTAAGTTGCAACATGATTATTATATGAGTCACTGTATCAGAAAATCATAAAACTATAATATTATACAAGAAACTGCTGAGAAAAAATACATATAGAGCTACTCAAGAAATTCTGTTGACCTCTGTACTGAATTCTACTGCTGTCATTTGATAGATTCAGCAGTGTCATGGGTACCTTGAATTTTGCACCTTTGCATTCCATGACTTTCAAGTACTACCAATGAAAGATATTTTAATTGATTTAACTGGGAATGCACTTACTGCAAGCTATTCTGCATTTCTGACTTATTTATGTACTTTAGTTTGAAAAAAAAATGTTTTGCTTTGTTTTGTTTTCAGGAAGCAAGTCTCAATACTTTATTTGTCCATAAATTTAGCAGAAGTGATAGAATATCTTTAACCTGCCTGTATACAGAAAAAAAAAAAATCACTTTCATGACATTGAATGATATAATTTTGTTATTTATTCAGGTAGTTTGACTATTGATTTGTTATAATCAAAATTTGAAATGATGAGAAAAAAAATTAGCTACAGTTAACATTAATAACAGAACATCTTGATTATGAAATATCCTATTCAAGAACATAGTAGCTATAGTAGCTCACTGTTTTTCAAGTTTGGAGAAGAATAATATAAAGTATGAGAAGAAAATTGACTTATAAGGAAGTTACTTCTAAATCTTGTGGTAAGCTCATTTCTTTGTTTGACAAAAATGATCCCATCCGGTGTACTTCATTGTGCTCATGAGAAGCTGGAAGCTTATCACCTCTCACTTTCATAATGGATTAGGTGTTAAATTAGCATCAAAGGACATGGAGATTTCTCAATTTATACACAATATTGAAAATTCAATATTTCATGGGTAATGCTTCTGCTACAAGAGCTCCAATGTCATCACTAACAGATTGAGTGTGGAGCTATCAGTACAGACTAACCTATTTGAATGTGTTGGAATATCAGAAATTGTGATTAATGACATTTCAGAACAGAGTGTAGAACACATTTAGATACCATTCTATGTTATACTGAAAGCTGTAAAGATATTATTCTTCCTCCCCACCCACCTCCCTTTTTTTTTTCCCTGGGAACAGCAATTTGTGTGCATTTCAAGAGTTAGTTGTCACGGAAAAAAAATTCTAAAATAAGTAGAATATGTTGCTATCCTTGTTGGTCTGAGAGGTTAGTTTTCTTTTGAGGGTGGGTGGTCTGCTTTCAATATTAAAAATAAAGTAAATATAGATTTATAGTTTAGTGTTAGACCTACACTTTTTGGTTTTCAGAACTGAAAACTGAGATCTATACCAATTGTAATGTTATGAAAAAATGTATATATATATATATATATATCAAAATAAAAAAAATAATTTGCAGGATAGAGGCCATATTTAGCTTCTCCTAGAAATTAGTGGTGTTTTAAAGTTTTAAAACAGTTGAAAATGCTTAGCTTGTTTGCTTGTTGTTGTTGTTGTTGTTTTTTTCTGTTGTCATTTGTTTGTTTTTCATGTTGTTCAAATGTTAAATGGTGAAATTAGCAAAATTTTGCCTAGACTTCAAGATTTCTTTCCTCCAGCAGCATGTCAAGGCTTAATGCCATCCCCAATGTTAACACTACAGCGCAGAATGGGAGTTGCTGCATAGTTAGAGTTCCTCTGGTTTGGTTAAAATATTACCTATATGATAGTCATTTTTCTGCATGTCAAGAAACTTATTTATAGTGAAGTTTTCAAGAGGATTCTGTTGGAATATATTAATATATTTAGGCCAACTCAACATATTTAGACCAACAACTCAGATGCCAGGGGAACAGAGAAACCTAAATAGATCTAAGAAGATTTAGTGTTAATCAATGTATGGAGGGAAATCTTTGAAACTATTAAGAGATTAGATATTAGGCAGTATAATAGGCAGAAATTTTACCTTCAAATTCTTAAATTCCTTCAGAGAATTTGAAGAATCAGGAAGATTTCAAGATCATTGATTTGAGAAGGACTGGCAGCCCTTAGTCTCTTTCCATATCAGTGCCACAGATGGTAAAGCAATTATAAAAACAAGCAGTGACTCCTTACAAAATTGCACAGAATCTTTTTTTATTAATATTATTATTAGACATAACTGAAAATTACCAGCTCTTTGAGTATAACCTAAATTGGATAAAATTAATTAGTAGTGAATGTTTCAAAATGAAAACAGGTTCAACAGGACATTCCCAGCCCCTAGCATTCAAATTCTTCCATTGTTACCTCCTCTTGTAATGCAAGAAGTTGAAAATTTGAAAGTTACTTTTGCCATTTCCATACTCAACAATTTACTGAGTTTGGAAAATTCATAGGTTAATCTGTTCTTCAGTGATAAGTATATAACAAAAATAGATGGCAAATTTGTTCAGAGAGATAATAAAAGCACTGGATACTTGTAAGCAGTTGTGCTTGGTCATGGACAAGATGTATCTATTCTATTCAAACACTGTAGGGATATTTGAAAGATATTCCATTGCGCTGTTGATTATGCAATTTTCATTCTATGCCAAGTTTTCCAGTTTAATAAAGCATTCCTCTTGATCAAGTAAATGCTTCAATTAAGACCTACACAATCTTATGTAGGTCTCTTATTTCAACTTTTCACGACCTCAAAATGAGCTTGAGGACATTTCAATAAACTAAAAATGTCAGCACTGTGGGATTCTCTCTCCTACAGTGTGCCACATTCAAATGGATTTCTAAGTAGTTCCTGTTTTTCACATTCTTAGCATTTTTATTTATTTTCTTCTGTTTTATTTTTCCTCTTAATTTCATTGGAAGATATAACTAGAAAATATTTTTTCTCTTTTCTATATAGTACTATCTTAATATGTCCTAAGGAAGTACTGCTTACAGCTCCAGAGTTAAGAATGATCTAAGTTTTGTATGCAAAGCAAGCACTGAATGACGTTATTTTATAAAAAAGCTATATTCTTCAGTTATTTTCTGAAAATTTCAGAGTAAGTTTTCATGACTGAATTTAAAAAAAAAAAAAAAGAACATAAGTTAGTTGGGCTAAACATATTATTGCTCCTTTGCTTTCAGTAATCCTCAGAACATAATAGTTACAGCGATTTTCTACATCTCTCAGTTAACATTTGTAGGATTCTTTGGCACAGCCTGTACTTAATATCACATGATGAATGGATTCTTCCTCTTACAATCTCTTTCTTGAGTTGCATCTTCCACAGGGGCTGACGAATTGTATTCTACTGCAAAGAATTCCATAGAGCACCGTCTCCTTTCAAAGCTTGACAGCTTTTGGGTGATTATTCTATGATGGTTATCTGCCCTCTGTTGTTTTCAGTTTGTTCATAAGAAAAATATCCACTGGCTTTTCTCTGTGGAAACAATCAGAATTTTGGAAGAGCACAGCACCTTAACTGAATATCTGAGAAAAACAGAAAATAGCAACCTTTATGAAAGGAAGTAACATATGAGTTTCTTTGAGAATTTTATACATCAAAATCTGGTGAAAACTGTGTTAAAAATGTCTCCTTAAGTTTTTTTGAAAGTTATTTTGAAAAAAAAAAACTCTATTGTTTTGTTTGTTTGTTTTTCCTAAGGTTGGATTGAATATAGTTAGCTTTCTTCTGATAGATCTGTGTTATTCTTTTTATCACATAACCTCACTCAATAACTAGTTTGTGTGTTTAGCTATCCCTATTGTAAGAAACCCTTTCTTAATACCTAATGTCTTAATCTTCTTTTCTGTGAACTAAGATAATTATTTCTTGCCCTCTTCTCAGTGGC
The DNA here is from genome assembly GCF_009769625.2 of Cygnus olor. Taxonomy (NCBI): domain Eukaryota; kingdom Metazoa; phylum Chordata; class Aves; order Anseriformes; family Anatidae; genus Cygnus; species Cygnus olor. Next base: position 43,176,343 of record NC_049173.1, read on the forward strand.
AGAGAGTTGTTTTTTTGTTTTTTGTTTAATATCAAAGAACTCTTAAGTTTCTTAAGTCTCCTCTAAACTAAAAAATCAGTTATTTCAACCTTTCCACCAGTCATATTTCATAGATAACTTGCCTTCCTTATTGCCTTCCTCAGGACTGACACCAGTTAATCTGTACCTGAAAGCATTATTCCCCAAACTAATCAAAATACTCCATGAGACCTTATCAAGTAAAAGAAGAGAATGATTTGTATATATAAAACCCATTGCATACTGTGAGTATATTACACAGTCTTTTTAGATTTCCAGAATTCCTGGTAAACTACTTCTTTTAATTCTTGTACCTGTACATCTGCTTTCACTTTTCTAAGAACAGTAGTTTGCTCTCATCTGACTGAATTCTGTCTTCTTAATTTAGTGCAATTTCTCAAGTCTTTCAATATGTTAAAATCCAGTCCTCTTTTCAGAAGTGTGTCAGCTGTCCCAATTTGTCTGTAAACTTTGTGTAAACTTACATTTTATGTCAACAATCAAGCTAGTAATGACAGTGCTGACCAGAACATGATTCAGAACAGACTTTCTAGTCAGTTAATTAACCAGTGATAATTAACATCTAAGTATGATTTCTGTCCCCATGTGGTGACATCATCAAAACATTTGCTTGCAAAAGTGGTTGAGTGGTACCTCTCATTTAACCATCAAAATATATCACATTTGCTGCTTTTCACTGTATCTACTAGGCCAGTCACCTGCCAGAAAAGGAAATTTGCCTAGCTTGACATGATTTGTTCTTGACAAATCCATCTCAGCTGCTTCTCATCATCTTGTTATAAGATCCTGTCTTTTTGAGCATCAAAGTTAGCCTGTCTAGTCTGCAATTTTTTATTTATTTATTTTTTTTGGACTAAGTATTAATCAAACATTGAAAGAAAATCATGTTGATAGCATATATTGCCAAAAAATAAAATAAAATAAAAATCTATCTGTAGAATCTGTGACTCTGTGAATTTCCTGTTTTAGATTGATGGAGAATGGCATATTTATAGACATAGTTTTTGCAGGAAATTGCTTTCCACACTGAATCACTCTTAGGTATAGAGAGAGACTGAAAGGAAGAAAAGAAAAAAAAAGGGGGGGGGGGGGGGGTGGAGTGGATTGGCCCAAAGCTTACTGGAAGCAGTAGAAAGCCTCCCAGCTTCAGACTTTGGATAAGGCTCTTAGTATGTGTCTGGCACTTGCATGAATCTGGCACCTGCATCAGTTTGACAGACAGATCAATTTGTGAGCCTGGCTATGCAAACTGAAAAGTCTTTTAAAAGGCTTTGCTGCTACACAAAATGGGAAGCAATGACATGCTGACCATTATTTTACTGATAAATGTAACACTGCATGCTTTGGAAGAGTCATCACTTTCCTGGTGTTTTCTGTTTCACTAATTACATATTTAATATGAAGAATAGAACTCCAATGACTACTACAGTGGAGTAAGGAAAAGTGGAGAACTTGAGGAATTTGCTGGTCTAATAAAACCTGCAGCCAATTAAAAAATCTAGACGCAATTTTTGCTATTCGAGGGGTTTGTCTTGTTTAAGAACGGACAAACAAAAAACCACTACATACAAACCAAGGTAGCCATATTCAATTTATTGTGTTGTCTTTATGAAATTGTAAGGTCGCCATCTGGTGGTTGTTTTAATATCAAAAATGTGAGATTCTTTTTGAACAGCTGTTGATCTGTGACTGGGGGGGTTTTAATTTAATCTGAAAAAAAATATAGGTTCAAGTACACGATGAGGCTTTTTTCCAAAAAATTGCTAAAATTTTGCTAAGTGGGACATGGGGTGATGAAAATGATCAACTTCAGAGTAATGAATATCCTAGCAAAATGAAGGGAATGGAAGTTACTATAATGACTTTATGGATGTTGAGATGTGTTTAGGTGCCTATATTAAAACTCATATTCAGGAAAATAAAAACTTTGTCTATAAAAATACTGGCACAAAACTCATTTTATGTTCCAAAATCAAAGATGGGATTTATCTTGCCTAACTTTAGGAACTGAAAAATTAAGCCAGCTCTGTTAGGGTTTCTTCTGTTGTCAGTGAATAAATACAGATCCCTCTAAATATTAATACATACTTACCTAATAAAGGCATGCAAGATAAATATGATAACCCTCTGGAAAAGAAGAAAAAAACCCTGGAGTGGTTCATCTCTCTCCCTGGTTGACTGCTTTATGCCCAACCTTTCAACAAGTAAACAAAGATGAAATCCAATCTAAGGTCAAGTGTTGGACATTTTCTGTATCCATGAAATCTTGCATTTTGTCTCTTATATGTCCAACAAACCAGCTGATTTGGAGTTGTTGAGGACAGAGTTGTGAGTTCTCGAGTTCATGAGGCCAGAAGGATGCTAACAGGGTAGGAAACTTTGTTGTTGTTTGTTTTGTTTGTTGTTGTTTGTTTGTTTGTTTGTTTTCCCCAGATACATATAATATGCTGATATCTATGCATTATATAAGGCACTGTGAGATGTAACTATCACTTTACTAATTCTGAGGAGCTTTTTATTTAACTTAGGACATTACTTTGGGTTTTTGTTTCTTTTCATGTTAGAAGAATAAGTGAGTTATCTTTATGGCAAATAAGCACTCTTTTGATTAGAACCTATAGCTATACGTCTTGGCTTCAAAATGGATATAACTTAACAGATGTTCAAGATGTAGGACACCTTTGTTTCACTCTATAATATGCTATAACTCTTCTCTCCACACATATGTATATAATCATACAGTCTGTTACAGGACCTTTTTAAATGGCAGAGCAGTACTCAGAAACATGCTACAGTGTTGTCCCAACCTCTCCGAGCAAAAGCAACTGAGATCCTTGACAGATCTTCTTGCACTAAACAATTTTATTCAGTTTGTACTTAACTATTGGAATAGCTTCTTGAAAGATGCTGTAAGAATGATGAAAGCTTGGTAAGGTCTTCCTTGCTCTAGTGCAGAAAATTAGGTTAGTGTTTGACAGTGATGACTACTGCATAATAAAATTAAACTTTATAGTATGATTTTAAAGAAAAGTCAAAATTTTCTGATTAAAAGATAAGGAAACAAAATTCATAAAATATACCACTTTAATAATTTCACTAAATGTACTGATCCCTCATTGCTACCCTAAACTCTTGGAATAAAGGCACATAATTGTATACCAACATAACCAACACACATCTTGAATATATGCTAGATTTCTTCAGCCATAAAATTAAGTTTTACACTGTCCTGTGACAAATTAATGTGTTTTATGAAATGTCCTTCATTAGCAGTTACAACTCTGAGGCAGTCTTTGATGATGTGTAGTTTCTTACTAACTGTGGGACCACCCTCAATAAGAAATGAGTGCAAGCAATGTGTGTCCTATAATCAGGTTTTGGAAACTTGATCAATGAGCTTGTCACAGAGAGCCAAACAATATATTTTAATTTGCTGTTACTGTTGCTAATAGAATTATATAAGAATAACCAAGCTAAATGTGGAATTTGCTTTATGGTAAGGTACTTGAAACAATGCAGAAGACGTTTAGCAGAGCATTCTACTTGCATAAATTCAGAATCACTTTTGACAAGGAGCATCAGAATTATTCTAAATTTAAGCCAATACAGTTTTGCACTTTAAAGAGCATATATATGAAGTGTTAGACAGTTCTAGAATTAGGGTCCTTGATGCTGCCGAATCATATATGAAAGATTGCATTCAGAAAACAAAAAACAAAAAACAAACAACAAAAAAGATGTGTTGGCAAAAGTACTGAAATCAATTAGAAAAACAGGACTTCACTGGCAAAGAGTATTTAAAAAGAAAACAACAGGAATAACAACAACAACAAAACATTATGAGATAAAGTTAAGAATCCTAGAAGGAGGGAAAGGATATTTGCTTTTGGGAAGGAATGTCATGTCAACCGTGCTTATTTTACCATGATGACTTCACTGTTGCGTTCAACATTGGATTGCACTGAGCAAATGTTTGTCATTAACAAATACAAAGCACAATGGAAGAAAATATTCTGTCCCAAATAAACAGAAGAAACTCTGTGGCCCTCTGAAAGGAAACAATGTGGGTAATTCACGCCACTGATTCACTGGCTGAATCCAAGACCATTGATAAATACACCAAGATGGAGAAAAATTCACCATGATTTTATGGCCTATTGATCACATTTCTTTTTCCTGGAAATGTCCTTATTCAGAGCATTTAAATTTTTCTTATAGTAAGCAAACTATGTCATTTAATAACAGAGGAAAATTATTTTCTTCATAGGACTGTTTTAATTTTCCTGTGTGAACTGGCTTCATTTTTTTTTAATGTTTCATCTACATTATTTACTCCATCCTCTCAGTATTAATAGGAAGTAAAAATTATTAGTGTTCTTCCTCTGTGAATAGGAAATTACCAGAGAAAGATTGTACCTTACCCAAGATCTCAATGAAAATTGGTTGTAGGAGCTTGTTGTTAAACTTAGCTTCCGAAAACTTTGTTATAGAACTCATTTTAGAAACGTGACTTAAATATTTTGAAATTTTTTCTATTGGCAATATTTTTTCTTTATGGTTTTATTATAAATCCAGTTTAAAACTATGTGATATTTTTGGACTAATGGTTGGATTTGTAGTGTAAATGTAAATGAAAAAATTTTAAAAAGTAAAAGAAAAAAGCACAGTCCATTTTTTCTGGGAAACACTACGGAAAAATACATTTTCAGTAATACCTTTTCTGTAAGTGTTAAAACTTTCGAGTTTTTTTTGAAAACTCAAACTTTTGAAAAGTACTAAAATTTTTGACCAGTAGGAATTCTAACTCTATGTTATTCAGTTGCTGATAAAGTCTGTTACTAGGAAATCATGACAGATTTCTGAAGTTACTCCAAAATACTCTAAATATTCCATAATGGAAATATTGAATTTTATGTTGATTGGAAAAAAAAAATAGAACACTTGCAGCCTGCAAGTAACATACTATGCTTTATATGCAATATTTTGGTATCTTAAAACTAGTATCTCCATATAAATAGTTGCGTTTAAATATAAATAGTACATATGATAGCCACAATCTTTGACATCACATTTTTTAAGTATTAATGAGCACCTATTTTTAACGTGAGATATGTTTACATACACAAACTTTTATATATTTATATTACATTATGTATTCTACAATGTCCTTATATCTCTCCACAATATATATAAATTTACATTATCCATTTAAATATTTATAATTTTCAGTCTTTTCCCATAGACTTATTGTTTACTTTGCATTGCATCCCCCTTTTGTACCTCTCTTGTTTTTGCAAAACAGAACAAATTAGAATTATGCACAAACATACCATACCTCCCTTTACATAAATCTGCATCAGCCCAAACCAGAATTGTTTACATAGGAACAAAGTGCAGTATAGCAAAAGATTACAAAAATGAATTGTGTACAAATAAAGCACAAATAAACTAAGTGCTATCTGAAAGTATAATGAACTGTTGATTAATAATGCATTAGAAGTTAACACTGAAATCAAATTAGTCATCTCAGGAAGTCTGTATGCATTTTTTTTTTTTTCTTGTCACTGATGGTGTGGTAATAGTTTTTAAAGCAAGTGTGCTTCTATGATGAGTTCATTTAGTATTCAGTATAATAGCACCAATAATAATGAGCTCATTTGGCTTCCATTATATAAGCATTAGATAATGGATACCTATATTAAAGTGTTACTGTTATGGTGGTGGTTTTTTTCTTCATTTGGTATACAGTACTAAATCTTTAAAGTAAAGCTTTTATGCAAATTGTTGATGTTTTTATCTTTGAATCATGACTAATTTTATGGACTCTGGAATGCCATTATTGTCAAAGTTGCTTTTGATATGAGACTCTCAGTAATTTGACTTGCCAATAATTTTATTATCATTAGTTCTATCCTTGCTTTTTGCTTTAATCTTTTCTCCCTTCATCAGTTTTTTACATACTGCTACTTGTAGCAACTTCCAACAAAAACATAGTGATATGCTTGTGGAAATGCTCACTAATGTTAGTACTGTTAAAGTGTCATAGCTCAGTACAATGCCTTGCTCTTCAGTGAATGACCTGTTTGGCTTGCTGGGTACTAGAAACCCCCTGATAATTGTTAGTGATATACTTCTGTGTTTTCAGTGGGGAAGATATTTATATTATGGATTAAGAGACTTAAGTAGCAGGAAGGCACAAGCTGGAGCTTTATTTTATTTAATGCTTATCATACTCCAAAATCCTTCAAAGTGGATGTTGTGGAACAGTTTATTCATAGCCATTTATCCAATCAAAATATATACGGAATCTTATCAGATGTCTTTTTTTTCCCTTGTTGTGTGCAAGTGTGATAGAAAAAAAAGTTACAGTTCTAATTGGCTCATTTTCCTGTATGAACTTGCATTTATTCTTTTTATCCGCACTGTTTAAGAGGTAGTCCCTATGATAAGGTAAAATAGACACTACTTTCTAAGCTGTATCTGTCCATGTGTCCTAGTCCCAGAGACTGAGTCTGTCTTTGTTGTCTCTACTCAAGATCATACTCAGACCATTTGTTTACACCATCAGGGCACTGTGAAGGTTTAGGATTTATGGCAGGTTTGGGCCTGAGATTAGATAACACGTATAAGACTGTCTCACTAAAATGAGAACAGAGGTATTTCCCCATAAACAGGAGACTAGGAGGATAAAACGCTGAAAAGGTAAAGGACCTATATCTGTATCAATGTTATTTGGTAAATCCAATAATCTGTGCCTTTTGATTTACAATTTAAGAGACTGAAGAAGAGCAATAATTATGACAATTGATTATATTAACTCAGCTAGAGGGCTACATTATTTAGACAGTAGGGGCTGTCGTTAATTTTATTCTAAAGAGAAAAAATAATTCTATTAATAAGACAGAACTGAGAGTAAAAGGATTTTTGAGAGAGAGGGAAAGAGAAAGAGAGAGAGAGAGAGCAATAAAGCCTGTGCTATCCTAGGCAGGGAGACCTGATTAAAGTATCTTCACAACCTGTCAGAGGAGTTGGAAATCCTGAGAACCCAAAATCTTTTAACACTGGGAGTCCAGCAGTGTGTCTACCTGATATTCTCCATAGCCCAGACTCCAAGATTCTTACCCCCTCAGAAACGTGAAGAATATTTCAGTTCAGCCAAGTCAGGCTTTCCATTAAAACAATATTTTATGAGATATTTTTGATGGTTCTATATCAAATAAAAAAATGAGATATATGAATATAGACATATTACACATATGAATCAGAATAAGAATTTCAGGCTTGGTAGTTAAGCTGGACTGACTACTCCATTTCTCACTATTGTGCCTTATACAGTGGTTCTGGGAAGCTTCCTTTGGTTTTATTTTTCAGACAAATATGTGTAAGTAAAAAAAAAAACAACAGCATGTGCATAGAGAGGGCTTGTCATTAAGAGTGTGTTGTTTACTGTTAATCTTCTGCAGAATTTTTTAATTTAATAAATAAAGGTGGAACTAACATAAGAAACTAAAGATATTAACATTTAAATTGGGCTATAAAAATTATATATATATATATTATTTTTTTAAATGAGCGCTGTCTCATTGAATGACAAAGGTGATAAACGTTTGAAGTTCTCATCTAGTCCAACTCTCTGTCCAAAGCCAGTAAATATTTATTCTCTGACAAATAATTATCTAACTTGTGAAGATGTCATGACTTGGGATCCTTTTGTGCTTATTTCTATACTGGCTTTTTATACATATACATATGCCTATATGTGTATCTTTAAATAATAACAAACCATAGAATTAAAACAAGAACTCACGTCCAACCTGTATTTATTTTTTTTTTGAAAAGTCAAATTTATTTGATATATATCTTTACAGGCCACTTTGAATCAATAGAATTCTCTGTTAGGATATAAGAACGTAAGAAAAGCAGTAATGTATCTGGCTGAAGGCCCTGCAAGCCCTTTATTCTGTTCTGAATTGAAGCTAAAGCAAAGGCCTCAGGAAAATGGTGGGAAAGTAGAAATCATACTTCTGTGGAGTACTGTTCCAGTTGTCTGAAGCTCACAAAGTTCCTGAGCTGGGAATAATTTCTATGTATTTATGACCCTCAGAAACATCCTCTTTAGTGAATGTGCCCGGTCACCCCTTAAAAAGATGTAAACCTTTTGCATACATGTCATCTGAGTGACAAGGAAATCTAAAGCTTCAATATGCATTGTGTTGAAACCACCTGCCTTTAAAAGAGTTACTACCTAATGAAAACAAACTGCAAGGTACTCAAAATGTGTAACTAAAGCAATCAGTTGAGGTATTGACAAGGGTGGTTCTGCAGTAAAATGAAGTCTACAATTGTGCAAGTTTTTAACAGATTCTTTACATTTAATGCTTTCCCATTCATAAAATATCCATTTACATTAGATTGTTTATGCCAGATATGGATAAGCTTTCTTAATACTATTCTCTGTTAAACTCTAGACAAAAAAAAAAAAAAAAAGAAAAAAGAATCTTGTTTTCTTTATAAAAATTGCTTACATCAAACTCACATATAGCTTTAAAGTTTCATTAAAATTATTGTATGTGAAATTAATAATCTGTTTTGAATAAGATTCTAGACATCTTAGGTTACAAATATAATCATCTCCTAATGCATATGACCAGATTATGAAGTCTACCTATAGCTGATTTTAAATTGCCAATGACATATATGTAAACACAATATAACTGCACTGATTATAATTTATTTTTTTAAAGAATATCATCTATGCTTTAGCCAGTAGATGAAAGAGGATAAATTAATTTTAGTCTATAACTTCCTCGTGAGGGGGAGTGGAGAGGCAGGTGACCTATTCTCTGTAATCACCAGTGACAGGACCCGCGGGAACGGTGTTAAGCTGAGGCAGGAGAAGTTTAGGCTGGACATCAGGAAGAGGTTCTTCACGGAGAGGGTGGTTGCACACTGGAACAGGCTCCCCAGTGAAGTAGTCACTGCACCAAGCCTGTCTGAATTTAAGAAGCAATTGGACTGTGCACTTAGTCACATGGTCTAAACTTTTGTGTAAACCTGTGCAGTGCCAGGAGTTGGACTTGATGTTCCTTAAGGGTCCCTTCCAACTCGGGATATTTTATGATTCAATGATTCTATGATCTTTTGTCTTCAGCTAGCCTTTGAAATAAATCTTTATCATATAAGCATTATAAATCTGGAGACTTGGCAGCTTCTGCCTTAAAGAGATGCAGAATTTAAGTAAATATGGAAATTTAAAGGTCTACTGTTTTATTCTTTCTAGATGATTAGATTAACCAATAAGATAACCAATAAGATTATTTATTTTCTAATAATACTTTTCCCTTGCTAGGTAAAAGACAGGTAGACAATTAACAGGTTGGCCAATCTTAGGGAATCTTTAAGGGAGGAAAAAAAAATCACTTACTGATGCTAGAAAATGATGAGAGCTAGGTGGGAATGGTTTCCTGAAAATTAACATTAAACTGCTGAACTTAAGACAATCTAAGCTTTTGCAAGTAGATAAAAGAGGATAAAAGAAGATTATTACAGAAAGCAACCCTGTGAATAAAGGGTCTTTGGACTACTAGACCTAAAATTCTGGTTTTATTTTTTATTTTATTTTTTATTTTATTTTTAAATCAAAGACAACAGAAGAGGTCAAAATTAGCAAAACTGATCTTCAAAAAATGGAGATGAAGGACACTGGAGGACATCTAATCTTGCTTTCAGGAGTTTTATTTTGCTTCATTTTATTATTAGTCTCACCTTTTTTTGAATGTGTATTTTCAAATGTAAAAGATCTGTTAGACCACTTCCTCCTTATCTGAACATGAAAACAATTTTCAGCTCTTGAGAAACTTCATATGATAGTCTTTCTAATTAGCCTACAGCATATTAAAACTTACCTGTTGGGAGTGCAATTTGATGTAATTTTATTCTAGGGTTGTTCTTTAATTGATTTTTAAAGGAGGACTTACCAATTTGGTCTGAAAGAACCTTGCTGTAACTAATTCCTTCATTTCTTCAAGCTGCATTTTGACTTAATCTCATGGCTTGAGAGAAAAGTCAATATTCAACTGTGGAAAGAAGAGAACAGCTCATCAGTGCTCCCTAACGACAGCCTCTTGAAGCCTTATGAGTAAGGCAAACTAGGGAATGGAATACGTCTAGATCACATCTGATGAAATAAATATTTCATCTGAGTTCTGCACAGGGAGAATTTCTAGGGATTTATACTCATTTCAGGACAAGACAGTAACTCTGAGAAAAAAAAAAGATGAAACTCCTCAATTTTTTTTTTATTTTTTTTTTTTTTGGTCTGGAATGACAGCACAGAGAAATAAGAAAGAGGAGAGCTAAAGATAACCCAAATCTCTGTCTCTCAGTGCCCCCTTGCCTGCTCAGCTCCACTAGAGCACCATAGGAACAGTTTGTGTCCCTGCGATGGACAGTGTGCTGAAGGAACATCTCTCAGTAAACACATACATGAGTAGCTCTGAGAAGGACTATGACTCAGGTGCAGTTTCTCTCCAAGGGTCAGTGAAGCCTTTTACCTTCACCTGTGCACATTTCAAAGACTAATTGTGACACCTAGACATCTAGCCTGTCTGAGAGAGACCAGGATTGTTTTCACACCCTTTTTACATAGAAGGAAAGGGAAAATTTGAAATCTTTTAGTCTCTTTGTGAAATCCTTGTTGAGTTCAGCGCTCTTGGAATCATAGAAACAGTTGATATACATTGAAAGAAATATGTGTTTAGCTGAAATACCTTAGAGACTACTTGATCCATAGGAATGTTAAAACTGTCTCCTCCAGTTTGATAAATAATGTTGGATTTTTCCAACATCAGTGTTACAGTGATTAAGACTGATTTAGCATTAATATTAAATCCCAAATTATCACAGATTTTTTTTTTCTTTAACTGCAGAAAGAATGCTTTGAAGTTATATAAAAACACAGACTCAACTCCAGAAATCATCTTCTTCCCTCTCTGTTAGCTTGACCATTTCTAAGGTCTTCTAAGGTTAGTGTTTGGATCCCAATGGATGTTTAAAAATATTCTGTTATTGTATGTTGAAAACATTGTTAAATGTTTCCTTAGAACTATGTTAAAATTTCTAGTTCAGCTCAGATCAAATAAAATTAAACTACTCAGGTGATGTTTTTTATTGTCTGTTTTAAGTAACTTACCCTCTAATGCCAATGAAAAAATGTTCTCAGATCATATATCAGCATTTGTGATTAAAGCTCAAATTCTAAAGTGAGTTCATAAATATCATTGACTTCAGAAATCACTGGATGAAATCCTTTGTTTAACTCTTATGTACATATTATACTAGCTAATCAAGAATCAATAAATACTTCTGTATAGTATATACTTCTATTATATGCACTATGATTTACAGCTACTATGTAAAGCTTTGTAGTTGTTTTGTTTTTCTTGGCTGGCTTAAAACATAACAATGAATTTTCATGTCTTAATTGAAATTTCAAATACTTTAAATTCTTGTGATTGGAGTCTTATGAAACTCTTATTCTGTCCAGCTCAATGGAGTACCTTCTTTCCTACAGTTTTGGGAATTTTCCTTTCTCTAAAGTTTGTCCTGTATCCTTGTTCTCCCACATAGAAATGAGTTCCTTTACTTTACATGTGAGAAACAAGGAGGCAAAGCATTTTCCTCAACAACTCTACTGCTTCAGTGCTGCTTTTGGTAGATGTTTCCGGTGGAAATTTTGTATGAGTATCCCCAAAGAGCAGAAAATCAGCTATAGATCAACTATCTAGAGAGCATTGTATGGCTCCTCACAGAGAAAATATAGCTTGTTAGCAACTGAGAGAAGAAGAATGAAACCTGTGAATGAATTGAGAAAGAGATAAAAATGATGAACTATTTAGAATAAAAAAAGAGAAATGAAGAGATAAAAAGAATAAGATGGAAATGATAAAAAGAAGGAAAAAAATTCAGAGAGGGTGAAATAACTGGGGACAAAACAGGAAGGTAGGAAGACTTACCAAAGTAAAGATAAACAAGTAGAAATAACAGTACAGAAGGAAGAAAGTCATATGAGGGAATGGAAATTAAGCTAGGTTAAGTGGAAAGAAAACTTTGCCAAGTGGAACAAACAATGTAAGAAGTAGGGGAAAGACATAGATGAAAGATATTTTGGAGAAAAAGAAAAAGAAAGAAAAGAAAGAAAGAAAAGAAAGAGAAAAAGAAAGAAAGAAAGAAAGAAAGAAAAAGAAAGAGAAAGAGAAAGAAAGAGAAAGAAGAGAGAGAAAGAGAAAATTAAAATATTTGTTGTACTTACAGTAATATTTTACTATTACAAAGCAAATTAAACATTGCAATTACTGCATGAGAGCATTCATTGAGAATAAAATATTGAAAAATAAAAGATTGATGAAGAAAAATAAAGTGAAGAAGAGGGAAAAGATATCAAAAACTCAAAGTCTTTGTGTAAATGCAAGTTTCTGTGAATTTAGTTTAAAAAAAAAAACTCAAGGTGTGGTAACTTCTTTGCAATTTAGGAAAGTGAAAATTACTTTCAGGAAGATCTAAACTATTCTTCTCCTGAATCTTTAAGTCTCATAATTTGGTAACTCAATGTATCAGTAAAATTTTATGAGCCATTGCAATAACTGCTTGAAACTCAGACAGAAATGAGAAATGATCGCCGTATATCCCACAGCTTTGGAACCTTGGGGCATCCAGATCAGCCTCCACCTACTGACAACTTCATGTTAATTCATGCTGTGTTTGTTATTTTGTTAATGCCAAGAAAGTTATCTGGACAGAAAAATGCCTGTCTCATTTTTTCAGAGTAGAAAAATCTGTAGTAATTGTTTTTCTTCCTCAATATCTTGTACCTGGCATAAAGTTCACATCACTGAATGACTTTTTGTCCCTAAACAGACAAATGTGAATAGCTATGGTAACACAATCCTGCTGGGAGGATATAAAACCTGGGGTGAGATCTTAAACAGTTACTCGGTTATACCTTTATTATGTCTTTTTCTTTGAAATTTAGTAGCAATTCTATCTCTGGATTAGACTATTGTTTTTCTTATTTTCTTATTTTTCTTTGCCTACTTCTCTGTTTTTCCCCTTCAGTTAGAGACTCATTCAACTGATACATACAGGGCACGTGCGACTGTTGAACTAGCACGTATTTGATGGCTAATGACTCTTGCAACATTTAGCACAATGCCAGAACAGTCCTGTAACTCCAGCACAATCTTCTGATCTGGCAACTGCATCATCCACAGTGTTTAGGGTATATGTATCTGACACATTGCTGAGCCCTGAAGACATTGCACTAGCAGAACTCCTAACACATTTTTCAATTCCATGAACCAGATTGCAATTGTTGATGATTAGTTTAGAGCTTCTCTCTGAAGAGATGTCGTAAATATATAAAAGAAAAAAAATGGTAATATAGTATGGTTGTTTATGAGTCATATGACTATTTGTATGATAGTTACATGACCAACTTGCAAGTATCTCTCTCTTCTGGTCAGAAGTATGCCTATTACTTGATGAGGTATTCCAGTATTTTGACATACTTGACATTCATTTTATATTGCAATATTGCAATTTTCCAGTGCCCCTATGAGAAATCATGTCCTTGGCCCTCAAACAAATGCTCTTTACCATTGCTGTAATATAAAAGAATCAGAAGAGGTGGGGAAAAAAAATAACATATGCACAAGTACATTTTTGCATATAGATATTTATAATTCTTTGTGTTTTGTGTTTGTTTTTAGGTACCATTTTTAGAAATACTTCCTAATCTTGAAGTCTTAATGAGAATAGTTGCAGATAAGCTGTTTCAAAGGTGCTAGGAATATCTAGTGTTTTCACAGGGGTGATGTTAGTCTTGTGTTTTATTGTTATGGGCAGGAAGGACTTGTTTGGAGACCAGGATTCTGCCAAAATGGAAACTCCAGTAATGAATATCAAACTGAAAGTTTAGACTCAGATAGTGAGATCGGGACCAAAGTGTATGCTGGGCTTATGCAGAAGCTTAAAAGCACATTGATTCAATTTGTAGTTCCAAGAAATAGAAATGTGGCCAGTCACAGAAGGGTTAATGACTTTCAGTACTTTAATGTTTGCTACAGTAGATGGTAACCTTCCACATATGAAGTTACAGCAGCAGCTTTGAAGTCGCAGCACAGCATCAGGGTTTCCTAGGATCAAACAGCATAGTGAATCACGCAGTGGTGGTGGGAGTTCAAGTTATCACAGTGGTGGTTCAAGTAATACCGACAGTAGTGACAGCTGTAGTGAGAAACTGTTCAGAACCTTTTCATCCTTCCCCACATTCGGCTTCTCTCTCCCTACCCCCACCCCCACCCCCACCCAAAAAAAAAAAAAGAAAAAAAAAGAAAAGAAAAAAAAATAGAGCCAAACTACTTCCAATTGTGTGGGTTTTTTAAGTGTAGTTTGCAGAGCCTCTGGAATAGATCCTTGTGTGCTAGTTGCAAAGTAGTATTTTTAACATATGCTGAGTCTAGCTTTGCAGTTTACATTAAGGTAATCTATTAAATGCAAGTCTGTCAGCAAATGGAATTTTTCTGACCTACAATATCATGACTCTTCTTCAAGTAAATATGAGCTTGGAAGACAAAGTTTCTTAAACATCATCTACCTCTCACCAAAGCCTGTGCCCAGTAAAATAAATCTGAATCTTATCATTTACTTTAAAGTATGTTGAACAAACAATTTCCCTGTTACTTGCAGGAATATTCAGAACAAGTGAAAGTAAAGAGTAACTGAATTTGCTGACAGACGATGTCAGTTTAGTGCAGCCTTTAGCACATAGGTGGCTGTGGATCAGTGGAAGGAAAGTCCTACCATTCCCATCTGCCCTCTCCCTGGTCACTGTGGAAATTCCAGGTTTTATCCATTGTTTTCACAATAACATTTTAATATATCTATTTTTGGTTTGCCCTTTTTGTCTTCGCTACCTTTTACAGTCTAAAGTGTGTAGTATACTATTTCTCTAAAATACATGGATTTTGTGGTTAACATGTCACTGAATCAGATGAAGTTGTACTGTAAGTATGATAAATGAGTGCTTTTCGATTGTTTCTCTCTTTAGAGCAATAAATGTTATGAAACTATGTTCTTTAAATAGTGAGGGGAGTCAGAGCTTAGTACTGTAGCCAGTATATCAAATTCAGATACCTAACAAAAGAAATCAATCATAATCCCATTTCCTAAGGTGAATCAAAATCATTTTCAATTACACTACCAGAATTTACAGCTTTTTTGACAGGATCTGGTTTATATGCATTAATAGCAAAGCTTATTTTGGAAAGACAGGAAGATGCCGATAAAGTGGTCTTATCAATCCAATTAGCAATCAGTTTGAGCATTCCCTGTTGCTGCGCAATACGTGTCACAAGAAGAGTCCTGGACAATATACAACAGTGATCTCACAACAGAAGATAGGGTTGCAGGCCTAGCTTTCTGTTCTGTTGTGACACAAGCCAGCTTTGTGTTTCTCTTTTGCTTTTCCTTTCCTCCCTCTTTTTGTTTTTACAAAAGCCGTTAGCCCTTTTTTCAAATCCTTCAGTGCCATGATAGCTTCAGTGAGCTATCAAAAGCTTCTTCTATCTGTTACAGCAGATGCCTAGAGCTATAGTGTGAAATCAAAGAAAATAAACTCTGTTGACATGATTGGTAGTATATACTGTGTATTTCATAGTAGGTTTCAAGCAGTTGTCTTTGTAAAGCTCTGAAAGAAAGGGTTTTTTTGTTTGTTTTTTTTAATTCTACACATAAAAAAACTCATATTCAAAAAAAAAATCTAGCTGAAATTAGGTGCAAATGAATATGACAAGCAAAGCAGATTTTCAGATGGTATAACGTCATAACTTCCTAGCATAATTATGGCAGATTATATTAGGTGAGAATCTGTTCCCTAACCATTTTACTAAAGTACGTAATATTAAGGGCAGTAATATGTGTTTTCTTCAGAAAGGATGAGAAAACAGTCATGGTTCTTTATTTGCATGAGCCTGGTGCTGTCAAACAGCTGTAAGTTTTGTTATTTTAATTGAAAATGCGCTTGATCCACATTAAAAAAAATAGATTATGAAAAATGGATTATGATTGATTTCTTCATTTTAGGTGTCTGAATTTGATGTGCTGTCTATTGTACCATGCACTGAATCCCTCTACTGTTTAAAGATCTTAGATTCACTATGCTTTCTGACTCCTCTAAAGAGAGAAATGAATGCAAAGAACACATTCATCACAGTTACGAGATAACCTAGTGTGATCAGTGACATGCTAACTACAAAATTTTTGATTGCTTTGCAGGAGCAAATCAGAAGTGATTTTTTTTTTTAATCTCATTTGGTCAATAAATAAGAAACTCTGCAGGAATAGAAATTTCTTGAGAAGGCCATTTCACATTCATCTGAACTGCTATAAAAATAGCCTGTGAATTGCTAAGAGAAGAACTCAGATAAAGCAGGTCATGAATTTCTGAATAAAATCTATTTAATTGAGATCAGCTTTTGTAAAATCATAAAATTCAATCCCATTTGGTCTAGAAATAGGAAACTGGAAGGAAAAAATATTCCTTGAGAACACAGTTTCACAGTCACCTGTACTGCTATGAGAATAACTCGCATAAAGAAGATCAGGACATTCTGAACAAACTATTTTAAATAGAAAGTATGTTTTGTAAAATCAGAAAGCTGGTTGGAAGATTTCATTTTCCTTCAAACCTGTTTTCATTTTAAAAGGAAAGATTTAGAAGTTTTATCCCAAACAAGTTTTCATTGTAAATGATATCAAAACATTTAGGTTCCAGCCTTGGTGGTCCTGGTGTGCTATTGTACGTTTTTGTTTGTTTTGTTTATGTGTTTTGCTTGGATTTTGTCATAGTCAGATCAAGACACAGGTCACTCTAAAATTGTAAATGTGCTAAATAGTTCTTTATTTAATGAGAAGCGCTATCTGGAGCTAAGAGAAGCTAGGACTCTGATGTCACAGAAAGGCATTTCCAACAAAAAGCATATCCTATTTTGGTGAAGTTGTAGCATAGACAACTCAAAGCTTCTAAATAGTGTAAGCAAAATTGAATTTTATTGCCCCAAGGATAATGACAAAATTAATTCTATGTTGTGGAAGAGCCAGAAGTATTCCTCCATGTGCTATTTCCCTTCCTGGCTCAAAATGCTGAAACCGAACATGTTCCTAATACCAATTATGGATGGTTGCACCCTGGCTTCCTACATACAGTTAATTGTCCTCTGGCTCTGGCTCCTATCAATGTTGAGTGTACATGCCTTTCATAAAAAATGTTGTTACTGTTTGAAAAAAAATAAAAATAAAAAATAAAAAATAAAAAAAGTGATGGTGAGCCATCCCAGTTCTTTTTCTTCCCTTCTTTTCCTTTCACACACAGACACACAATCAGATATAGTCACCTATACTACACTATAGGTGATATATACACTACTACTATAGTATAGTCACCTACTGCTACAACCATCCTTCTCAGGGAGAACTGCAGCTGCTCTTCTTCCGTACAGCAACCTGGGCTAAAATGCTAGTTCTGGTCTCCATGGAGCAGAGACATGAACACAGGCTGTGGAGCACCCGTCATAGATTACTGAAGGTGGATATTTTACTTGTATTTAGTAGACAGCTTTCTTTTTATCTAAATTAACCTATCCCAACTTCTAGCACTTGACTGCAGCAACAATATACACAGATATTTTTGAATTACTTTTCCTTCATTTTTCAACTTTATGTATACATTTATAAAACTGAGAAATCACTCATTGAGCTATCCCCTAAAAGTTTTTGTTAAAAATTGCACAAAAATGCATTTTTTTTTCCTAGCAGTTCACGCACACAAGAAAAATAATTTGTTCTTCACATCAATTTAAAAAAAACAGTTTTTTGTTGTTGTTTTTGTTTTTTTCAGAAGCAGGGACACAGTACAGTAGCTTGTCTGCCAGTTGTGTTGGTGGGACTGTATTATTCCCTGAGGGAAAAAAGTGGAAAGAGATTAGAAAGTATTTTGTTCTGATAATGTTCTGTGTGTGTGTGTGCATGCTGTAAATTTCTAACACAATTTTTTCCAGATGTTGACTTTGTGTTAGGAAAATCTGCCTCTTTTCATTGTGGTATTCAAATAACTTAATGTACTGTAATTCACTAAGTTAATGTTCAGAAAAAATGGGACTCACTTTTGAACCTTGACTTCAAAAGCTTTTCCATGCAGCGCAAGAAGTAATGTAGGTGTCAGTATCAATGCTGAAGAAAAGCAACTACATTAGTATAAAAGGTAAAAGTGATACAGCCGTAATTCTCTAACCACTCAGAAGCCACTTCAAGCCTAGTTTTGAATACCATATGGCAGAAATTATAGGAAGTATTAGTAAATGTCTAAAGGAAAAGCTGATTTCTCCAGTGCATTTTTTTACATTGTATTTTGTATTCAATATATTTTGAGAAACAAAGCTAGCTTTTCAACAATTCAAAAAGTTAGATATATAGATAATTTAGAATATACTTATATGTACACTGCTAGTATTCAATAGAAGCTTGTATTGCTATCACCAAACACCTTAAAAAAAACCTCACTATATAATCACTAAATAAAACTTCAATCCTTTTGCATTGTTCCCTGCTCTCTCTAGGAAGCTCTAGTGTTTGTAAAGCTTTCCTACTTTATTCTACTTTTAATAACAAAGATGATGGTTTTCAAACTCCATGTAGAAAAGTAATGCATTCCTTTATTATCTGAAATTTAATAAGTATAACAGTACTATTTCTTGGAAGACAAAACATAATTTTCTTCTACTACTAGCATAAATATTTCATAAATTGTAACTTTTCTACTTCCTTTTGCTGCCCGGTTTTCCTGAGAGAGGAGATGAACTATCAAACATTGACAAGAAAATCACATGGGTTTGTAGTAAGTCTGAGTATGGGAATAATACAAACAAGTAAAATTTAAATATCAACTTAAAGAAAATATCATAGCTTTTTCTCAGACTTTTTCTTTCCCTTATTGCAGGTGTGTTTTTAATAGAGCTTCTAGTTTCAGTTCCAAGGAGCTAGTAATAATGTCCACTGCACTAAATAATTATTTCTCAGTTGGATGAATGTTCTTGTTCATATAAGAATATTCTGTAATTCCTTGCCTCCTTAGTTTACTGCTTCTCTATATACATTAACTTGTCTAATGTTCAAATGCTGCTTCCCTTCTGAATTGAATTTCCAGATACAATAACATGTAGATGGTTAAAAACTCAGGCAGGATATCATTTTAGCACGATGCACTTCACTGTAGTGAAAATGGAAGTTGATCAGGTCATAACACCTGCATAACACCTTCCACACCTCAAGATGTATGTCAACTTCGCTTTTTTCTTACTGTTTCTAAATGCCTATCAAAGACATCTCTGATACTTTTGTACTATATATTTTCCACTGTGAGGGAGGGAAGCAATTTTCTGAGTGTGGTCACAGAAAGGTAGTAAAATGTCTGTGGTTTCAAAAGGGATATATAAACTTTTAAAGTCTTCATTCTGAAGTTTTGATATAAATCTGTTTCTGGCTAAGTTCTGGTGATTCGGGATGCCAACAGCATTTATTAATGTACGGATATTTTACCACTTCAGGAAAATTTTCAGTATAATAAATCTGATTTTTAAAGGGACTAATTGTTTTAAAATAGCACACTGCACCTAGGATTTGCTCTGGAGTGAATGGATTTGTCTTACCTGTCATCTCTTTGAGTCCAAAATCTCTGAGTCAAATTGTTTGTTTTCTCTTCTACTAGGGAATGGGAGCTTAGATTTTGTAATGATCATAAATATATTCCAAGTTAAACACTTTTGAAGCATCTACATAAAAATAAAATAACATGTGTTTATATTATCTAAGACTTTCTATTTCCTCTTTAAAATCTTTTTAGAAATTGAAAAAAATATATACCCAGGCCTGGACTTTGGGGTTCAGTATGTCTTTCTTTCCAAAACTTGGATAATCAGTAAAGAAAATATGAAGTGATGGATGGGAAGGAATATAACAACCTTTGAACACAAGATCAAAGAGAACTTTAGGAAAAATGATGCTGTTACATAACAGAAGTACATCATGTTTCTTTATACTTCCACAAACCACTGTCTAAGAGTGATGTCATGACATCTCACTTTTTTCAAAAATTGTTGGGAATAATATGACGTTCTAGCTAACTGATCACTCTAGCAAGAGATCGCTTTCAATATGGTAATAAACATAGTAAAACACTCTATTGTCTGTCACCCTTCTAATATCTTTGGACTTCTTTATGGCATGTAACAGCAAACAACATTATGTGTGCTGGCAAAGCAGTTTAAATCAAAATCAGCATGGAAAAGGTACAGGGACAAACTGCAGAATTCCAGAACATCTTTTTTACTGTAGCTCAGTTCAGCAAGATTTAGCTTCAGGGCTTCATTCCTTCCCAAGACACATCTAGGAACAATGTAATAGGTGACGCTTTTCTCTACTCAGATGCTGGATGTAGATTAAAGGGCTTTTTGTACTTTGTTTTCTTTGGTCAATACAAACTAAATCACTCTTGGCCAAAATGAATTGAACTCATGAGGAAGAAAATAGGTTTGCTCTTTTAGTTCATCATATTTTCAGATCGATGTGATTTTACTGGTGTTCTCCACTTTTTCAGTATGGCAAGGCTTTGTGGAACTGTGGCTATTTTGGTAGAACATCTCTGAGGTTTGTCATGGACTCAATGACTAAAACAGAAATCTAAAAAAATATACATACATACAAACATACATACAAAGTAAATAAATTATATGTTCCATCTGAAATAATGTATTTTAACGTGATTTGATTTTGGAAACATATTTGAAAGACTGGTATTCTTTCCTTCATGGAATAACATCATGCTTTGAAACCTCACTCTTTGTTTCAGAACAGGGTTTGAATCTCTTTTGTCAGCTTCACTTCCAGCTCTCTATTTAGGTTTGCAGAGCTCCCAGATAGTCTGAGATGTGCAAAGTTCCTCAGGCTCCCTTATCCTGTACCTGTGGGCAGCGAAAACTTGGTGGTAGAATTTCACAGGATACTGTGAAAGAAATTGCCCAGAAGCTAAGGGCACAAAAAAAAAAAAAAAAAAAAAAAAAAAAAGAAAAGAAAAGATGGAAGCTTGAATATATCCTTGCACAGTGGATCTTTCAACCTCAGCTGCATTTGCTTAATAGTCCACTGCTATTTCAAGTTTGAAGGATAAAAGTAATGCACTTGGAAATTGTGAAACTGGAAAAATCAGTGAAATGTGAAGCTTTCTTCATTCCATTTTAATATTGGTTCCATATTTTGATGTGTTGAACCACCACAGCCTCTGGGTTTTATTCATTTTGGGATTATTTTGTCAAAAGTATTGCACAACTAGAAAAAGGTATGTTGGGAATGGGTAGTGAGTTGGGCAACGTATTGAAACTGGATCTCAGACTTCCCAAGGCTCTTTCAAAAATAGTAGGCCTAAAAGAAAATGAAAGAGAGGGATATCACTGGCCAAATATAAAATACAAGATAGAGAACTACAACTAATCTCTCAGTTGCAACTCTCATCACACAAGCAAAATGCAGGAGACCTGTTAACTTGGAAGACACAATTATTTTGTAATAAGCACCTATCTCTTTGCCTTTTTCTTTTTTTTTTTTTTTTTGGTAGGGGCGGGGGCATGGGGGAAAGAGGAATAGGGGTTGGTTGGTTGGATGGTTGGTTTTGTAGTTGTTTTGTTTTAATGGAAGCCAGGGTAAGAGTTATACTGCCTAAATTTTGTGCTATGTTTCTTGTCATTGCCTGAAAATTTATGTTGCTGTTGCTATGGCTGCAGCTTCATCCACTGCATATTCTCAGTTCTCTACAGCTAAAGTGCTTCATGCAGTACAGATTTCCACTGCAGTGATACAAGAGATGCAATATTTAAAAAAATAAAATCCTGTTTTTCGATCCATGTATTTCCATGTTTAGAATGTCGTATCTATTTCGAAAATCTTTGTTCTGTCAGCCACCAGAAAAACAGGTTATTTTTCTGTTAATGCTACAGAACATAATTAGTCCTTCTCATCAGTGTATTCCAGAGGGCAATATGCTTACATACACTTACATAGCCTAACTTACTTTAGTAACCTCTGCATTGGTTTGTTTTCTTTTTGTCTGGTTTATAGAACCTTTTGTTTCTCTGAGTTTAAATGCAATTATTTCAAACTTTTTTTCAGTACTGTTAAGAGGTAAGTGACAGGATTTAGCATGTATAACATTGTCTGAGGCATTTGTTCAGCTGTCTGTTGAATCCCCTGAAACTAATGCTCAGTCTCTATTAATGTTTCAGTCCCTGGAAACCAGAGCCCATTCTCTCCTACAATTAATCTTGCAGGTACTGCCTTGACATTATTGGTTCACCAGCAGAGCAGAACTGCCTCAGCCATCAATAATAATTCAACACATTAGGATGAGGCCTATATATACACAGCCCACAGATGTAGCTGAATTGTGTGCAGTTTCCAACGCTCCTTGCTGACTGAAAAAGCAGGGGGGAAAAAAAAAGAGGAAAAAAAAAAAGGAAAAAAACACCTCTGCAATCGAAACTGTTTTAGTTGCTGGATAATTTTGCAATACAAGGGTCTTGGTGTTACTCATTGCTTTTGCTTTATGGTGTGTTTCTTTTTTTCTTTTTTTCTTTTTTTTTCCTTCAAATGTAGGCACTTTTTGGCACAATGCTTGTGATTGTCTGTTTACTGAATCTTAATACTAAAGCTGTTACAAATTGTCTTTCACAGATGGTGGGAGCTTCTCAGATCAGGAGAGGCAGGGAATTTATTACTCAATATTTCTGTATTACTGATTGGGACGTGAGAAGCATAAGCAATCTGTCCTACTGCGGGGTTTGAGCTCTCCCTCCTCCTTCCCCCACCCCAAAAATTATGGCTAGCTGGAGAAGGATTTTTTTTTCTCATTTTGTGTAGATAACAGCTGTGCAATTTCAAGCAGAATACTTGCTTTGATCCTCCTTTCTTTAATTGAAATCCACAATTATGAGATTTGTTTCTTTTATGTTTGCTAGTTTATTGGTTTAATCTACAAAATGTGCTGCTTTGCTGTCTTGCACAGTTAAAGGCAACAGCACAGTTGGGACTTAAATGGCAATCTTGGAGGGGGGTTGTAGTCTCACAGGTATTGGGGGGGATAAAACTTCTTTCATCTGATTTCAGATATGTACAGGCTGGCAACAAGAACACAAACAATATGTCAACTAATTGTAAAGAATATCCCTAGGTATCCAGTTTATGTAAACTAACTACATGAAAGAAAATTTTAATATGGAGGCAAAAAATCCTATTCTGTTAGTTTATTTGGGGATTTCCTTTATTTAGAAAACTTTGTAGTAATAGTGTTCATTAAACAATGTTTTGTTGGTCTCTCTGATACCAACTCCTAATTTCATGAGCTTAGTAAAACATTTTAGAACATCCAGGATGTTTGCAGTTTGAAGGAGGCATTGCCAAACTGGCAGATGCTGAAGCTGGGATTATACGGCAGACTAGTCACCTATGAAACAGAGAAACTGAGAGAGCAGCTGGACTCAGATTTACAAAGGATTTTACCTTGTTAGGCCTAATTGGGGTGAAAAAATTGCAAGACTTAGTTAATCTATGGATTGTTTGATTTTCTTTTTATGTTACAAATGTCAGCAAATCCCTTACAAAAAAATCCTCAAGATGAAAAAAATATATCCTTTCTCTTAGTGTCTTTGCCAAGACCTGTTTATCTGCCAAGAATTTTGGCCAGAAAAAAGAACTAGTAAATATATCTTGAAAAATACTTTGTGCTTCAAAATATGTGCAGTTGTGATAACTTTCTTTTCTTGTGAGAAAAATGTCTCAGAATAAACTAGCTCTAGCTCTGTAGTTACCATGTACATAGCTGATATCATTATAATATTCTTCCAGTAAAGTACAAGATACGGATAAGATCCATCAATATTTTGCAAAATAAAGTCAAAAAGTAATCTTGCTTGTAGGGATTGCTTTTCCTTATAACTTCAAATAGGAAATATTACATAATGTTGAACAAAACTATATCAAGCCTGGGCCTCACTGATTCCCTGTCCTAAGGCTTGATACAACTCTGATAATGAATAGAATAGCCAAGATAGGTTCCCCTTTATTTATATAAAGCCCACGATGGCTTGGAAGAATCACTAATAATATGAAGAGAAGTCTACCCTTACTAAAATAAATAAGTAATTATGTGTAGGTATTTTTAAAATGAAGGTGTAGGATTTTCCCTGGCAGGATGGTGGATGAAAAGTGTGAAATTTTATTCATTCAGGTAACCCCACAGCCCCGTACTACAGTGTTGCTATTGATAATAACAGCCTTTGTATTGGTTGTCAGGCTTACTATGTCTGTATTAACATGCTAGTTGTTTTATATGGATTTAGTTTAGCTAGAACAACATTTTTTTATTCTGTTTTTCTTTTCTTTGCATGACAAAACCATAGTTCTATACAGATAATAGCAACAAGTAGCTCAGGAAAGGGTTAGTTTAATGGCTATTGACAAGAATAAGATGATAGGCCTCCCAGAGAATTAAGAATTACCAGAAATAACGTCTGTACTCCCAGTGTTGACCAGAAAGGATTCTTCTCAGATGGTTTTGCCCCTGACACCCTGCAAAGCTAGGTGTTATGGAGATTTTCTGCCATACTGGGTGCTTGTCATTGACTGGCAACAAAAAATATTGGTAAAACATACTATCTTCTGCATTATTGCTATATTTTATCATAATTTTGTCATATTCTTATCATTATGAGAACTCTTTTTAATTAGAAGCATAACTATATCACCTTTCAGTAGAAATGATGACTACCTGCAAGAAATTTGTGAACATAGTGAGCATATGCAATACTATTTATATATTTTACTGTAAAATAAGTTGTTACTTCAATGATAGTACTAAAAAGCAGAAAACTTCTGACTATCAAACTATCAGAGTTACTCAACACAACAGCTTTGAGAATACCAAATCAGAAGTCCAACATCAATGGCAGTAAAGAAGTTAACATTAAATCATTTACTTTCTTGACACAAACCCCATACCTTTGCATACAATTATATCACAGAATCACAGAATCATCTAGGTTGGAAGAGACCTCCAAGATCACCTAGTCCAACCTCTGACCTAAAACTAACAAGTCCTCCACTAAACCATATCACTAAACTCTACATCTAAACATCTTTTAAAGACCTCCAGGGATGGTGACTCAACCACTCCCCTGGGCAGCCCATTCCAATGCCTAACAACCCTTTCAGTAAAGAAGTTCTTCCTAATATCCAACCTAAACCTCCCCTGGCACAGCTTTAGCCCATTCCCCCTCGTCCTGTCACCAGGCACGTGGGAGAATAGACCAACCCCCACCTCTCTACAGCCTCCTTTAAGGTAC
The DNA here is from genome assembly GCF_009769625.2 of Cygnus olor. NCBI lineage: Eukaryota > Metazoa > Chordata > Aves > Anseriformes > Anatidae > Cygnus > Cygnus olor. The sequence goes on from NC_049173.1 coordinate 43,201,881, forward strand.
CTGTAGAGTGCGATAAGGTTTCTTTGACAAGAAACAAGGAACAGTAATAAGGGGTCTGAATGGCTCAGAAATGAGTGAGTAGCCTCTTAACTTTGGGTCAATTCATCTTCATTTTGACATTAGCTGGTATCACCATGTCATTTCACAATACTGTCAGCATAACCCAACCACAGTGGCATTAAACATTACCATTACAAATTTCAGTAGTTGCCATCTTCATTAGATTAGACAGGAGGTACAAAGAACTTGTTACTTTGAAGTTACTTAGAAGAAACTAAATTTTAACACTTAACTCCAGCACTTTGCTTGCTTTATTAATTCAGATGCTGAATTTCATATTCTACTACATAAGAACTAATATTAATACTAAATATGAACATAATTTTCTACTTAAATAATGCTAAAATTATAGAATTGAAAAAAATATTCTAGGAAATATTGTTACTGGATTACTCAACAATGTTTAATGTGTGACGGTGAAGAAAATTGTCACTTAACACAATGCAGAGGATACCTGGATTTAGAAAAGAAATGTCACTACATCAAAGCAGATGCCCTTCATGTGTTTCCATTTTTTGGTATCAAAATCACAGATAGTCAAAGTTTCACAGTGAAGATATTATAAACACTTTAACCAGACCTGGATAAATATTGCAGTTGGAAATAATGTCTTAAATTAAAAACAGAGTTTCTGTCACCATTTCTCCTTCCCTTTCTGTATAACTTTTTCCATTCTCCACAACGTGATATGATACAGTGAAGGGATATCTTGGAAAAAGAATACACAACATCTCATCTTCTGCAAAGAAAATCGTCAAATAAGTAGATGTAGGATGAATCCAAAATGTAGTCTCAGAAGGTTTTATTTCTCCTATAACTATCTCTTCAAGTAAACGCTCTCAGTTTTACCTGCCTGCCCAAATTGCTGTTTGAATAAGTCAACAGCACAAAAAGAAGTGCAATTGAAATCTCTGCAGGTTTTAGAACTAACTTTATCTCTCCTCCTCAGTTTCTATAGCTGTAAACATAGACAGGCCTCATATACTAAGTATCAAAAGACAGTTGGAAAAAAATCTGACGCTTAAAAAAAAAAGAATTTTGTAAATCTTCTCCTAAAGCTTATGAGGCTTCAGGTTCATTGAGCTAGCTTAGCTTTATTAAATAACGTCCTTGCTACTTAGAGTGAATCTGTCCATGATGATACTATATCGCTGCATTACAATGTAATAACTCATATGTAAGTTCACGGTCAGAAATGTGTAACACATTAAGCTATGATGCAAAAATACTTAAAATTTCCAAGTGAAGATAATATATAAGTAGGCAAACTATATGGTAGTGCAGCTATCTGGAGAAACGGACCAAACCAAACTTGAAAGTGTAAGTGAGCTATGAGAAATTATCGGCTGTGATTCTCTTATTGAGGAGGACAGAGAAAAAGAGGTAATGAACTTGATTAGCAGGTATAAATGTATCTTTTAAAGTTGTTCCAGTGAGTAAATAAATAAATAAATAAGTAAATAGAATAAACATCTTTGGTATTTTGAAGGGAAAATTGTAAACAGAAGTAAAGTATTTCAGGGATTTTTTCCACCTTTTATAGCAAAACTGAACAGTGTAACAAATTGTATTTTTACCCTCAGTTTTAGGTTCAAGATTTCTTTTCTACTTATTTCCTTGTCCCCAAACAAGCTCTTTAGCTCTCCATTTTCTTTTTCTTTCTTTCTTTCTTTCTTTCTTTCTCTTTCTTTCTTTCTTTTCTTTCCTTCCTTCCTTCCTTCCTTCCTTCCTTCCTTCCTCTTTCTTTCTTTCTTTCTCTCTCTCTCTCTTTCTGTCTTTCTGTCTTTTTCTTTTTCTTTCTCTCCTTCCTTCCTTCCTTCCTTCCTTCCTTCCTTCCTTCCTTCCTTCACTCTATTACTATCAGATGCACATAGCTCAGTGTGGAAGCATAATCTGTTATTTGGAAATGTTTGTGTTCTAGTGGATGATCACTTGATTGGGAGAAGTGTGAAGAGAGTACCTACATTCTTGTATATATTGCAGATATTGTTACAGAATTATATCTGACAAATGATTTACTTTCTTAAGAGCAGATTCTGTTTCTTAGCCTTAATGATCAGATACTGATTGCAAACTCTTCAGGATTTTCTCTGACGCTCTTTATATTGTGCTGTACTACTGCCTTCTGTTGGTTCAGTGGGAGAGAGATGCTGCCACTTTGTTAGTCCACGATATGGATTGTTACAGGAGAGAGCTTGCTGCAGTTCTTTCTGACGTGGGTTACATTAGTTCAGGTTAGCTCTCTCTTTAGTACACTAAACTCTGCAGTAAAACATACTCTTTCTGAGTATGTTTACTGTTATTATTCCCCTTCAGTTATGCCATTCTGAAAATAGTGCTCAAAAAGTTATAATCCGAATCAGAGAGAAAATGAATAGCTGATACTAAGAAGTACTCACTACCTTATCACCCTCTGGGGTAGCTTTTCCTAAAAAGATGCAGTACAGTTTTATAACATGAGGAAGGTAATGTATGCAGGTACTGAATGTATCTATATCAAGTTCTAGCTCAACTGTAAATTACATTCACTCTAAAGGGGAAGGAAAGGAAATATTTCCATTGCAAATTGTAACACCCCTGCCTTTTCTTTACATCGTTGAAGGACTTCAGGCCTAATTCACAGGCAATTTTTTGACCCAGACTAAAATCATTTTTATATTAAGTATGCCAGAGGAGAAACAAATAAAGCACAATCCTTCTACCTTCTTTGTTGTATTTTGTGAAAACCACCTCAGAGGAGTGCAAATTTTATCAATATGAGTGAAAAATAAAATTATCAATGATTAAATGAACATTAATATGTCCTTCAAAGACAGATAGACATCTATTCTTGCATTACTGTGGAAGTTTCAGAAATCAAGGAGAGAAACAGACAAAAAGCAATATGCAAGTAAAATCACATTCTTTTTTTATCTTGAATTTTACTGTTTTTGTTTGTTTGTTTATTTGTTTAACCTAGAAAAAGTGCAACTTGTCTACAAGTTTTACTGCTTTTTACAACTCTATCACCTCGTATATGAAAAATATTACCTTTCTTTACAAACATCATTCCTCCTCTAACCACATTTATACACTGGGGGTTCAACTTCATTAAAAACTGGCTAGCTGTCTTTAAATATTGAGCAATACATATAAGTATTTTTGTTAGTGATTCTATGTAATAGAAAAACAAATGCAATCCCAAGATATCCCCTTAGTACCAAAGGAACAGTGCATCCTGACGTGTGATGGGACAAGAAATACTACATTGGTGTTATTTAGCGTGTGCTTGTGAACAGCTGAATAGTGCATTGAAATATATGTTCAGGCATTCAGATAGTCTGGAATCAGAAAGGTCAGAAAGAATGCTGAACAGGACTTCTTTCCCATGATATCCCTCTAGGTATTAGGGAATTGTGAAGAAAGGTGGCAGAAACAGTTCATGAAACATCAGTAAAGAAAAGACTGCTGGTTCATGCAGTATAAAAAGTGCTTTTAAAAACAAGCACAGATATTGAGAATATGAATTATTTGTTTAAAGTTTGTTATTTGTGTAAATATAATTTATGTCAGTTTTCACTGATATATTCATATGTTCATATAAATATATTTCATATGTTTATTAGTTATTCATTGATATTGGGAATATCCTAATATGGCACCACAAGGCTATTTCAATATTCCTTAAGTTTATAATCCTTCTTCCTTTGATCCCATGGGTAAATTTGAGAAATACAAGCAATCCTCTTGTGTTTTTAAACCGTCATATTCAGATGTGAGAAAGAAATAAAACCAAGATAACAAAGCATGAATGGCTAAACTATTTCTTTAAACCATCTGAATGCCATCAAGCCATTTCTTTAAACAATTAAAACACCTCTCCAGAATTTTTATGAATTTATATTATATTGTAAGTCTTAAAGATCAGACGGGAGAACAATTTGGCTTTTAAGTTGATTTTGTAGAAACTAGCAGTTAGAAGTAAATCTTTGAATACTAAATGTGCTATTGCTGTATATTAAAAAAAAAAATTACAAAGAGTATATAGAGAATAGCATAGTTTCAGGAAAAGTAAAGGTCATCAAGGCTTAAAAAAAAAAATTTAAATGATGAAGCCGCTTGGATGTAACGTATATACACATATATATTTAGTTCAGAGAATAGTTCTGCGTAAAGACTCAGGGAATTGCAAATAACGTGTAAATTGTGCTGCTCCCAAACATATGTTATTTTATATGCACTTCAGATTAAAGACATTCAGTCATTCATTTATATATCTATGTCTGTACAGCTGTATCTAGCTACCTGTTACAGAGACAGATATGTCTTTGTATTAGCATCCCTCCATATCTTATGAAATTATCTCTAGGAGGCTAACAGGTGAATAAGCCCTATTGCTAAGGAGCAATACAGTACAGGTACAGACATCTAACAATATAATATTAGTAACAACTTATATATACTTGGAGTTTGAGTCCATGACTTTAAAATAAGCATAACAACATTTGGAAATTTGTGAGGAAAAAAAAAAAAAAAAAAGTGTTTTATAGACTTATTTGATATGGACCTGGATGCAACTCAATTCCTGAGTCATGGTAGGACTGAGGTTTACAGAAACATGACATAGGTGACTTAGAAATTCTCATAAAGGTCAAGAACAGACAAAGTTGTAAAATGATTAAAAAATAATCCCTCATTCAATATTAATTAATAAAATATGCTACCATTAATTATAAAAAATGCTTACTGGGTCATACTTTTGAACACCTTAATCTTTTTTTTTTAAAGAAAATACTTGTCTCCTAAATTGTGTCCTCCTATTTGTAACATTTGTGGGTTACTGACAAAATAAAAATTTGGAAGTTATTCTGATATTAATGTTAAACTTATTCAGGGGATATCTCTGCCATTTTGCTTCATTTTAATATTCTATCTTCCTAGTTTTTGAATAGAAATTAAATGTCTAATTCCCTGGTAGTGATATTAATGGATTTGGCACCAGTTACATTAGCAACAAACTTGACTGGTCAGATGCAATGAAGAAGGATCTTTATTTACTGAAAAATCATTCATACCAAATTTACTTAGATAGGAATAAAGAAAACATTATGCCACTTCATACATCCTCTACAGCCATTCTTAGAGTTCTGTGTGAAGTCCAGATGTCTCTGTCTCAAAGGAAAAAATAAAAGCAGAGTAAAAAAAAATAAAAAATAAAAAGATGGATAGAGATATCAATGTTTCTGTGTAAGGGATATCTAAATAGGAATTTACCATATAGAAAAAAAAAGATGAGTAAAGAAAGAATATAGTAGAGTTTTACAGAGTGAAAAGTTGCATAGAGTGTCATAATGTGGATTTACTCTTTGTTACATCCTTCCAGCATGGTAGCATGGGTGAAAACATGAAATTCAAGTTGAAAGGATATTTCTGAGACAAGAAGACATTGCACAGGAGTAAAGATGTGGAACACCTGCAACAACTTGTCCTGGTTTCAGTTAGGACAGAGTTAATTTTCCTCCTAGTAGCTGGCAGGGTGCTATGTTTTGGATTAGAATGAGAAGAGCGCTGATAACATGCTGATGTTTTAATTGTTGTAGAGCAGTGCTTACACCAAGCCAAGGACTTTTCAGCCTCTCTCTGTCCTGCTAGCGAGCAGGCTAGGGATGCAGCAGAAGCTGGGAGGGGACAGACCCAGGACAGCTGACCCAAACTGGCCAAAGGGGTATTCCATACCATCTGACGTCATGCTGAACAATATCTAGGGGTGGCTAGCCGGGGTGGGGGGGTGGCCGGCTGCTCGGGGATAGGCTGGGCATCGGTCAACGGGTGGTGAGCAATTGCATTGTGCATCACTTATTTCGTACACATTATTACTATTAATACTATTATTATTATTATTATTGTTGTTATTCTTTTCCCTGTCTTAATAAACTGTCTTTATCTCAACTCACAGGCTTCACTTTCCCGTTTCTCTCCCCCATCCCGGAGAGGGAGGGGGGAGGGTGAGCGAACGGCTGTGTGGTGTTTGACTGCCAGCCGGGCTAAACCACAACAGCCCATTTGGCGCCCAACGTGGGGCTCGAAGGGTTGAGATATCGACAGATTTGACCAGAGTGTGTTAAACTAAAATTGGTATAAGTATTCGACCTGCTTAATAGTTGCTAGTCACAATGTTGATTGCCTTAATCTCAAGTCTGCTGTGCCTGTTTCCCAAATTGAGTTTTATAGCAAGTTACTTTCTGTATGTGCTCCCTGTCGTGCTGTTTACCCTTTCCGGGCCCTGGTTTAAGATTGTTATGGTACTGTGTGGTGTAACGATGGCTTATGAAATGATGAAGTATCTGGTCATGACTCTAACCTGGTATTTGTACTCAGCACTGTCGTCGACTCTATACTTCGGAAACCATATCTCAGAAACTATTAGCAATTACACCTATTGCCTTTTTTCATCAGGGAGTCAGTCTCTGGAGGGGACAGGGGAAGATATTTTTTTCCTACCTGTTCACTCTCCCTTCCTCCTTCACCACCCTCTTATCCCCCGAGCTAGTTACGGTAGCTCTCCAAGATGTTGAATATCCTTGGGATACTCAGACCAGCATGTTCTTGTTGTTATGTCTCCTGAATGCGCTTCAGGTTTTGTTTAAGGTTAAACAACTACTTAGGAATCTCATCCGGAGATCTGTCTTGAGGCGGGATATTTGCGAGTGGCAGGGAGTGTGGGAGGATATGGGCAGGTTTCTAGGGCAGTGGGCACCTCCAGTGTTTTGGACATTCACCCCTGAACAACTGCAAAATCCTAAAAAACTGGTAGAATGCTTGAAAAAAAGGTGTCATGACTCTGGCAGTTCCAAAGTGACACAAATCACTGTGGCGTGCTGGGGTCTGGCTTGTGCCTATCGAGCTGCAATTGATGCTACTATCAACCTAGTGACAGACCCTGCGGCCGTTCCAGTCCCGGCTCCTGCAGCCGTTCCAGCTCCAGCTCCCGCAGCTGTCCCGGCTCCAGCTCCCGCAGCCGTTCCAGCTCCCGCAGCCGTTCCAGCTCCCGCAGCCGTCCCGGCTCCAGCTCCCGCAGCCGTTCCGGCTCCAGCTCCCGCAGCCGTTCCAGCTCCCGCAGCCGTTCCAGCTCTAGCTCCCGCAGCTGTCCCGGCTCCAGCTCCCGCAGCCGTTCCAGCTCCCGCAGCCGTTCCAGCTCCCGCAGCCGTCCCGGCTCCAGCTCCCGCAGCCATCCCGGCTCCAGCTCCCGCAGCTGTCCCGGCTCCAGCTCCTGCAGCCGTTCCAGCTCCCGCAGCCGTTCCAGCTCCCGCAGCCGTTCCGGCTCCAGCTCCCGCAGCCATTCCGGCTCCAGCTCCCGCAGCCGTCCCGGCTCCAGCTCCCGCAGCCATTCCCACTCCTGTGGCTGGGTCAGAGAAACGAACTGTAGCAGTGCAAGTTGCCCCTGCAGAGGGTACTCCAACCCCTGTGGCAGACCCTGTGGCTGGGTCAGAGAAACGAACTGTAGCAGTGCAAGTTGCCCCTGCAGAGGGTACTCCAACCCCTGTGGCAGACCCTGTGGCTGGGTCGGAGAAACGAACTGTAGCAGTGCAAGTTGACCCTGCAGAGGGTATTCCAATCCCTGTGGCAGACCCTGTGGCTGGGTCGGAGAGGCGAGCTGTAGCAGTGCAAGTTGCCCCTGTAGAAAAGGTGAAAAAATGGTATAGAGACGCAGGTCGTTTAGAACGCAGAAAGTCTTCTGCTAAGTCTGGGTCTGGAGAAGACGAGGCTGGGCCATCAAGTGTGCAGGAGGATGAAGATGAGGATGAGGATGTCAGTAAGTCAACAGTAACTACCCGAACCCTATACCAGCGTGAGCTACGAGATGTGCGAAAAGATTTTGGTCGCTGTATAGGTGAACAGCTTGTCACCTGGCTGCTCCGGTGCTGGGACACTGGAGCCAATGGTGTGAAATTAGAGGGCAGGGAAGCCAAGCGGTTGGGATCCCTTGCTAGAGATGCAAGCATTGACAAAGCAATTGGAGATGGAGCACGATCTCACAGCCTCTGGAGGCATCTCCTGTTAGCTGTGAAGGGAAGGTATCCCTACAAGGAAGAACTTGTATGTGTACCAGTCAAGTGGACCACCATGGAGAAGGGAATTCAGTACCTGAGGGAATTAGCCGTACGGGAAGTAATTTATAAGGACTTAAACGATGCACAAACATCCACAGATCCAGATGAAGTCCAGTGTACTCGACCCATATGGCGGAAGTTTGTACGGAATGCACCATCAACATGGGCCAGCACATTGGCAATAATAACCTGGAAAAACGGTGAAGATCCCACAGTGGGTGACATGGCTAAACAACTCCGGGAGTACGAAGGAAATCTCTCCTCTTCCCTACAGGCCTGCGTCTCGGCTGTGGAGAAACTCTCTGAAGAGTTCCACCAACTTAAAGAGAATTTATCTTCCCCCCCACCTGAACAAACCAGTGGCCACCAACTAAAAGAGAATACTTTGGAGAAACTTATTGAAGAGGTCCACCAACTTAAAGAGAATTTATGTTCCCCCCCACCTGAACGAACCAGTGGCCACCAACTAAAAGAGAATACTTTGGAGAAACTTTTTGAAGAGGTCCAGCAACTTAAAGAGAGTGTATTTTCTTCCCCACCTGTACAAACCAGCGTCTCGGCTATTAGGGGTAAACGTGCATCCATGCAAAGAAGACAATATGGTGGGTACACACCCCGCACCACCCTGTGGTTTTACCTACGTGACCATGGAGAGGACATGAGAAAATGGGATGGAAAATCTACTGAGACCCTAGAGGCACGGGTACGTGAGTTGCAAAAGAAAACAATCGGGAGAAAGGGGTTCTCTGAAAAGTTTGCTGCTCCAACTTCTAGCAGGCAGTCTTTTAAACACAGAAATGAAGATTCTGACCAGGACTAGAGGGGCCCTGCCTCCAGCCAGGGGGAGGAAAGGGACAACCGAGTTTATTGGACTGTGTGGATTCGATGGCCTGGCACGTCTGACGCTCAGAAGTATAAGGCTCTAGTAGACACTGGTGCACAATGTACTCTAATGCCATCAAGCTGTAAAGGGCCAGAGTCCATCTGTATTTATGGCGTGACAGGGGGATCCCAGCAGTTAACTGTATTGGAAGCTGAAGTGAGTCTAACCGGAAATGAGTGGCAAAAGCACCGTATTGTGACTGGCCCGGATGCTCCGTGCATCCTTGGCATAGACTATCTTAGAAGAGGATATTTCAAGGACCCAAAAGGGTTCCGGTGGGCTTTTGGCATAGCTGCCTTAGAGACAGAGGACATTAAACAGTTGTCTACCTTGCCCGGTCTCTCAGAGGACCCTTCTGTTGTGGGGTTGCTGAGGGTTGAAGAACAGCAAGTGCCAATCGCTACCACAACTGTGCACCGGCGGCAATATCGCACCAACCGAGACTCCCTGATTCCCATCCACGAGCTAATTCGTCAACTGGAGAGCCAAGGAGTGATCAGCAAGACCCATTCACCTTTTAATAGTCCCATATGGCCAGTGCGAAAGTCTAATGGTGAGTGGAGACTAACAGTGGACTATCGTGGCCTGAACGAAGTCACGCCACCACTGAGTGCTGCAGTGCCGGACATGCTAGAACTCCAGTACGAACTGGAATCAAAGGCAGCCAAGTGGTATGCCACAATTGATATTGCTAATGCATTTTTCTCCATCCCTCTAGCAGCAGAGTGCAGGCCACAGTTTGCTTTCACTTGGAGGGGAGTCCAATATACTTGGAATCGGCTGCCCCAGGGGTGGAAACATAGCCCTACCATTTGCCATGGTCTGATCCAGTCTGCGCTGGAGCAGGGGGAGGCTCCTGAACACCTGCAGTACATCGATGACATCATTGTGTGGGGTGACACTGCAGAGGAAGTTTTCGAGAAAGGGAAGAAAATAGTCCAAATCCTTCTGAAGGCCGGTTTTGCCATAAAACAAAATAAAGTTAAAGGACCTGCACGAGAGATCCAGTTTTTAGGAATAAAATGGCAAGATGGACGTCGTCAAATCCCAATGGATGTGATCAACAAAATAACAGCTATGTCTCCACCAACTAGCAAGAAGGAAACACAAACTTTCCTAGGTGTCGTGGGGTTTTGGAGAATGCATATTCCAAATTACAGTCTGATTGTAAACCCGCTCTACCAAGTAACTCGTAAGAAGAATGCTTTTGAATGGGGCCCTGAGCAACGACAAGCCTTTGAACAAATTAAACAGGAAATAGTTCATGCAGTAGCCCTTGGGCCAGTCCGAACAGGACCAGATGTAAAGAACGTGCTCTACACCGCAGCCGGGGAGAATGGCCCCACCTGGAGCCTCTGGCAGAAAGAACCTGGGGAAACTCGAGGTCGACCCCTGGGGTTTTGGAGTCGGGGATACAGAGGATCTGAGGCCCGCTATACTCCAACCGAAAAGGAGATATTGGCAGCATATGAGGGAGTTCGATCTGCTTCGGAAGTGGTCGGTACTGAAGCGCAGCTCCTCCTGGCACCCCGACTGCCGGTACTGGGTTGGATGTTCAGAGGAAGGGTCCCCTCTACACATCATGCAACTGATGCTACATGGAGCAAGTGGGTTGCACTGATTACTCAGCGGGCTCGAATAGGAAACCCCAGTCGCCCAGGAATCCTGGAAGTGATTATGGACTGGCCAGAAGGCAAGTACTTTGGGATATCGTCAGAGGAGGAGGTGGTCCGTGCTGAAGAAGCCCCACTGTACAACAAGCTACCAGAAAATGAGAAGAAATATGCCCTGTTCACTGATGGGTCCTGTCGTATTGTGGGAAAGCATCGGAGATGGAAAGCTGCTGTATGGAGTCCTACACGACGAGTTGCAGAAGCTGCTGAGGGAGAAGGTGAATCGAGTCAGTTTGCAGAAGTGAAAGCCGTTCAGCTGGCCTTAGATATTGCTGAACGAGAAAAGTGGCCAGTTCTCTATCTCTATACTGATTCATGGATGGTAGCAAATGCCCTGTGGGGGTGGCTACAACAATGGAAGCAGAACAACTGGGAACGCCGGGGCAAACCCATCTGGGCTGCTGCATTGTGGCAAGATATTGCTGCCCGGGTAGAGAAGCTGGTTGTAAAGGTACGCCATGTAGATGCTCATGTGCCCAAGAATCGGGCTACTGAAGAACATCAAAACAACCAGCAGGTGGATCAGGCTGCTAAGATTGAAGTGGCTCAGGTGGACCTGGACTGGCAACATAAAGGTGAATTATTTATAGCCCGATGGGCCCATGACACCTCAGGCCATCAAGGTAGAGATGCAACATACAGATGGGCTCGTGACCGAGGGGTGGACCTGACCATGGACACTATAGCACAGGTTATTCATGATTGTGAAACATGTGCTGCAATTAAACAAGCCAAACGGTCAAAGCCTCTCTGGTATGGAGGACGATGGCTGAAATACAAATATGGAGAGGCCTGGCAGATTGATTACATCACACTCCCCCAAACCCGCAACGGCAAGCGCCACGTACTTACAATGGTGGAAGCAACCACCGGATGGCTGGAAACATATCCTGTGCCCCATGCCACCACCCGGAACACTATCCTGGGCCTTGAAAAGCAAGTCCTATGGCGACATGGCACCCCAGAAAGAATTGAGTCAGACAATGGGACTCATTTCCGAAACAACCTTATAGACACTTGGGCCAAAGAACATGGTATTGAGTGGGTGTATCACATCCCTTATCATGCACCAGCCTCCGGGAAAGTTGAACGATACAATGGACTGTTAAAGACTACACTGAAAGCAATGGGTGCTGGGACATTCAAAAATTGGGAAACACATCTGGCAAAGGCCACCTGGTTAGTCAATACTAGAGGATCTGCCAACCGAGCTGGACCTGCCCAATCAAACCTGTTACGCACTGTAGAAGGGGATAAAGTTCCTGTAGTGCACGTAAGAAACATGCTGGGTAAGACAGTCTGGGCTACTCCCGCCTCAGGAAAGGGCAAGCCCATTCGTGGGATTGCTTTTGCTCGTGGACCTGGATGCACTTGGTGGGTAATGCAAGAGAATGGGGAGGTCCGGTGTGTACCTCAAGGGGACCTAATACTGGGTGAGAATAGCCCATGAGTTGAATTATAATATGTTAATTATCATATAACACTGTATGTCATCGCTACCATGGTTGCTATATATCATAGATGAAAATGGTGATTAATTAGAAAGTATTGGAAAGAGTGTAACCTGAGCATGACATAAATGGTATGGAATAAGGGGTGGATATCTGTCCTGGTTTCAGTTAGGACAGAGTTAATTTTCCTCCTAGTAGCTGGCAGGGTGCTATGTTTTGGATTAGAATGAGAAGAGCGCTGATAACATGCTGATGTTTTAATTGTTGTAGAGCAGTGCTTACACCAAGCCAAGGACTTTTCAGCCTCTCTCTGTCCTGCTAGCGAGCAGGCTAGGGATGCAGCAGAAGCTGGGAGGGGACAGACCCAGGACAGCTGACCCAAACTGGCCAAAGGGGTATTCCATACCATCTGACGTCATGCTGAACAATATATAGGGGTGGCTAGCCGGGGTGGGGGGGTGGCCGGCTGCTCGGGGATAGGCTGGGCATCGGTCAACGGGTGGTGAGCAATTGCATTGTGCATCACTTATTTCGTACACATTATTACTATTAATACTATTATTATTATTATTATTGTTGTTATTCTTTTCCCTGTCTTAATAAACTGTCTTTATCTCAACTCACAGGCTTCACTTTCCCGTTTCTCTCCCCCATCCCGGAGAGGGAGGGGGGAGGGTGAGCGAACGGCTGTGTGGTGTTTGACTGCCAGCCGGGCTAAACCACAACACAACTGCAGGTTGTTGTGGTATCAGCTCCATGGATTTAAAAGGTGACTGGACAAATTTGTGTAAGAATAGTACCTCTATAGCTGTTATGTACACATGCTATAATTCTGGTAATATCACTGTAATGATGTCAATTTGTTTGTTATTCTAAAATGTCACATGCTGGAAAAACTTTGAGAATTCATAACAGTCTGGAAGCCCAAAAGTTTAAAACTTTTAAAGAATAAACATCATTACAATTGCATAATATTTTAATATTGATATTCCCTAGTATGTAAGGAACAGTACAGCTTAATATTTCCACCACCAACATGCAAAACAGTGGCAAATGCCAAAATGGTTTAATGTTCAATCAAGGATAGAACAGTAAAGACATGACAGGTGAGGTGCTACAGTATTAAATTAACAGATATGAACAATAAAAATTCTAAAAGCTAGTCCACCCATCCAGCTAGAAGAAAATATAGTGTTTAATCAAAGCCTGTAGTATATATCCATAATTTTAATTATTCTATGAAGACTTCATCAGAATTATATTAAATTGTCTCTGTACGTTGTGCTCAGTGCAGTTTTGTCCAAATGTATTTCTCACAGAATCTTTCAAATAAAAGTTAATTTAAAATTACACTCCAAATAATATCTAAAGGAGGATAAGGCAGGTGAACAGTCAAATCTATCATTTTTATGTTTATTGCATCATTAGTTAGTATAGGCATAAAAATACAAGAAAAGCGAAGCACTAATTACACTTTTAATTACTCTGTATATTATAGACTTTGCTGGTAAAATTGGATGTTTTACAAAACAAAAGTTAAGAGAAAACAGGACAACTTGACTAGGATGTAACTTAATAACTATTCCTGTAAATGTTCTTTTCCTCACTGATGACAGAAACACTGTATGAAGTTAACAGATATGCAGCTTCAGGAAGCTTAAAAGCTAGAATTTTTCAAATTATATTTTGAAAACTAAAAATAACTTCGATAAGTATCAATTTTTAGTTCCAAATTTTTATCGCCTGTACATGTCAGAGTTAAAACTGCAATTATTTTTCCACTCTATTATTCACATTGCAAAAGAATGCTTATTATTTGCCAACAACATTAAAGAGAAAAGTGATTTTACTATTTTTTTTTTCTTCTTCTATGTTGTGTGGGCTGAAACTATATGATTTTCCTCCATTCATCTTGTGCTAATTGAACCTCTTTTATATGACTTTCATGAATGCTGGCTGCATTTGGTTAATTCTGGGATCCTAGCAACAGTCTGCTTTGCAATATGCAATATCTTTTTAAAGCAAAAAGCTTTAATTGTAAAAAAAGCAAGTAGAAGTACATATTATTATTGATTAGAAATCAGAGGTTAACTGACCCAGAGAAGTGCTTTTTCTTGTGGTAATTACTTTATACTCTGAACATCCTGAGTCAGAGTGCCTAGGGTGTGGGTTCAACTTGTCCATCTACTAATTTGCAGAGAAGGGTGTTATTTTTAACCAATATGCAAACTATTCTAAATTTTTAGACACTTTTGATGTTTAAGGAGCCAGATACAACACAACTAGAATACTCAATACTTATATTAGCATTAAATAGCTGATCATATGAAGTGTCAAGAATCACTTACACATAGTGGGACATGTATGAATTACAGTAGTTAGGCAACAAACCAAAGAACAAAGCTTCCATTCTGTCCTGAGGTGAGTTTTTGACATGCATGAACTTCAATAATGATCAAAAAAATTATTTCCTTTTTAAAAATGTAGTGAAATCTTGTCTTCGTTTTTACAGATTTTTTGCATGAATAATGGGATTGTTTGCAAGCTTAGAGTTCTTTTATTTATTTATTTATTTAGTTATTCCGTATAGTCAGACTATTTCAAGAAAATCCTAGGAAATTGGTCTTCTGCCAGAATGACATTCCCACAAATATCAGTGAAGATAACACCATACTTACTGCCTCCACATGTATTAACTTAGATTTTAGAATGCAGCTTTTCTGTCTTGTTTAACATACTATAGTGTTGGCAGTTTTTGTTTTTGTTTGTTTGTTGTTTTTTTAATGTCGTATTTGGAGATATACAATTTTACATCTGACTCTGCTCTTTGTAAAATATTTAGTAGAACCCTTCAATTTAAAATTTAGGATTGCAAATCAAGAGACAATGGTAACAAGGTAAGCAAATGAAGAAGGTGGGACCAAAGAAACTCACAGTTCTCTTGTTGAAGATATGAGTTTGAGATAGGCATGATTTATTCCTTAGAAAACATTAATGTCTAAAAAAAAAAAAAAAAAAAAAAAAAAAAAAAAGGACCTGATTGAACGCCTTCTTTATTTCTAAAAATGGCCTTTTTTTGTATTTTGTTAAACTTTAGTGAAATTGTTGTTTTACCCAATGTGCTTCATTTCACACATATGTAAACCTTTACATATAAATATACATACACAAAACCAAGAAACTCATATCCCTGACCCATAAGAGAAACTAATAAATTATTCAAGAATATACACAATTTGAGATATCCTTTATTAAAAACTGACAAATGACTGGAATTATGTGCACACCGTGCAGAAACAGCTCAATTGAGAGAAAGAATAGGAAGAGTAGCTAAAGCCTGAAAAAGTAAAAGGCCTCAGTAAGAAAGTATGAGTAAAATTTCTTGCAGAAATAAAAACAAGAGGGAAAAGGAGACATATTGAATTTAATTAAGAAAAATCTGCATTCTTTTCAGATCTGAGAAATAATCAATAAGAAATAAAATATGTATCTGAAAAACAGCTACCAAGTATTTAAGCAGACTGGAAAGCCCAACTGAAATGTCCCTTGAATGAAAGTTAAGACAAAGTGATTATGTAAAGGGCAAACTAGGATACAGTAACTGGAAATGTTTCCATATTGTGAAGAAAGCTAAATAAAAAATGGTTAGCTAAGATGTGATTGACAGAATGCATTTTCTCATCCATGAGCATGTAAGTACATAAATGCAGAAGGAAATCAGAAAGGCAGGGACCATAGTGGCAATAATTCTGCTAGATTTTAAACTGCAAAATAAAATTTGAGTTCTCAGAGAAATATTACCAGTCACCTCTCCTCCATCCCACCAAATAAAAGCTCTTTGAAATAGCAAGCATTAAATGAGGATTTCAGTCTTGTTTGTATGGCAAGGAGACTGTGGTTCTTAGAAACTATACTAAACCGAAATAGTTTTTATTCAAAACTGCTGAAAAGCATCTTGCTAGAAAAGTAATGAATCAAACATTCATGAGATCACAGTCTTACATTGACCTGAGCACAAGTACTGGGCTATCCAGATCAATTCGCTATGGGGGACAATCATAAGCATTTCCTAAACAGAAAAACAAAGGCTCGGTAGCAAAGAATATGTGCAAAGAATATGGAATATGTTCTCCAAAAGAACTTGCATGCATTCTTCTCAAAACTTGCGTTCCTGAGTAACCAATAGGAAAACAGCTAGAAGATGGCAGGGATGGACTCCAGAATGATAAAGAAACAACCAAAAGACTTTGCCGCCTGTTGTTCTTTGGTGAATGATGCAGACAGTTCTTGGATGACAAATTAACTTCCAGTCTTCTAAAAATAAACTACCCACTCCTCATAAAACCACAGTACAAAACCATTTTTTGCACAGTGGGAAGACCTGTGATTGAAGAAGGGATATTTTAAGAAGGTGCATATAACTGTCTTCAAATGGCATATAGTTGATTCAGTATAAACCATTATTCTCAATCTGTTTGATTTGGAGTTTAAATAAAAGAATTTTAATTAATTTCAAATTAAATAATATAAAATTATTAAATTGGAGAAAATATATTTGATAATTGAAAATTAACAATTGAATTTCAAATAATTGAAAGAAAGTAAATGATATATTTGCACTGTAAAATATTCTTTCACTCATACTTTTGATTTAATTTTGGTGATGTTTTGGGGGGTGAGAATATAGCAAAATGCTACTGATGTGCTTTGGCTTTTCCCTCAGGTGAAGCCTAGCAATCAGTGAAAGTTGGTAAATGTGATCTTTTTTACAAATTGGGATTGGGTGTGAGCTAAGGATCCTACAAAAACTATAGTTCAACATTGTTTGACGATGAACAATTAGTTCTGATTGTATAGAAATACGGAATTTTACAGTGAAAAAAAAAATAGCTCACGTCTTCTAGAGAGTTAGATAAAAGATTGTGGTTTTAAGTTAAATTTTCACAGATAAACTCGCAATGTCTTGAATGTTGCTTAATTAGCCATGCATTTTTTGTCACAGGTTGGTCATCTGAGTCAACAAAAATAATAACAAAACATAAACATAGAAAAACTTTATATTTTAAATTAGAGAACTCTGTAATTGATTTCCATATCCATATACTGATTATTAAAGCTACTTCTAAAATAAGGCAGTTCAAATTCTGCTGGAGAATTAAGCTTATTTAAAGTCAACTTTGCAATTATCTTTCCCCTACATTTTCAGTCTGATTCATCTGACTGCTTGAATGAGAGCGTTCCTTATTTCCTCGGGATAACTGACCTGTATCTAATAGCACTGTTATTAGCCACAGTAGCCTACTTGATACAAAGGGTGCTACATGTTCTACTTTTCTAGTTTGAATCACTTTATTTTTTCTGTCTCTGTATAGTGCTCCCTGGATCAAGGTGAGCAAGTCTAGAGCAGTATGATATTTAGTGACTATGCACATGCTTGGAACTGGGAAAAGTGAACATCTTTCAGTCTGTTGCAGACCCAAACCACCATGGAGTCAACACATTTTATCTTATTTGGAGAGCACAGCAGAAACAATTAGTTATGACAAATGTTAAATGGACCATAGATGAAGCATCTGTAAAAATATCTAAGGTTATAATACTCTGAGGTTATTGGAGAATGTAGGCAGCAGGAGCACCTCTCTAACAGTATTTGACAATTAAGCAATGTAGATGGTTTAAAGGAAATTGGTGGCCCCTAAAATTTCACCATTCTAATGGTGATTTTTTAACATCCTCTATTCTACAGTGATATTTCCATTTCTATGACTTGGTGCATTTACACACTTTTGAATGATAGCTCTCCATTTTGTTTAGGGAACCTCAACACAGTCATAGGAAATAGGCCACTTTCAGCTCATCATACTTACTACTGCGTTAACACAGCTTGGTAAGCAGTGCAATGTATCTCAGCCACTTTTGCTGCTAAATGTGTCATCATTTCTGCTCTTTTCCTTGTACACTATAATTTATGTAAGCTATTTTCTGAACATACTGAAAGGTTTTATAGAAAGTTTTCCTGATGTCCCTGAACTTGCCATTGGGCAAATTTCTGTTGTTTTTGTCTAATATATTATTGAGTATTCTAAACAATTAAAGGAAATTGTGATTTTATTTTATAACAAAATGATTAGCAGCCAATAAAATATTTCAGGTCCTTCATGAAAAAACAAAACAAAACAAAACAAAATAAATTATTAAATAGTTACTTTTGGTAATTATCTAACATTGTAATAATAGAAACAAGTCATAGGTAAGATTTTTGCTCATGGAAAATCAAAATATCAAATAATTAATAAAATCGAAATCCACACTCCAATTTTTAAACTTGAGTGTTCTTCAGTCTTTTGTGAAAACTTGTGCTTAATTTCACGCCTATTGACATACAATGTGTATATACAGGTTTTCTCTCTTGTCATTTGTATACACAATTACATAAATTTCAGGCAAAATCACAAAGTGCAAGTGGAAACATGCTTTTGTATATTCAATTGTATATTAGAAACTTGTCAATAACATTTAAAACTTATACTTCTTTTTAAATATATCAGCTATGATAGACATGATAAGTCTATCACATTAAAAAAATGTATTTGAAGCCACATTAACAGATCTTGTGATATAAAGAAAAAGAAAAGGAAAGAAAAGTTTTCAAGGTTTTTAAGGCACTGCAGTTTTCACAATTTTATATATTATATATATATAAAGTATCAAACTGAGAATCCAGATTGGTTATGTAATTTTCTATCCTCATTTTCAGACAGGGTAAAACCGAGTATGCACCAGATCAGAAGACAGATATTTAAGTATCTTCTCTGACAACTAATTTTTGAAATTAATTATTATTGAGATTATTATTGTCAGGCAACCCAGACAGTTAAGTTGGAACTTGAAAGTTCTCTCAATCTCTTAAATGAACCTAACTTTTTTATTTACCAAGTGTTAGATATGTTTTTCTATCAGCCACGCAGAAGCAAAATGTGCCAACAAAGTAATCTATTCTTTTGAGCTAAAAAGAGAGAGATCTTACTGTTCAAATCCTAAACATGGGAGAACTATAACAGAAAAGTTTCATGAAGGGAACAGGTTTTGATTGCTTAGGAACGACTTCTAGATTTGACATCAAGCTGCGTATTTTAGCATAAGGATTTAGGAAAGTATCTGTGAGAACTTGAAAGCTCTTGCAAAATTCTTAGTATCTGGCTCAATCAAGGTTTATCCAGAGGGAAATAGTGATGATACATAATGTATATTAAGGTATAAAGTGTGAACTTTCTTTAAGTAACAGACTCCAGATAGTCTTAAGGTGATTCAGTTACAAATGCCAATGAAATAAAATACCTCCACAATAATGCCTACTCCAGGTCTTCTAATCCTTGATGAATGCAGAAGATTTTGAACCTGACTGTACCACAATGTTCTTTAGAAGCAGGGGAATTGTATTTATTTATTTTTTATTAATACTATTTTTAACAATATACCTTGGTATTATTTATAACTATTGTTATTTATTATTATAACTATTGTTATTTAACAATATATCTTGGCAGATATTATTATACCTGTATATCTATATTGCAATACATAAGTCTTTCCTGCCTCTATGTAGTTTGCTTTTATGTTCTAAATGCTACTTGTCAGGCTTTGCAAATTCTTTTCTGTGGAAGAAAAGGGTAGCAGTACAAACTGCACTATATATGAAGTTTACACTTCATATATATGAAGTGTACATATATGAAGTTTACATATATAAGTTTATACTTCATATATAAGGGTAAGATGGGTATAGGGTTTGGGGTAAGACATAAGGGTTTGGGGTAAAATGTATGAGAACATTCCAGCTGCCAAATGCAAGTTTCACTTTACTCAACATAGAATACACATGTAAAGTGAATGATTTTAGAGGATACTGGAGAAAACAGGGCTTTTTCACTGGGATTGCTTTAATTT
The DNA here is from genome assembly GCF_009769625.2 of Cygnus olor. Classification (NCBI taxonomy): domain Eukaryota; kingdom Metazoa; phylum Chordata; class Aves; order Anseriformes; family Anatidae; genus Cygnus; species Cygnus olor. Next base: position 43,221,985 of record NC_049173.1, read on the forward strand.
CCCTTTTGTAATACCTACTTACATAATTAACATTTTAAAAGTATTCAACTTTCATAGCACTCTCTACTTCCCACTTCAGCTCAGTTCACTGGAACAGAAAGATCGCAGACCCTGTTTAGGCCTTATTCAGGAAAAATAGTGCTAAAATCCTGGGGCACTTTGACTCATACTTCAGGAATCAGCTCAATAGCATTAGAAACTAAGCCAGAAGAAGGTGCTTAACACCTTTGCTATTTTTTATATCCCCATTCTCTGTGGTCCCCGTGGATATAGTCTAGAGTAAAGCAGAAAATAATATCTAAATATTTAGATTTTAGAATTCATTTCAGTATGTAGTACTTTAGGTTGCTACAGTTTTTGAAAACAAGATATTTTATATTTGCTGTTATCTGAGATTTTTTTCAGGAGCACATTTAAAAGAAACACAGCAGTCATTACTCTAGATTCATGTAGCTACAAAAACTTTACTGTATTTGTGTATTTGTTTGTCACTCCTGTCAGCTTGAAAATGACTGAATCATTGACAAAGAACTTTAAACTGACAAATGATAAAAATGAGGCAGAAAGTGCAAATCAAATTTAGAATAGGCATAACATACATGCAGAAATGTTATTCTTTTAAGCTTTTCATGTAAGACTTTCTGGAAAAAAATGCATTTTACATTCATGAAATTTGTATCAAGTGAGTTTTACAAACAAGTGATCTCCTGTAGCATCCATAAAACCCTTTGGAATCAGAATCCAAAATATAGTCTATAACATACTAGAAACAGAAAAGGCTTTGAAGAGTTCTGTGTGTAGAAATGTTTCCCTCATAAAAAGGCTCAGTCAGTTTCTAGGCAACATAGCTCTCCTAAATCCCTTTCATGCTCTTTACAGTATCCTATCAAGTGACCCTGCTAGAAGAGACTGGTTAGAGCAACCACAGGCATCATAATGATTTCTGCCTGCCAGGCTTGTTTATTATTCAAGGTTTTTGCAGGATGTCTGCTGTATAACCTAACAAGCCCCCATAGGAGTCAATATCTAAGTTGATTCCCCAGGCAGCCAATCTCTTTGCTACTACTAAAGAAAGTGACTTACTGGCAATGGGCTTGCCCTTCTGCTTCTTTCACTGCTTACGTATGTGTGGACACACAAACCCAGATAGCCTGATCCATGATATCTCTGCTTTGAACTGATTCCCTCAGTGTCTAATGCTAGTTTATTGTCTTACTAGGGGACTCTGCTGATAGTGGTGTCTGGCTATATCTGTAGGCTAGGATAACTAAACTACAGAGATTAATAAAGAAATTTTGCCCTGATTCATTTCTTATTACAACTCGCCAGGCCTGCTGACACCTGTGAAATTGCCTTGGTCACTGCAATGTCTTTTCAGAAACAGTGTTACATTATAAACACAATATGTTGCACAACTGAAAACTTGATTTATGGCATGCAGCAATCCTACCTAACAGCCTTATATAGTATATTGTACATCTCTGACAAGTAATTAGATGTTTATGAAGACACTTGTTGCTTATAATTATAATCCTGCTAATTTCCTCATTCCCAAAAGCAACATTAGTGTTTGCTAATGAACTGCAGATTAATTCACTTTGAATTAGTCTCTACCCTCCCTTTGCCCCCTGCGCATACTAGATGGCACTAATTTTGCTTTGGGGACTTTAAAAGGATTTGTTGTTATGAGAGTAGATTCAAATGGCCTGTGCTATTATTATTTAAGAATTTGGTTTACCTTAATTTGAATTCAATTATTCTCTAATGTTCTGTTTTTGAGCTGAGAGATAATGTGTTAAAAAAGAAAAACAGACAAATTATACAGATCAATATAAATAAATTGTATGTATGATATGGTAAGAGTAGATCAAACTGTTGCTATTTTCTCTGGGGCATATAATAACATTAAGCTGTTAAACTGAAAAAAAAATATTGATGGTCTCAGTTCAGTCCATAATGGTTTAATAGGAATAGCATATAAGCACCAAATGCAATATAACACATTTTCTCACATAAGGTAAATATTATATATGCTGATTGCGTAGTATTCTGCAATGTCTATTTAAACTAAAATAATGTTAACAACAGTGATCCTCTTTTTGCTTTGAGCATTAAAAACAAACAAACAAACAACAAGAACAAACAACTGCTAATTGTACACTTTTTCATTTTAGTCTAAATCTATGTAATATCTGACCTGGTTATATGTGACCAGGATTCACTATCTACATCAACACAAGCAGCTCTTAGAATTGGTTATTTAAAATAGCAGATTCTTGCTTTCAAACTTAATATCAGCTGCCAAGCTCACAATATAATCCTTGATTCACACTTCATGAAAGCTTTCATTCTCTGCCAGCAGGTGCTTACTGAGCTATGCCTGCCCTCTACTTCTTTCCTTGTCAGATGATGTGTTAAAAAACTACTTACTGGGATATGTTCCTGCTGCAGGTGTACCAAATGGGAGAAGTGAGCGCTTGCAGGAATGAGACAGAATGTGGGGTTACTTTTATATTATGGCAATGTTACATATTGCTTTGTTGAAAGCACTAGGCATGTTCGCACCACCTGTCCTTGTCTGGTACTGGTTATTTTTAAAATTAGATATGATATTTTGCTTTGTTTTCTTTTGTTTAAGTTGCATCAATTAGACACAGTTGGTTTAATTGTGTTAAAATTATCCAAATACATAAGCTTCAGGCCTGTTGTAAACCTGAGGAAGTTCACATACATTCTACCAAATGAAAATAATTAAATAAAAGTACTCATTTCAATGATTCCTATTTCCAATATTTCTGTCATATCACAGCATATCAGGGACCTTTTTTCTTGAGTCATTATTGGGCAAACACTCTGAGATTTTGGCCCACAAGGCCTATATTTTCAAAAAACTCTGTTCTCCATTATGAGCCAAATGAAGTGGCCAGATTTTCAGATACTCAGTCTGCAGTGGAATTCTCAGTACTGAATACTATTGAATTTCAAACCATTATACAGAGACTGCAAAAAATATACTGAGAATTGAGGAAGCAGAACATTTATATAATTTAAACATTTTCAAAGTTTTCCATTGTGATGTATACCATATAATATCAAAGTGATAGAAAAACCATTCCTAAGCTCATTACATAAATTCATATAAATATTCAGAATACATAGTCAGTGTGATGGTTATTTTTATGGAATCAGGGAAAAATAAAAATAAAATAAACAAAAAGTTGGATATATGGACACTTTTCTCTGTTTCTGATAGAAATATTACTGACATTTCAAAGCATTGTGTGAGGCATTTTGGATGTAAGCTGAGCTATCTGTCTTTGCACTGTATACTTCTGATGGGGTTGCTTTATCCTCAGTGAGTTTCTTTTAAGTAGTTTTGCCTGCAGGGAGCATAGCCACCCTCGCTGTGCAGGAGGTGAAGATTTTACTATGTGCCTGAAATTTGAAAGTGGTGAGTCATCACCCTTCACAGGTTTTTATAGTATAATTGCTCACTGGCAAGTGCATGGAAAGAGTTCAAAGAACAGTATGGAAGTGATACAGATTTTCTGGATTTGCACAGAAAAAAAAAATACAAAGAGAATGATATATATATATATTCAAGTTACTTGCAGTTATTTAAAGGGGAAAGTTCAGAAGGAGTTCTGCTGAACAAGTTAGTCAAATCACAGAATTCTCCGTTCCTAACTGATGTCATCTTGATTATATAAAATTATTTTGAAACTTTAACAGACATATCTTTCTTTCATGAGATTCATGATGTTATACACTGCCTTTGAAGTAGAAAGTTACACACAAAGTTGTTTTCAGCTCTTTGAACAGTATCAAGCTTCCAACTGGTATTTACATTGGTATAAATTTACACTGAAAAAGTAACTAGTAATTCAACTCTCCCATTTACACATGTGCACAGAGACTGCCCTATCTATAGGTAGATATTCAACTGTCTTCCTATTTCACCTGTTTTAATTTAAATTTTTGGACTAGTTTTGGACTAAAAATTAATGCATTTGCTCTGAAAGCAAAAGCATGTTGTTCTGGACTCACAGGCTGTTAATAAATAAAATAATAAATAAATAATAATTTGGCATATTTGCTGTTATAAAGTTTGATGTTATTCCTTACTTTATAGTTTATGGTTATTCTTGTTCCAAAAGTTCTATCTGGAAAATTCTTAACCATATTGTATTTAAAGGAATCAATAGGCTTTTTGAAGCTATTCTATACCTCACTTTTCAAGGAGTAGTGAAATCATAAAAGGCTTTTCACCAAAGCACAATGGTCAACTATACCTTAGTAAGTGCTTTGAATTCAAAGTAGATTTACCAACCAGAATTTGCAGACACTATTGTAAATGATTTGATATTGCTCAAGAGAGGCAGAGGTTCTTTTATTTTGTTTAGGGACAAGATAAGTAAATTGCACCCATGTGACACCACCATGGTCATCTTTACAAGGGCTTTCAGGTATTTCTGGCTACAGATTTCTCTTGGAAAGAACAAAGTTAGATATCTTTACCACAACAGGTAGGCCTGATGAAATGTAACAATGACAAACTATAATTCAAATTCATAGTTTATAACTACTCAGTTGTGATTCATAAGACTAAAGTATAGCCGCTAAATACACCAAGTGACTCAGGCATTACAGTGCCTCATATTTAGATATCCTAGCACTTACTAATGTCTGCAACACCCAAGATGATTTTCAGGTTTCTCCATACAATATATGGAAAACTTAACAGAAGCCAGAAAAAAAAACAGAACAGAAGCTGTTTTTCCAGGACTTAGGTATTGACCCTTACAGAATTTCAGATGGTTCTTTGATATATATTTTTTGCCGTGTCTGTCAGTATTAAAGAGGTATCTGGATAATGTCCTCAATAATATCCTTTATCTTTTTGTTAGCCCTGAAGTGGTCAGGTAGTTGGACTAGATGACTCTTGAAGGTCCAAACAAACTATTTTATTCTGTTCTGTTCTGTTCTGTTCTACTCTATTCTCTTCTAATCCAGTCAAGTTACAATTTTCATATTTGAAAGTTTCAGCAATAAAGTATATATGTCAGCACCTTCTTCAGGATCTGTGCTTTTCTCTAGATTAAGAATAGAGAAAATAATTTACATCTTCTTATTACACATTTCCAAGTAAATTATGGATTTTGAAGAAACTATATATTTTTAAGTCTATTATCACTTGTTTCCGGAGCTGGATGAAGATTAATTTAATAAAATATAGATTTATTTAACAATTTTTATAATAAATAATGGCAAAATGTGTCAAGTAATGAATTCTTCAATTAGATACAAAAAATAGATTTAAGAATAAATATTTAGTCAGTTCTACATTTTTTAAAAAATGATAAAAAGACAATTCATGTCCAAGGGGGAGGGAGAAGAGAAAATTTACTAAAAACAAACTTACTCCAACAAATATTGTAGATGAAAGTAATATCTGAGCAACACTTTTATGCCTCAGGCTGACATAGTTTATTTTCAGGACAGTAGACATGTGCAAATCATGTCTTAAAGCAGGTTATATAGTTACAGCAGTACAATTAAAATCAAACCTTTGAAAGCAAATATATTTGAATTATCAAGGCATCTAAGGAGTTTTATTCATAAGACAGTATTCTAGGGAATAAATAAAACAGAATCTAGGTACTGTGGGAAAGCCACTGTTGTTTTCAAGGTTATTCTGTTATCTTGTAAGAAATTTTTATTATTTTAACATTTTACATTCAATGAATAATAGATTCAAGAGACTTATAAATAATGGACATTTACATTTTGAAAGTAAGAAATGTGATATTAACAAAATGTAAAATATTCACTCTAAAGAAAAATTTAAAATACAAATGCCAAGATTACATTAAGATTACGCGCATAGTAATGACTAGCCATCTAGAGGAAATTAGAGTGAAATATTAGAACTGTTTTCTAGGACAAACTTTCATTGCTAGCTGAATCTCAGGCCTGTCTTAAATCCCTAATTAAGATGAAAAGATGAAATATTGCAAAAATATAAATAGCTCAAAACTAAATATTTTTTATTATTATTATTATCATTACTCTCTCTAATATAGTATACAATTAATAATCTGTATAATAAAGTGTTCCAAACAGGAAGTGGAACATCACAGAAAACAACATTTAGTTAGGTAATTCAACTTTAATTGAGAGAGTAGAAGCTTTAATCTAGATTTTTCTTTCTGTGGCAGAGTGAGCTAATTAGCTATTTTAAACCATTTGCCGTATTCCGTTTTAATCTTTATCAGCACTTGTTTTAAAACAAACAAACAAAAGAGAATTGCATGGTCACATCACTTTGTCTCATTTATTCAGATACAAGTCTAACTAAACTCCAAAGTCATTGCTATGCTCAATGACTTTTGCTCAAAGACTATGTGGAAGACTTTTGATATCAGCAGGCACTTCTCCCTGGGACTAGGGACTGAGAGTCACAGGAGGCCCTCACGGAGGCCAGCAGGTCAGGGCTTCCCTAACCAGTGGCCCATCCTGACCAGGAGACAGGATAGGCTGGACGTCAGGCAGGATGTCAGCCAGGACATCCAGATAAATCTAAGGTCAATGAGGGAGGTCAAGTCAAGATCAGACAGAGGTAAAAATATGCAAGTCCTGGACAAAGTCCAGGAAGTCCATGGTAAAGCAACACATGTGGGATGAAGGCAGTCTGTGAGTCTTGGACAAGGTTGGGGGGATTCATGAGCAGCACTAGCATGGGTACAATACTACTGCAGTATAGGCATAGTTGGTAGTTAACTGTGAGAACTCCACTCAAAAGCAGTGTTATGCTCAGATTCTTGGTAATGGGCAAAGGAAGCACATATATAAATACATATATACTTAAGCATGCAAAACAAAGCATTTATTATTACTATAACGGGAATCTTAACAATGTAATTCAAAGGTCATCACTACTGTAGACCTAATTTTACAAATAAAAAACGCATTATTAAAGAAAAACAAAGAATAATACTGCAGCTGGAGTACTTATAGCAATAGCAGTAACACAATTATATAACAGTTAGTTTCTACCCCTTTCCCTTATGTTACTCTCATACTTCCATTGCTTTTCTGGGTCCTATGGTTGATATTTTCACTCTGGTCTTCATTTGGCTATGGGGGCATTATCAGAAGTTGACAACATTTGGAGTCTTTCACTGTGAAAAAATGTTCAGTTTGATGCTTTCTTCTTCCTCTCCTTTTTCTCCCTTACAAACACACATACACACACATTCCATTTACACCTTTCTCTGTTTTCACTGGTATGCTGATCCAAGTTACACCCAGAATTAGTATATCTGATGCTCTTTATATATATTAGATACTATTTCACTGTTCTCTTTGTTACCCCTAAAACAGTTTTGAGGAGCTTCACTATTTTTTTTTTTTTTTTTTTTAACTGACCGTTAGTGAGTAGTTTATAGCTACAGGGTCTCTAGTAGTAAGTCTGTACACCCACCCCCCACCCACCCCCATCATCCCAGGCCTGTTCTTTCACCACATCTTGTGTCTCCACTTCTCAAGGAGTATGCTACCATACCAGGCCTGTGCCTCTACTGTGTGTGCTAGGATCATAAATACCCCATTGACTAGAACAATTGCTTGTTACTGTTATCTATATATAGTTATTTTTTTTTTATTATAGTTATACCACATAAAATATAGTTATTATATATAGTTATATTATAGTTATACCACATAAAATTATAGTTATACCACATAAAGACAAACAAAGCTAAGACAAATTAGGTATAGAAAAGTTAAGGCAGAGCAAGCCCAATAAGCCTCGGTCCTGAGGCCTCACAAACTCATATAAGCCTTATTGTTTCTAGCAATTCTAGCAATACAAAGTTACAGCAGCTCCCAAGTAAAAAAAAAAAAAAAAAAAAAAAAAAAAAAAAAAAAAAAAAAAAAAAAAAAAAAGCCTTTGTTGACAAGCCTTTGGAGGCTTCTTCTTGCTTTATACAAGGTCAACAGTTACTCTTAGCCCAGGCAGACAGATTACCAGGATAGGGAGGAAGGGGATTTGTTCGGGGCCCTGAAATGGATGGTTTGGTTTCTGGTTTTAGCTGTACTGGATCTTATTGGAACGTTTGTTCTGAAGAGTTCAGGCAATGGGAAAACATGAGAATGCAGAATTATTTACTAATCAGCCCAGTTTGGAGGTGGAAGGATTATTGCTGTGGTAGCAAGTTACTGTGTGTACTATTTTTTGTGTAGAGTGCCTGCTCTCTACCCCCACCCCCCCAAAAAAAAAAAAAAAAAATAGAAAAAATATTCTATTACATTCCCACAAGGAAAAATAAGAAAAATGGTGGAATGAAGCCACAGTCGGCTGAGCTCTTAGCTGACTGAAAAAGTGAGGTTCTATCATGATCTCTCCTGGGCTTGAGTCTTACAAATTAGGTAATGGAGTAAATATTTAATAAAACATAATTTTGATACTGTAATAGTAAGATTAGAGAGCTCTTTTGGAATGGATCACATTCCACATAGGGAATATTTTGTGCTTAAGAAAACGCTTTGACTTCAGAAAGTTACAGTGACCCATGAAGTCATGAAACAATGTGAATTTTGAAAAAGTTTCATACGAAAAGGTAAAAGCATTTTTGAAAGTAAGTAATAAATATTTGTGAAATAGTTCATTCTGGTTAGCACTGGTAGATCTCAGGTGGAATATTTTGGGATGCCACATTTTAAGAAAAAACTGATAATGAATGAAGTCTAAAGGATAGTAAAAAAGAGGGGAAAACATTTGGAAACCATAAACAATAAGAAAATACAATGTAATTTTTAGTAAGAAAGTGTAGGGTTTGTAGTAGGTACAAATCTATGATGGGCTTTAATTGCTTAAACATTGATGTCTAGAGTTGATTTAAATGGCCCATATGTCTTGCTTAGCTTCCAGCAAATGTTTCAAAAGGACATGCATATCCTGTAGGTTTGATGCCATATCTGTCAGCATTTTAAGGAAATCCTAAATGCTTTAGAACATTCAGAAAGACACAGATGCCTGTAATTTGAACAACTGAATCTCGATCTACTTGTTCAAACATACATGAAGAATACCAAAAAATTCCAGTAGTTTGCAGCCATACAGTCAGTGACAAAGACAACAAAGATAAAACAAAGGAAGCAGCTGAGAGTCAATGATTCTGCAATTCCAGACAGAGGTCCGTGGAGAAAAAGAAAAGAAAAAGAAAAAGATAAGGAAAAGAAAAAGGAAAAGGAAAAGAAAAAGAAAAAGAAAAAGAAAAAGAAAAAGAAAAAGAAAAAGAAAAAGAAAAAGAAAAAGAAAAAGAAAAAGAAAAAGAAAAAGAAAAAGAAAAAAGAAAGAAAAAGAAAAAGAAAAAGAAAAAGAAAGAAAAAGAAAAGGAAAAAGAAAGAAAAGGAAAAAGAAAAGGAAAAAAAGGAAAAGGAAAAGGAAAAGGAAAAGGAAAAGGAAAAGGAAAAGGAAAAGGAAAAGGAAAAGGAAAAGGAAAAGGAAAAGGAAAAGGAAAAGAAAGAAAAAGAAAAAAGAAAAAAGAAAAAAGAAAAAAGAAAAAAGAAAAAAGAAAAAAGAAAAAAGAAAAAAGAAAAAAGAAAAAGAATAGGAAAAGGAAAAGGAAAAGGAAAAGGAAAAGGAAAAGGAAAAGGAAAAGGAAAAGGAAAAGGAAAAGGAAAAGGAAAAGGAAAAGGAAAAGGAAAAGGAAAAGGAAAAGGAAAGGGAAAAGAAAAGAAAAAGAAAAAGAAAAAGAAAAAGAAAAAGAAAAAGAAAAAGAAAAAGAAAAAGAAAAAGAAAAAGAAAAAGAAAAAGAAAAAGAAAAAGAAAAAGAAAAAAAAAGAAAAGGAAAGAAAAAGGAAAAGGAAAAGGAAAAGGAAAAGGAAAAGGAAAAGGAAAAGGAAAAGGAAAAGGGAAAGGGAAAGGGAAAGGGAAAGGGAAAGGGAAAGGGAAAGGGAAAAGGAAAAGAAAGAAAAAGAAAAAAAGAAAAAAAGGAAAAGGAAAAGGAAAAGAAGAAAAAGAAAGAAAGAAAGAAAAAGAAAAAGAAAAAGAAAAAGAAAAAGAAAAAGAAAAAGAAAAAGAAAAAGAAAAAGAAAAAGAAAAAGAAAAAGAGCCTTGAAACAAACAACTTTTTGTAATCCAAGTACACTCAGTTCTCCAAGCCCTCTCAATCCTACCTAGAATAGGACAACAAATTCAGTGAAATCTTGCAGTTTTTTCTATCCTGCTACTTTGTGATTTCCATCTGGAAATTAATCTTACATAACTGACTGAATCAATTAAAGTTTAATAATATTTTCACTTCCATCTCATAACAATGACTGTTGAGCTTCCAATAGTTCCTGGTTTTAAAATTGGAGTGAAGCATCTCCTCCAAAAATTTATTGTAAAATTAAATAGGAAGTAGTATGGAGTAGACACCTGACAAGCATCATACATGAAAAAGCTACCCTGCTGAGAACAAAAATAAATAAATAAATCACATTTTAAAATATATATCGCAGATTGTTTAGCAAGTGTAGGATTTAAGTAGTAAGCTTTCTAAGCTTTCTTGCATGCGTGTCCAATTATGCTGAGAATAGAAGGGAATCAGTTGTTCCTTAAATAAATACACTTGAATAGAGAGGAATATAAAGGGGGAAAAAAATCAAAACAAAATAAATGGAGTTTCCTGTGGTTTCAGGTAATCATTCTTCTTCCAGTGCTTTTCATGGTTCTTATCAGGGAGTATAGCTTCAAATCTTACTGCAACAGCTTTTGTTCAGATGGTAATTTAATCTTCACTTCAAATTAATGGTATCTGGTCACAATGACCCTTCTTGTAAGTTTTCTGGGTACTTCTTTTATAGCTGCAGATGCAATGGTATAGAGTGTATGTTTTAGCTCATATATTTGTAAATTAAAGCTAATTTAAAATTTAATTTCAATAATTTCACTAAATATGAAACTTCCTTAGTGGTGGAAAAGTCTAAACTAAACAGAGCTAGTAGATCAAGGGAAAATCTGATTGAAATTCTGCTATTTTTTGCTCTGTAGCAGTGTATATATTCTGCATTACTTATGGATTAGGGAACTGAATGCTGAAATTGATCTGTGTGTGGCTTTCAACCACACTTAGGAAAATGTTGACTCAACCGGATGTCTATTGTCTCCAGAGGTCGTATGTGCAAAGAAGAACAATACTCATACGTGGATTTTTTTTTCTGACTTTATCAGAGTTATTCCAATATATAAAAGAAAATGATCTGTCATTGATGTATACTGCACATCTAATAACTATCTTATTAGTATAATAAGTTCCTAAGACATCCTAAGGAACCAAACACCTGTTTGTGCCCTGGGGAGCACAGCTGTGATTCTTTTCTCAACAGTCTGAATCAGAATTTTATCTAGCATGGCGCCTTTTATAGAGAAAAGTCCAAATGCCTTGCACAAAGTGCAAGATTTGACTTCAGAATGCAGAAGAATTGTTGAATTCATTTACACTTCTTATAAGTTCTTTACCCATTCTGTAATCACTGGGAAAATTGGAGTTATATAAAACAAAAATTGTACCTGGAACAAAAGCTTCCCAGAAATTGCTCTTCAACTAGTCTCTCAGCTTCAGAACTGAAGTTGTTCTCAAAAACAAATGTTCCAAAATTCATCCAACACCGAATTGAACCCAACTATAACTGAACAACATATATAAATATGTAGATACATAGAAATATGGAAATATGGAAATTATTGGTATGCAATTAAACAGTCTTCAATACCAGAAAAAAAAAAAATATATATATATAAAATGGGCTATTCATCACAAAGAGAACACCTCCAAAAAAAACCACCCGCCCCCCAAAAAACAAACAACAACAACAACAACAAAAAGTCACAACACCCCTCTGTTTTCTCAGTATTTCCTTAAAATAAATCTTAAAAAATGAATAAATGTATATATATACACAAATCAAAGCAAACCAAAACAACAACAAAAAAAAAAACTTGAAAAGATTAGACTGGAAAATAAAATATCATTAGTTCTCCAAAATCATAAATTCTAGAGATAATTGTTTCATGGATGGCCATAATTCATCTCATCTTTCTCCTTTAATAGATTTTTGGTATCAAGTCTCTTTTCTTTCAGACAGTCTGATTAAGGTATCTTATTACATTCACTGCATTTGTTCAAAAACTAGTACTCAGATTTGAAAATTGCTCCTTCAATTTCTGATAGCTGAAGAGCTTATAGATCCAAAAGCTTGTCTCTTTTCTCAAGCTATGCCAATTGATCTAAAAAAAGATACTATATCTTCCCACAAGCTTTACCTTATTTATATACTTACACTGTCACAGCTACAATCAATATAATTGACTTAACTCTTAAGTTATGGTAACATTAAGTGAATGATCATAATGTCTTTTTAATGCATTTAGTTAAAGTTTAAACATTTTTTGTTTTCCTGAATATATATGCCTCCACTAGTTCTAAGAAACCTATTCCTTTTATATTCTCTATATTAGTCACTGTTTTTAATATATTAATCTTCTCAGGAACTTGTGCTGCTTTTATGGGTTTAAATCAATCATACACTACATTTGTGATTTCTCAAGTTCACCTAGAAAGCCTGTATGGAAAAAAAAGCACAATGCAAGGCTACTAAACCCTAGATTATTCTTCTAACCTGTAGAAATAACCTTTTGCTCTCTCATAAATGTAGGTAAAAAAATAAAAAAAAAATCCACTTTATGTTCAATCAATATGATTTTCTAGCATAGAAAATTTTTATGAGTCAAACCTACAGCTCATTTTAAACTGTTAATGATACCCAGATCTCACGTTAGTTTAAGGTAGTGTGGCATAGTTGAATTACACAGTTATGGCAGTAACTGCTCAGGGATACTTGATCATGATTCTTTCAAGTAGAAGTACATAAGAAGAACTGAAACAAAGATTAATTTTTTCTCATGGTATTTCAGTTACTTTGTCTAAATTTCTGCCAAAATTTGGAAGTAAGACATATGCAAATGGTCCAACTTTACTCCTATATAGAAATGTGAAGCTCATTGGAATTTCACATTCCTCAGCTAGAAAAGAACATCTTTTGAAATCTAAAACTATATTAAAGAGGTTTCCATTTCTGGAAATATATATGGAATATATATGAAACATATTTCATAATAATAAAAACATAGTAAGCTAGTGAATTTAGTGTAATAAGGAAAACACAAAGGGAAAAATTGCATTTTCCAAGTTTCATATCCCACACTGATATTTCAAGCAATGTTTCTGCACATATTAGAGATAGTAACTACCCCAGAAAGAATAATTCTTTGACAGGGTTACCTCTCTAGTTAGATCTTTTTATTTAACATTCTAGGCTTCTAGTTGGTTCATAAATCTGGATGAGGTTTGTAAGTGTTCTTCTCATATTTTCTTTAACTGTGACCACAGTGGCAGCAAAATTATCCGTCATGGTGAGTAGACAACTATGCATCAATACAGTGTAAGAATAATGCAAAACAAGGAAGCTGGAAAAAAAATATATATAATTAATGTAAAAATCTGATTTGTAGCTCTTAAGTAGGTAAAAAGGTAAAAATTATTCTTTTTTTTTCTCTTTTTTTTTTTCCACTAGAATTGCAGTCAGCTAATGAAATAAATATGAAGCTCTGCAAATTATTTCTTAGGTTAAGTCATAACATTTCCTGAATTATTTGACTGACTGAGAAATAATAACTGATTTGCTAATTGACCTTTTTTTTTTTTTTTTTTTTGTACATGATGTGCTGCCCAGCTCTTTCTTACTTTGTGGAGTTTTGTAGTTCAGTGGCTGATGCTTTATTTCAGATTGACAGGAATACTATTAACATTTTTTAAAGTGACAGTTAAGAATTGCTGCTGAAAAATGCAAGTTTTAAAAATAATCTAAAAATTGCAAGCAAAATTGATTTTTTAGTCCTTCCTCTCCTACAGCAGGGGGCTGTAGGGGTGGCCTGTGTGAGAAAAGTCCAGAAGCTGCCCCATGTTAGATAAGAGCCAGTTTCAGCTGGCTCCAAAGGGGTCCCACCGCTTGCCAGAGCCAAGCCATTAAGTGATGTTGTTTGCCCCTCTGCGAGAGCAGATTTAAGAAAGGCATATTTAAGAGAAGTGAGAAATAGCCCTGCAGACCCCAAGGTCAGTGCAGAAAGAGGGCAGGAGGTGCTCCAGGTGCACGAGCAGAAGTTTCCCTGTGGCCTGCAGAGAGGCCCCTGGTGGAGCAGGCTGTCCCACTACAGCCCATGGGTCCCACATGGAGCAGATCTCCATGCTGCAGCCCATGGAGGAGCCCCCGATGGAGCAGGTGGATGTGGCCTGGAGGAGGCTGTGGCACATGGAGAGCCCCAACAGGAGCAGGCCCTGGGCCGGAGCTGCAGCCCGCGGAGAGGAGCCCACACAGGAGCAGGGGGTCTGGGGAGAGCTGCTGCCCGTCGGGGACCAATGTTGGAACAGTTTGCTCCTGATGGTATGGAGCCATGTGGGAGCAGTTCTTGAAGAGCTTCTGCCTGTGGGAAGCCCACAAAGGATCAGTTAGGAAGGACTACATCCCATGGGAGTGACACCACGTTGGAGTAGGGGCAGAGAGTGACTGGGAAGGATTGGCAGAGGGGAGGATGTCGAAGAGGGTGGATGGCGGGAAGGTGAATTTATTTTGTTTTTTAGTTTCTCACTGCCCTAGCTTGTTAGTAATAGGTAATAAATTACATTAATCTCCTATGTTGAATCTGTTATGCCTGTGATAATAACTCTTGAGTGATCTCCCTATCCTTATCTCAACCCTTGAGCCCTTTCCATTGTATTTTCTCGCCTTTACATCCAAGGAGGGGGAGTGAGATAGTGGTTATGGTGGAGCTCAGCTGCCCAGCAAGGCTGTGTCACTACACTTCTACACATCAAAATCCATTGCTGCAAACCTCTGGGCATCTCATTACCACTTGTATAAGCAGAAGTAAAGTTGCCAGCCTAATTGTAACATTTTTCCTGCTTCAACATTCTTGAAGTACAAAGTTATCTAAAGACCACTACTCAGAGAAACTCTATTCCTTGGGAAACATGGCTTAAGGGGATAAAGCATCAGGTCATTGTAGTGAGGATTTCTGTCTGCAGCTCAAAATTGTTTATCTT
The DNA here is from genome assembly GCF_009769625.2 of Cygnus olor. Lineage (NCBI taxonomy): Eukaryota > Metazoa > Chordata > Aves > Anseriformes > Anatidae > Cygnus > Cygnus olor. The sequence continues at coordinate 43,237,134 of NC_049173.1, forward strand.
CCATTTTCAGTAAAATTCTAACTTTATTCCAAATGGTCAGTCACAGAACTTCATTTACAAAAACAGTTATACTGCCATGTTAATTAAGCATATGAAGGTAATCTTTAAAAGTGCAATTTGTGCTGTTTTTCCTCCTCTCCTACAGTTTTGAACCCTATGTAGTGCGGCTTAAAAAAATAAATTTGAAGCCAGTGAAATTGTTTCCACTGCAATCAGTGAGTTTTTGAACCAGGGCCACTTATGCAAATGAAATAAAACTGAGTGAGCCATTTGCAATGCATAATTTAGCTAAAAATGTTAACCTCTCCTTCTGTTCAAGGCTTATCCACAAGCAGATCACACGTTCCTTGAATTTATTTCTATTTAGGCATGCTTTCTGGGAAAAAAGTATATTAGTGTAGTGGCTTTATAATCACAAATATTCATGAGTATTTGGTAACATTTATTTATAGTTGTGTCTGGTAGTGAGTACAGAATTATTTATTATTTCAATTTCTATTTCAAATGATGCAGTTTAAAATATTTGCAGCTAAAAAATCTCATTATTATTTTTTATTTAAAGAGAGAGAGTGACCTGTTTATCCTATTCTTAATATTCTAAAATACTGTATAGAGCTTTGAGAAGGAAGATTTTCCAGACTACCTGTACTTTAAGTCTTCCTATTTCCACAAAAGCTGGAATGTATAATAATGCTGTTTGAAATGCTGTATATGTCTTGCCTTTGTGAGAGGTCACAAAGATTAAGACAGAGTTGTAAACACACTGATATCTATAAGCTATTCCCATACAGAGGAAAATTTATTTGCTGACCATGCACAGACCTCACTGGGAGACCTGTGACCATACTAGCACACTGTAAATGTTAGTATCATAGAGCCCATCTCTTAGCTTTGATTTCCAACAGACTGGACAGCATGGTGATGCAGCCTCCTGTTGTTTGTCTTATAAGACTCAGCTTGCATCTGTTCATGTCATGAAGAAAGTGTAGCTAATCTGCAAAAAAAGTGTCAGATATACTTTCTTTTTGAATAACAAGGTTATTTTCTTTTTCTCTCTCTCTCTCTTTCTTTCTTTCTTTCCTTCTTCCTTCCTTCCTTCCTTCCTTCCTTCCTTCCTTCCTTCCTTCCTTCCTTCCTTCCTTCCTTCCTTCCTTCCTTCCTTCCTTTCTCTCTTTCTCTCTGTCTTTCTTTCTCTCTTTCTCTCTTTCTCTCTTTCTTTTTCTTTTTCAATAAATGAAAGAAATAGGAAGTACAATTCAGTAAGTAGGATTTGGGCCTAATTTATATAGTAATACTTTACTATCATAATAATAGCTGATGAACATTGAAGAAAAACAATTATTCTTAGTAAGTTGTAAACATATTCAGCCATAAAATGTTTGTAATTTGCTGATATCGTGATTTTGAATAAGCAATGTCTTAAACTTATGAGTATTTAACTGCAAGGAATAAAAACAGATATTCTAACATGTTTATTGGCAAGAAAATTGTAGTGCTAATAAAGCTAACAGTTTATAAAAGAAATAATACAGCATAATAGAAACACCAATTATAGGAACATAATTATGTAAATTGTTCTCAACACGATTAACTAAACAGCATAAGACATTGATTGGGTGTCACCCATAAGCAAGAAAGAAATGATCATACAGAGTTTAAAACAGAAAAAAATAAATAAAAATAAAATGGAACTGTGTTATAAACACCCACTTAGATTTGCTTCCTATAAAGGGACATAATTTCTGCTGCAGCTTACTCAGCATCCCCTTTCCCAACTGGTATTCCTTTGGGTTCACACTGACAAGGCTTAAATGAATGTGTATATACTAAAATCAAAAAGATCTCAAATCCAGCTTATTTTATATGTCTTAGATGATGTCTTTTGGCTTTACTGTATTTCATTAAAATACTTTTTCAATATGCAAAATTTATTCTATATTCCTCCCAAATGGAATTAAGCATCTGACTGAGGCCAACTTCAGTCATTGCCAAATTATTATTTTTTTTTGTAATTGATTAGTTTACTCACAGAAACATGTTCTCCTGCTTTCTAAGGCAGGAACAGGAAAGTTTTGAAGTAAAAGTAACAAACACTTTATCATCAAAGGAAGCATAAACTTTGTCTTATCATGCTCCTCAGCTACAATGAAAATTCTAATAGCATGTGCTTTGAAATGCCACAAAGCGTGAAGATTTTAGACCTTGCTTCCTCTTTTCTTATATTCCTATATATTATATCTGACATTTTCTTTAATATACAAACATGCATTTATTCAGGCTTCCTATCCACAGGGAATTATCCATATCCCTTGAGAGTGGATTGAGTATTATTCCCTAGCTCTAGGAAGCTGAAGGAGTTCTACTTGGTAAACCACAGTAGAACATTTAAAATGTAAACATTTAAATTTAAACATTTTTGTGAACTGTCAAAGAAGCTGGTTTACCGCTGTACAAAAAAATGTGTGATCTGTTGAATCCCACAAACTCAGGGTGAATGGGGAAAAAAGGCAGGTGGCAATGAGGGGTTCACCTGCACAAAGAGGCATTTTTTGGGGGAAAAAATCTCAGACTTACCTCAGGACTGAATGGTAAATGAATTTGGACTTTTATATTAAGGCAAAGTTGGAAGATAACTTCTGCTTAGAGTAAGGAACTGAACAGCCTAATTCAATTCCTGTGGTAAGACTCATAAGAATTGATTGCATTCTATATTAACTTGATAATTTGATTTCTGAATTAATTTGTTGGCCTGTGATTTAATTCAGTCCCACTTTTGAGCTTGATTTTCTAATTATAATATCTAATTTCTTGGACTAATATTTGATAGTGATTTAGACTTAAAGTGACTGGCTTGCTTTTTTATTTGTTTCTTTTATGTTTTTTTCATAAAACTTGTAAAGATATATAAAAACAGATTATACAGGAAACTACCAACTCATACTGGCAGTCTTGAAGTTAGTTAAGTACATCCTTTTATCTAACCAAGTAGTTGATTCTCTTTCTCAAACTCAGAAACTGATTCCCAGGCAGAAAGACAAGAGTGAAAGGAATGCTATAGTTTGGCCAAGTTATCCATGACTCTAGGCTGTGTGTTTCCCTGTATATATTATATGATATCTCTTATAATTCCTGTGTAGACTTTGATGTAAGAATACCCCATGAACAACCAAAGGTAAAGATGGTGGTCATAAATGATTTAAAAAACAATAACTTTAAAAACCTTGTAACTGAGTTCTCATGAACAGGAAAAAAAAATCTTTTATAACTTGTAAGCACAATAGTATTATGACATTGTAGAAGCAAATTTTAAAGTAGTTAATATTTTTTAGCTACTTGCCTGTTGCAAATTGCAAGAAAATAACGTAAAAACGAGGAACAAAAATCACAAAATTTCATCTCTGCTCTGTAAACATACTCTATTCTTAAATAACATATATGTACACCTTCAGATTTTCCCAATTTTTATTTATTTATTTATTTATGGAATCTTCTATGACAATACGACATGTCAGAGCTAAAGACGTAGTTAAAAGCTTCACACTTGAATTGTCAACTTATTCTTTTGTGCAGAATTGAATGCAAGAGTCCACACTTTTAGTCAGTGATGTTGAGAAAACTGACACATAAATGAAAAGACTTAGAGTTGAGATTGTGTGTGCATTTGACAAGCTATAATGGAATTGTTTGCAAAGTTTTATTAAAATCCCTGCTTTCATTTATCTTTGTTAGCACAGCTACAGAAATCTATGATATTATATTCCTGTATAAATTAAGCTAACTTTAACAGAATTAGACAAGGAAAGGAACAGAGAGTAGCATATTTTATTCTCAAAGAAAAATATTTTTGCAGTAAAATATTTATACATTATTACTTTGATTTTTATAACAATTAGTTTTTAAGAATGCCTAAAACTTGTGAGAAGCTATAATCAAGTTTGTGAAATAAACTCCTTACTCTCTTTTGTCAGAAGGGAAATTTGACTACACTAGTGAACTTTAATTCAAATGTTTCTTCCTAACCACTGAAAAGGTAGAATACCATTCCTGTAAGTGCTTTGTTCTCTTCTGTGTTCTCTCTCTGTGTGATGCAAAGCAAAAAAGTCCAAGCCACTCTTATTTGTGTGTGCTGAATAAGGGACTAAGTTTGTACAAGCATTAATTCTGAGTCCACCAAAATATTTAACTTATGCATAAAAATAAACATTCAATAGGCCTCCAAATTCAATTGAATTCAAATGCTTCTATCCCCAGCTAGAAGGAAACACAAAACAAAGTCTTGGAGAGTTTATGCAAGTTTTCAGAGAAATAGGAAACAAAATATTTCTGCTCATTTAAAGGATAACTGCAAGAATATTTTTGTACCTGCCTTTCACAATGATGCAAACTAAATGATACAAGAAATCAAAATATCTGAAACATTCTAGGACATATTAAAGTAAACTATTCCATAATTCAGCAGAAGTACTTAATAAAGGTAGAATTTTATGATAACTGTGAGTAAAGAATACATTACAACTATGAATTGAACATTGTTTTCAAGAGAGAACAGCCCATATCAGCTAGTCTTTTCTAACCCATTACTGCCTGCTGTCTATTACCCTACTCCATCCTCTCCCCAAACCACTGCAATCCTGGAGAAAATAAGTGATGCCTTGATTCTAGAAATTAGTCTAAAATATTTAATTATATAAATTATTTAATTATTATTAATTGGCTCATTTAAATGTTATTTAATATTTAAATTTTCATTACTTTTCAGAAAATTGAGGTCTGCATGCTTATGTGGAAATCATGCAGAGGTGTAAGATATTCATCACAAAATATTGGTGTGGATTGCTAGAAAAAAAAAAAAAAAAGGAAATTCTCAAGATTAAAGTTTTACTTTACTTTTTGATCTGTTTTACTCTGCTAAAGTCAAACCAGATAAAAAATGTCTATGCTTATGGAAAGCAAAATGTGTATTGTTATCTTTTTAATGAAAAAAAAAATATTTTTAAAGGATTATTCACAATTTTAACCATGTTGTTTACTAAACATCTGATAGTTTGGTAATATATAGGAACAAATTATATTTCATTATTTAATTTTAAAAAACATTAAATGCAATTGCTTCTAATTTAAGTAAGCAGATCCATTCATTCAAATAAAAAGTATCTGCCAAATCCTAAATCCTATCAACCATTGTGGATAGCAGGCTTCATGCTTAATATTTTCCCCTAAGCATTTTCTGTCCAGTCTTGCCTCACAGGGCCATGCTTCATAACAAAAGGTTCTATATAAGTAAAAAGACCAGCACCCTCAAGAAAGGAGGCTACAGCATTTAAGAGGAAAGATATATGCAGGAGTCCTTTTATTTAAAAGCTCTAAATACAGAGCTGTTCCTCTGAGTTTGGGTGAGATGCTTCCATTGAGTAGGTGAAGAGGAATTTTTTTTATTTTTTTTTTTTAACTTTTAAAAATATTTTCTGAAATGGTCCTGGACAAATGAAGGGAAAATAAAAATACAGAAGCCTGAAATTAAAGCAAAAATATCAGAAATTTTTAATAAACATAGTTTTTCTCTACATTCCTTCAGTCCTGCAGTCTGTGTTGGCTACATTACTGGTAGCACAGAGAAGGATTTTCAGAAAGTAAACACGTGTGCTCACCATTTTATCTTACTTTAAATACATCAGAAACAAAAATGCATTTTCCTTCGCTATGTTTTGATTTTATCTATAGCCACTACTTAAAGATAAAGGTTGCTATGAAATCACCGCTGAAGAGTCTTCTGGTAACTGTACTAAACATCCCCTGTACATGGAAGCCTAGCCATCTCTCATTCTCCATACAAACCTGCCAGGTGCTGAAATCATCATTATTGGAAATCCAGCTACTTTGTAATCAAAAGAGTTTTCTCACAGGCTTTGCAAACAAACAAACAAACAAACAAACAAACAAAAAATCACCAAGATTTCACCTTATAAATTAAGTCAAATATTTAGAAATTTTGACTCTTCCACATGCATTTGGGAACCTGAAAAGTCCCAAATTGTGCATAGCAAGAATTCAGTTCACTTTGTTAGAAATAATTCGTCTGTTTACTTTTGCAAAATGCCAGATACAACTCAATTTTCTTCTAGGTATTAGATTCTTCTGGTTAGCTACTACCATTGTATTATGCCCTTCTCTAGAAGACATTTACTAGTGATTAACTTAAGTATTTTAGTATCAGCCTGACTTGAGCTTTACATTTTTTATGAGCTTTACATTTTTTATTATAGGCATGCTTTCTATAATACTTATGAGTATGTTCATCAAGAAAGCAGTGCTCCTTTGCAGGGGATCACTCACTGTTATGCTCTCAAAGTAATGCTGAGGAAATGTATAAAAGATTTATCCCTGGTTTGATACATTCAGTTTGGAGTCTGGAGAAACAAAATTTATCTTGCTGTGAGATGAGACTAGGGTAATTTAAACACTGTATGTGATTTGAAATGCCTTACTGTGCTGGTTGTCCACTCAGTTTACATGAACTATAAGAGTGATTATGCTGCTGTGGGTGCATTTCATACATTAATAGATGATGCAGAAGGAGGAAAAAAATGCTTCAAGCTTCTTTAATATGATAGACCTGACTCTTAATTTAGTATACTTTCCCATGCCATTGTGCCTCCACTTACTACTCTACTCTACTCTACTCTACTCTATTCTACTATCTCAGACTGCAGTAAAGAATACATTTTCTAACTAGTCCTTCCACTCAAAGCTTGTTCACATTTATAAGCAAGTATGAAAATTATTTAAAATGATTATCAGGTTTCTGTAACTGATCATATCAAATGACCCCTATCACATACCAGACCCTTATTTTCACTTCAAATACCTCTATTCAAAAAATGCTATGTTATATAGTGTACACTGGGAAGTTTTAGAAAAGATAGTTTCAATGCCATCAAAATTATGCTTATAGAGATGATATCTGAGTGTCATCTAGCTCATGTGTCATTGTTAAAGATATAACTCATGCTTAAACTGTCTCCAAATGTCTATTATTATGTAGCAAAGCTTAAATCCAACTCAGAAATAGTTGAATGGATTTTTTTTTTCTACTTGCTTCAGCAGGAATAGGATTTTCACTCATTATATTTTTCATAAATCCAAGCAGAGTATTCAAAGGCTGTGTTATGGCACAATAATTCTTATTATTTAAAGATCAATTAGTAATTTTCTTGCTAGTCTATATATAATTTTATTAAAAGTTGCTTTTAAGTGGAATATTTGTTAATGAATTAAATATAGGTTGTAATAGGTTTTGCATTAAAATTTAATTTTTTATTTTTTTTTTATATAAAGAGTGACTGTGTAACAGTTGGTGTCACTGATAACAAACCAAAAAGCTACTTTGAGCAAAATGATCCTGGTTTTCATCTAAAATAGATTTCTTGTCCAGCATGTTTCTGAAGCTATTATCCTCTGAGTTATTTAAAATTTAGGCTGCTAAATTTATGACTCATTATTCAACAAACTGTTACTTAAACCTTAGACTTCCACATTACCAAAAGCAAGATCTGATCTCTTTTCTTTTTTTAAAGGATTTTAGCTAACTAATGGAATTACTTCATAATACCACTCCCAACCTTGGCAATGTAGTGAGGAATCTAGTCCGACTTAGGAGAGATTTAGCCTTTAAAACCTGTGACTTCCTATTATCTTGTTTTCATTGGTATTAGGCAAAAGGTGTTCCTCAGTGAAACTAATTGAAGAAGTTGAGAATTGAACTTTCATCAGTATTTTGTTCCAGTTTACATTCTCTGGTACAAGCCATTGTGGTAGAGATACCACTTTCCAAAATTTTTAACTACATCTTCTTCACCTTTATTAATACTGGCAACTTAATTTTACAATGGGGTGCAAGAAAGTATGAAAGTTGAAAATAATTTTGCAGGACAATTTGTACAGATGTCTGGAACATTAAAATTTCAATAAAAAATTGAGGAACATATTTATTGGGAAAAAAAAAAAAAAACACTTTTTTAGATATCCTTTTGGGATTCCTTATACTTGAAGGTCTTCTTAACCTAAACAAAGCCATCAGACATTTTTTTTGGTGGGATGATATATTCCTCTAACAGAAAAGGCCAGTTTTGGAAATGAGGAATCCCGTGAGAAATTTTAGGATGTTAAAGATTTTTGACAGGACTAACATATGAACAAATTCAGTATAGCAGAGTATCTGATTGGCACATAAAGTTCAGAGAGATCTTTGGCAATATTATATCCTTCTTCCAACATCTTCATTTATAGGTTTTCTTGGCTTTCTCCAGAAATAGCTTGAGTCATGTATGAACCTGCTATATAAATAAAATGTACCAAAATTCCAAAGGAAAACTGCACAAATCAGGCATGTTTTCAAATGCAGATATCTGTGATATCAAACAGGTATCTTGAAGGACACTGGGCAAGAAAGTTTACATACTTTTGTCTGCAAAATTTTTAGCCAAAATTTAGGGCCAAGATGCTTTACAATTTCATGTACTTTTCTTAGTCTTTGGCAAGTTGTTTCTCTGTATACTGTCTGTTAGTTATGTGCCTATTCTGAGACAGCACAGGTGTTGCTGTCACTGAAATTGGATTGCCCTTCTGCAACATGGTGACCACGTGTATTATTATGACGATTATGAAGGGAAAACCACTATAAACGCTGAATAAGCTCATACAGACACAGGCAAATAGCTTTATAAATTAGCATAGCAGAAAAAAAAAATGACAGTAGAAAAATGCAAGGTTGGTCACTTGGGACATAGAAAGAGAAAAGTCTCCTAACTGTTCAGAAATGAGGTCAATAATTTAGAAAGAAAAAACTCATGGCAGCCTTTTTCAAGATGAACTGAATTCCAGTTATCAGCTTGAATTGGTATCTTACGAGAATGAACTAACAAGATGAGGTCAAAGCAAAAATAATTCTTATTTCCTGGAGAAAATAAAAAGTAGCATTTCATTAAGATTAAAGTCTCTCTTGTGAAAGCCACAGAATATAATGAAATATTTTGGATTTTATATTTAATTCTTCTAAATTGCAAACGCTTGGCAAGGCTTCAGTGGTGAGTTAGGGTACTTTTTTTGAAGGAACAGAGTGCAACTAACTGACCACATGAAATATTGTCCTAAAGATATATTTTGTTTTTTTCCACTTGAAATTCAAGATTTCCTCCAGAGATATTTTCATTGGTAAAAATGGCATCCAGGGGTTCGAATCTGTATTGTCTTTTAAATGATATTTAAACAGCTCTCAGGCCTTTTTTGAAAAACCCAGGCAGTGGTAATTATAATTCCACAGTAACTTCAATATATACTGTTTAAGTTAGTTAAGATATTTTAAAGATTGAAAAAAAAATATGTAAAAGCTTGAGAAATAAATATATATATATATATGTGTGTGTGTTCAAAGGTAGATCATTCCTACTCTTGTGAGGGGAATGTGAAGAAGAAGAAAGTTAACCTAGTTATACTTTTCTTATAAATTAACAGTGAAGGGATGAGAATATTAAAAAATGCATTTAATTTTCAAGCTTGCTTTTATTTCCATTTTTCCCCTATTGTCTACATTGTGTCATATTCATGATAACGGCACTTAAAACTAAAAATAAACATGGGCTATTTTCTACAACTTTTATTCCACAGTAACAAAGTATCGTGCATGTCCCGTCTGATTAATTTGGGATTTTGAGTATGAACATAACAGTTTTCAAGCCTCAGGGTACTGAATATTGGCAATATTTCCATTTTAAGATACTTTTTCTTCCTGAATCTGCCTTAACTGACTAGATCCTTGGCTGTGAAAGAACTGCATATTGCACAGGTCTAAATGGTAAAGACAGAGAGTGTTTATGATCTGAAAATGTGGAAACCAGGAGAGAAGGTTCATTACTAAAACAGTATTGTACACATATTTGACAAAGGAATAACAAAATGAAATTTAAGCCACTCAAACTGTTTTGAAAACTCAAAAGTCTTTTTATGAAATGTTTATTTCCAAATATTTTTGCATAATACCCTTACCTATCATCTCTTGTGAAGTTTCAGCTGTGACCTCATTTACTTTGTTAGAGATCAAAAATTATTGTACATGAATGCATTCAGGTGCAAAAGTGTTGCAAAATCTAATAAGGGCCAATTTATTTTAAAATGCATGTAGAAATGGATGTAATTCAGCCTGCCATAAGCAAACTTTCCTTTTATACCTTTAAGACCATCTTCTCTGTTTTGCCCTTTTCTCCATAACTTAGATTAGTTGTTCTGTTCTGACCCTATAGTAAAAATAATGAACAATTGGAGTTTAGTTTGTGTTAGTGTGAGAAGTCTTCAATCTGCCATGGGGTAAATTCTGCAAAGTGTCAAGGGCATTACTAAAGGCAGAGAATAGACTCATTTTATGTTCCAGTTCCATGAAAAAAAAAAAAAATCAAAGTTGTTCAGTAGTGAATAACTTTTCTACCCAAATATCCTATTAATTAAAGAACTGTACTCTTCTCTTTTCCTCAAGGACCCCAAACCTCATAAATTTTGGTTCTCTGGGAAAATTAAAGTGTGTTCAAAGTGATCTCAAATTCATTTTTCCCTAATCGGTTAGCTCATTAAGCAACTTGAACCACCTTATGTAACAGCTTTTATGTTAAATAAATTATAATAAGGAATCAATAGTAAAGCTAGCCTGATCAGGGCGATGATCAAAGCTTTATATACAGATTATTGGCTGAATGTCCTTGGAATGTGAACCCTATGAAATTAAAGGCAGATGTTTAACAGTCTACAGAGTGATTTTTATATTGCAAGTATGCAGATACATGCCCAGTCCTGCATGTCTACAGGTTTTCAAACAGATACAAGTACAGGTCAAAACTTATAAATGCATGTGTTCTTCATACCTTAAGCTAATTAAATTCTATTCCTTGGCATGTTCATATTTTAATGAATATGTTAACAGTACCAAAAACAAAACACTACTAAACTGGCTTTCTAAAAATAACTCATTTTTTGATGTTAAAGAAACTGTCATGTTGTCTTTCCTTCACCATTTGCAATAATATATGTTTAGATAATATTAAGTAAAGTTTCTAATTTTCCAGTAATACAAAATGTAGGGTTCCTTTTCAGGAGATTTGATGATGTTAGGATTGTTATCTAACACTTAATGGATGTTATAAATGTGCAGATTCATCACTTCCTGTGTGCGTGAAGGGGAAGAAAATAGGGAAAAAGATAATTAATTTAAAGTTCTTTTGTAGAAAAAAATCATCCAGGACAAGAACAGCCTTTGATTAAAGATTTGCTCTAGAATGCAACTTTGTAAAACAAGAGTGTGGGGCTCAGCTTTTATTTTAGTAATTTGCAGGGAATATCTGCTTTGTGTACAAGTGGAAGGACTATTTATTCTAATAGCCAGCTCAGATCAATGTATGACCTAAAAGACAAGAAAGTTTGTTATGGTTTGGTTTGGTTTGGTTTAGTTTTACTTTTGTTGTGTTTTGGTTTGTTTTTAATCCTTACTCAGGTATATTCATTAATAAAGTTTCTGTAACTGCAATTTGGCTTCTAAATTTGTGAATGACATGGGAGGCAGAATAGAATAAGCTATTCTTTTATTTTACAGACTTCTTTAAAGGAAATAAATCTATTGCAAGCTTTCTTGCTAAAAGCATCAGATAGATTCTGAATGCCATGGAGTGTTTCCTCAGAAAGGACCTGATCCTATCAGGTTTCAAGAAACATTAAGCCTCACAAATCCCAGACTTAGTCACCCTTGCTTCCTTGGACCACTTGATATTACTCCTTTCTGTTCTCAAAATGAGAAAATAGCTCATGGGAATTGTTTCTTTGCTGTACCCAAGTAATCAAGCTTCAGAAACAAATGAAAACAACAGAACAAGTGGAAACAGAACGGCTCACTTTCCTGTAAGTTTGTATTTTATTGCTCTTTCACAGCAAACCCTTGTCTCATCACCTGCTATTTTCAATCATCTAGTGGGAAAGGGCACTTCCCATTCAAACTCTCCAGAGTGAACAGGGATTGGAGAATAACTGTTAGTTTGCTTTCTTACTGCTGGAAATGCTCGTTCACTGTTAGTGATGGTTACAGTGAAAGAGTTATTTTCATTCTCAGTCCAATTGCTTTCTATTTTTGGCTGATTCAGACCCATTTTCTAAGATCAGAATGCTTAATCATTCTTTCATGTATTTAGTGGTTTACACATTGGCAGTTTAACTTTAGAATCAGAAGATTAAATAATGCACTCTTAACTGAGCACTGTGGCTAGCCACCTTGATTTGTCTTGCACCTTCTGCGTTTCTTTGAGTTGTTAGTACACTATTTAGTTACTGAGAAGTGCAAGTTATGTTTATAGATCTCAGCCGCTCAAGGCCTCTTTCCGAAGACCGTTCATATATATAAAACACCTTTGCTCCATGCATGATGCCAGGAAAACAAACAAGATTTTCAAATACTATGATAAAGATGATCCTTTTTAATAGATGTGAAAACAATTTTTCCAAGTTACTAATCTAGGATGTCCAGATCAGTCTTATTTCAACTTTTAAATTATTATCTATACCATAATAATAGTCAGCCCTGAGGCTGATCTGCAATCTTAATTAAACTGTTGTGAAGTCAGTTCTCAGTAATGAATTAATTATTTGTGGTAGTGTTCTTAAACTTCAGAGAAAGATGCCCACTCCACAGCTGGAGTGGACTCAACAGTGTATGTGGATGGTTACTATGGCTGAGCTAACAACTAAAAATTTCTTTATCCCACATATATGTAGTCAGGTCTAGTTGCTGGTGCTCCTCCATGTCAGTCATGCCAAACTTCTTTTATCCTGTTTCTAAACTGAATTTACAGAGTCTATTTCTCTACTTAAGACAGCAGGTGTTAATGGCTCTTTTAAAAGCTCTAGACAATACACACAAGATTCACATTGGAACTAAACCTGTTTTTTGACCTTCTCCATACCTTTAAATAGTGTGCAGATATGCTGTTATAGTTGGAGACTTTAAAAAATATTTCTTAGAGTTTTATTTCACTGAGTGTAACTGGATAATAGCAGGGAAGAAATGTCTAAATATAATGTATACTAAGGTCTGAATACCAGTTTTCAGATCAACATTTGTAGAAAGAGAGAAATGATCAACAAATACGAAACTGTTTTCTCCTCCAAATACCTCAGGAAAAAAAAAAAAAAAATTAGTTGCTGCTAATTAGAAATGTCGGTCATAGGAATATTTCCCAAATGCTGCCACCAGCATAACATGTTATGTATTACCACATCTCTTTCCATGTTTATAGCTTCTTCTACCGGTTACCCTGATGCAAAAGTAGTTGCACAAGGGTTTACATAGTTTCATAAGAGAAATAGAACACCAAAAAATGTTGTAATTCTTTCTGTCCTGATCTGAATTGGATTAACTTCCCCCTGGACAGATGGCAAAACTAAATCTTGTCAAGCTGTGAGATACAAGCTTCCTTGACAGTGCAGTCTCATGAAGAGTTTTATCTATACATCACCAACAAGAAGTATCTCTGTGTCGCTGTATTTAGCCTAAGGTAGACTAGGCTCATGAGAGACTCACTACATGAATACGTCGTCCTAGTACTGGGTGAGTCAGGATATCTCTTTCACCCAGACTGTTTTGTTTAGGATGGCCACACTGATCTATGCTGAAAACTACTTGTCCAGTCTTCATTTTACTGTTCTATGTTTCTTCACCTCCCATATTTTATGAGGCAAAATATCCTTCTATTTCAAACCTTTCACCATGCAATTATCTCTTTTTTTCTCATGTTGTAGAACTGGAACAGGAGATGCTTCTTCATCTATGTTGTTTTGATCCTTCATTATTTCACATATATTAAAAAAAAAAAAAAAAACATTCTTTTCATTTATTATTTTTTCATGCCTTTGAGCATTCTTGTTTTCTCTGAATTCTCTGTATTTCTCCCTTTATTTGTTACAAAGATTAGCAAATTAATTTGACATTTAACAAATTATTTATCCTTATTTTCAACCTCTATATTCTCAACTGAAAACTTTCTTTCCTCCTTTTTATCACACTGAGAATATCATTTTTCTGAAACTGCATAACTGATTTATTAATCATTTATATTTTGATATTTGTCATTATAGTCCTCATAAAATTGCAGTTAAACAGATGAAGAGCAGATCTCCTGTATGAATAGATCAAATACATCCTATGAATAATATTACAGCCAAATTGTAACTTTCAGTGGGACAGACTACTCAAAAATGGACACATTTTTGAAAAAAAAGATTCTGTGACTTAAGTCATTTAAAAGTTTATCAATATTCAGATTTTTAAATTCTTAGATTACAGAAAGGCATAGATCTCAGCCATTTATTACAATATATTTAATAGTTGTAGAAATCCAGGGTGAAAGACTCTGAACAGAACATTCATAAGGTACAAATTTTCTATATTAGATGCTTATGTTAGACTTAATTCTTGTTGAAGACTGAGGGCAGCATATGCGTGTGTGTCTATGTCTGTGCATGTATGTGTGCAGGGGATGAAAGAGAGGAGGTAATTTTAAAAATTACATGGTCATCTAAGACATTTCCAGGGATTTTAGAAAAAGCCTGACAGGTTTCTAGTGTCTTTCAAATGCAATGTGATACCTAAGTCATTTAAACCTCTCCAGAAATTTTTCCCTTAAATGAATGACCTGTGATGGAAAAATGCAGCTCCTTCTACTGAAACTGAAAACATGGGTTTAGGATTGTAATTTTAAACAGTAATTTAAAAGATGAAATGTTAATAATCAATAATTCAACCTGAGTTAGCCACAAAATAACCTTTCCTACCTCCTTTTGCCTCCTGCTTTTTGTTCATCCAATATTTCTTTATAAAATTGTAAGTCTCTTCAAAAAACAAAATGGAGCAGTAGATATTCAGAGGTATTATTAATGTGCCTGTCACAGCAGTTTCTTGTCCACTGGGAAATAGTTCATTTATGGTGAACCAGACCTCAACTACAGATGGAGCTTTGCGAGCTAAAAATATTTCCCTTCTCAATAATAAAGAAAGGACTTAGAAATAATATGTTAAAAATGTCATTGAGGGCACTGTAGATGACTAATGAGTGACTTGAAAAGAATGAGTGCAATGTTTTAAGCCTTATAAGATTATTTACTGACTGATTTTTACCATATCTATTTTTGATTGACCTTTTCTGAAATATAAGAATTACTCTGTGTCTGTCACCATATTTATGAGGTTTTTGTTCTAGTGATTAATAGTTAAAGAAAATAGACATACCACTAAAGATTTGGTCTCCTTTCTTATTATTTTTTAAAAGGGATATAAGTAAGTACTACCAATACTACATCTATGCTAATGCCAGTCTGCAGACTCTTGCAGGTTTTAGTCTTGCTTGTTTTATCACAAAATTCATATCTGTTAATTTGTTTTTAAACAGAAAAGCCAATAACTTGAATGAAGAAAGTCTCATATGCTTAAAAAATCCATTTTATCATTAAGTTGGTTAAAATTCTAGGCTAATTTTACTCAGATCAGAGTCCAGTTTATTTAGCAAAACAATTCATAATAAGTCCTTCATAAGAAAGAAAGAAAGAAGTTAGAACAGTTAGAAATGACATGAACATTTGAGAGGAAAACCAAAACAAAAAAGTATTTTTTTCCTCCCTTGATAGAAGCATGGATAGGAATTTTATTACAATTTCCTGGGAATAAAGCATATTTGATCACTTAGCAGCACGCAAAGTTTTTATATTTAAATGAAAGTAGAGAACACTGAGCAGGAGCTAATATGATTATGCCTGTACTGATGAGTCACAACTAACGACACCGTTTAATACTCATGAAGCAAAGCACATGATGTAAGTGAGAAAGATGCAAGTGGCAAGACTAAAAAGTCAGTGGAGGAGAATATGCATCTATATACCTGTGAGGTTTAGGTAAAAAAAAAAAAAAAAAAAAAAAAAGTTTTTCTAGAAGAAAATGTTTTTGATAACTTTTTGGACAAATTTGCTTACTGTGTAAGAAATTCCAGGAGGAACCTCTGCCAATGTGTAAACTGTGACAGAAACTTTCATATCTAACATTTAGAAGAAAATCATAGAAAAAAAAGTCAGTTACATTTTACAAAGAGTGAGATGATAAAATGACAGATTCATGGACTGTGTTGGAAGGGTTTAAGACGACCTTAAAGACCATCCAGTTCTGAATCCCCTGCCATGGGCAGGGACACCTCCCACTAGACCAGGTTGTTAAAGACCCATCCAACCTGGACTTGAACACTTCCAGGAGTGAGACAGCCACTTTGCTGAGCAACCTGCTCCAGTGCTCAACCACCCCCACAGTAAATAATTTCTTCCTCATGTTTAATCTAAAACTGCCCTCTTTCCGTTTAAAGCCACTGGTGGATGACTTCAGTTGCTCATTTAGAAACAAATTCCATACTGTTTTCAGTGAGTTTATCCAACTTTTAATGTAGAATTCACCTTATTGAATTCTTTTCTACCTTTCATTTTCTGTTTAGTGTTTTTCACACTTTTGTGAGTACTGATTTTGTGATTCCAGAAACTGTGATTTTATAACTGACATTTTTCTCAATTAGACTGTATTAAGATGCCTCTTGTTGAATTGTTCTTTCAATGAAAGTACTCAAAACATTCCATGACAGTAAGATGTCAAAGTCCATCTCTAGCAGTGAATTTATGCCCGACTGGATAACTCTTATGCTGTTCCCCTAATGTTAAAATGTCTTCTGACTTCCTTTATTAAAGTTAAATCCTGTTAAATGCTCTCCTTTCCATCATAATTCATAGACATTTTAAGTTTGTATGACAGGGTTGAAAGACAAATAATCAAGTTATTTACTCTTTGCCCAGAGAAGTTGTGGAACCTCCCTCCTCTCTGTCAGCGTGTTTCCATTATGAGTGTTTCATTTGTCTTCCTTTTAAGGGACATCTACAAAGCTACCTAACTATCATAACCACTGCTATACCTCAAAACACTCAAAATATAATTCCTAAAATAGACAACTCCTTCCCGTCTTTGCAGCAGTGCTGGGCTGCATACGTCTGCTCAGCTACTTAGTCTAGGTGCCTGGACACCACCACAAGCCTTGTGTGAGACCAGGCTCTGTTGCTTGTGCAGCAAGAGGAATCTGAGTCCTGGTGTCCCAAATGCTAACCTGTCCTGTGAGGTGAATGATTCTCAAAGATAGACCTTCCTTTATTGCATAAAAGAATATCAGTGTGTGAGAGAGGAAGAAAAAGACTAACTATATTTTACTCTCATGACACTTTTCAGGGGTATGCAACAGAGACAATTCAGGGAGATTCTAGTCACAGTGTACTTGGGATACATATGGAAAAGTGATACAATTTTCAGCAGTCACTGGGAAGAAGACTTCAGGATGCCCCATGACACCTGGGATTTGCATATGCACAGCAAAATGGAATTCAAGTTTTGGCTCCAAATCTCTTCCATGTGGCAAGTAAATATTTTTCCTTGTGAGTAGGTGCAGTTGCAGTTAGCTCTTATTTTTCATGGATAGATGGAGACAAAGTGAAAATGTCTCAGTGTAAGAAAATTCAAACCCTAAAAGTAGGTTTTGTGGCAGGCAAGAGGCACCTACCCCTGCTTAGAACAGAAGTTTAGGAGCATAAATTGTACTCTTTTTTTCCGTTTCATACCCAGAACATCTGCGACTCTTTTCACAGCCTCTTAGTTCTTATTCTGAGATCTTCTCTTGTGTGAGAAGTTTGGTTTGCCAGATGTCCCTTTAAATCTGGATATTCAGTGCTGATTTTACCCCACTGTACTACTCTTTTTTTTTTTCCTTTTTTTTTTTTTTTTTCAGGAAATAGCCCAAGGAAATATAGATTAACACAGTCTGAGGTACTGTCAGAAAAAAACACAACTGTTCATCTATGCTCCTCTAGTACTCAGTAAATACAATGTAATTAAACATAGCTAGGTTAGAAAATAAAGAGTAAGGACTGTTCTGCATTTGATTTTGTCCAAATGCCCAAGTCCCCTCCTTGGGAACTGTTATCATGGCTCAGCTGGTACACAGTAATTAAACTGTAAGAGTTTTATTGTATGCAAATCCTTAAAATGTTTTCTAAATCTCTCAGAAAGATCATGGAAGAATGGTTTGTGTCAATACCTCTATACTAATTTCCTGCCTTCTCAATAATTCCACAATTAGAACCCATTTTCTTCTTCAGTTCAGTGCTGGTCTTATCACTTGCATTCTCCTTCACAGCTACAATATGTGATCCAGATTCTCCTCCTATTGTGAAACATGTCAGAGTACATGCCTGTCTGACTAACAATATCAGACTTTTGTCTTATCAATTGAACATACTTGATTTTGAGGATGTAAGGGAATTCAGTTAGAGATGTCCTGTATAACCCTGTGAAGATTAACGTACACTTCTGAATCTCTGACTACTGGAGTTCCCAGTGGATGACAGGATGAGAAAAGTAGGATATTTTGACATGACATTATGTCCTAGCTTCACACTCCATGGTACAAAGCAGTCATTCAGCTCTGAGAGAAGTTACTTGCAGGGATGATGAATACAGAATATCAGAAAGCTAAAAAAATAATAATAATAAAAAATATTAGAATGAAGCATTCCCAACCTCTTACTAAGAAGTGCTATAGCTTGTCAATTACATTATTTAGCCTCATGACTCTGTGTGATTCTGTGTGATGGAGACTAGCACCTTGCATATATTTGCTACCCTGCATGATTTGGAATGCCAAGTGTTTTAAGTAGTTCTCACCTTCACCTAGTATGTAGACATCCTCTAGGCAGTTGTATCCAGACCTCCTTCTTAATGTAGTTGTGCAATATGTCTGTGCTGTAATTCCTGACATGCTTCATGATCACACATGGAGCTGGATTTAAAAGCAGTAAATACAATGCTTACTTGTGTTATTTCTCTCAGATATCAGACTGTCTCCTTCACAATGTTCTGCTCCTTGTTTTCCTGGGCTTAAAGACTTTCAGAGTGGCTCTACTTCACTGCTGTTCTTTATTGTCATAGTTTGTTTAACATCTTGGTTTGAGGTTCTCTCATTTCCATATCTAGAGCAGGTAGGAGAGGTTCCTTCTCAAAGTTGCTTTAATGATAAAAGGAATATCTTTGTAACAAATGAGGGGCATCTTCAGAAGGCAACAGAAATTCCAAAAATAATGACCTGTTGTGCAAACTGTGTCAGATTTTGGATCCACTCCTCTCAGCTTTCACTGTTATATATTGGGGTCAGGATGTATTACATTATTTTTAAGTGGAATTTCAGTATTATAGAATAAACAACATTTTTGGTGATAATAAAACTTTTTTGAAAATATTAGAGAGGAGAGGATGAGATGAATGAAGAGGATTATGTTTCCATAAAAGCCCTAAAAATATAATTTTTATGTGGTAGCACACTGGGGAGAAAAAAAAAAAAAAAAAAAAAAGCCTTGGTTACAGAACAGAGAGCTCTGGAGTCTTTATCACACTACCAATACTGAGCTGTCAGAAAGCTGCTCTATTTTTTTTCTTTCTTTCTTTATTTTTTCTTTCTGTAACACTTTTTAGCCTCCTGCAAAAAGGGATTAAAAGGAAGCAGCTCTGGCTAGCCTTAGAAAAGTTATTTATTTTGCGTATTGTGGAAATGTCTTCCCCAGTTAGTTACTGCCGTTTTATAACACTGCAGCATATGGGATCAAAGACTAGAACTGCCACCTCCTGTTTACAGTGGGCTGGAGCAGTCACAGAAGTGTCACAGCTGCTTTCTGCCTCAGTATGACTGGGAATAGGACTGATAATGGTAGGTTGCTGCCAACAGGTTATTTATTTATTTATTTGCTTGTTTGTTTGTTTGTTTCCTCTGCAATGTCAATGCATGTATTGCTAAAATTTCATATTCAGAAGGGAAAGTACATCTTTGCATAATTTCAAATATTTTTGACTACACCTGAAATACCACTCACAAATATACATGCAATTCTATTGTTTCAGAGAGAATTTCAAAAGCTAAATCATAGTGAAACAGGAAATAAAAATTAAAAATAAACATTTATGTGTACTCTAGGTTTGCAATGTATGTTATGATGAGACAAGAACTGCAGTTAAACTTCACTGACACTATATTCCAGGGCTTGCATTTAGAAAGGGTATTTTTATAACTCTGCCATTATCAAACCTCTGTGAAAACAGTGAGCAGTCTTTATTTTGCAGTGACAATATGGTGTTTAGTAATATCATCTGGCTGATAATAATAATTTCTTTTAAAGTTGATAATTTCTTTTTAAGGTGAAGTTACAAAGGGTCCAAAGGGTGTAAATTTGGGGCGTTGTTAAGAAAATTGGCATTTGGCAGCCCAAATTATAGTTTATGCTTCTTATTTCTCTTTCCAGCTCTGAGCAATTATTTTTATTATTATATCACCAAATGGAGAAACAGAACAGAGAAACAAGAGAATGTAATTTTCTAGCAAATCAAATGAAAACTTTAAGATTCCCTTCACTGACTGTGCCTCTAAATTCAGGTACCACAGCAGGAAGATATGCATGGACCTTTAAAGATGTATTTCCAAAAGGAGAAAGAAACAGAAAATAAACTTGGGCACTCATCATGTTCTGATAACACAAACTCAGGTGAGAGACCTGTACCTTTCTTCTGTGCCACTTCTGCATATACCCTAAACAATGCTATTCCCAGTCCTGCATGTGCACTATGCAAGAGCTAGGAATTACATCACTGTGTGCAATCAGTGCTTCTAGTTGGCTATCCAGGGGGTGATATCCATCACATGTTAAAAACAAAAGGATAAAGATGAAGCTGCCTGCTGCTTTCTTTCTTGCAGTGGCCTTGGAGGTAAACTAAGACCACAGAGCAAGATGCACACGGCATCATAACACCAAGGAGTTTTTGACCTACATCACTGTAAAAGGTCCAGATCTTTTGGTGCATGCTTTCTGATTGTCATACTGAAAGGCTGACTTGCATGCTCAGGCATCAGTTTGAGGGCTCTGGGACTATATAAGAACTTATGCTTGGAGACTTTGAAGATTTCTACAGTCTGTACAAGTGCCTTTTATTTCTTTCATGGTCTTCTACATCCAACCAGTACTGCTTATATTTTCAGCTCTGGAAGTTTCTGATTTAGCTATGATGGTGATTGTGCATCTATTTCTGCCCCAGAGCCTGCATATTAGGTGCAAAATAATTAATGTTCTTAAATTTTGATAAGATTCTTTCCTTGGGTCTCACAACACTTTATGAAAAAATAAAGGAATGTGAACTATTAGGTACATTGCATAGTTTGGAACATTAAAAACAATGTATATTATTTTCAATACACTGATAAATACACTTTCTGTAGAAATTTTACCAAATTTTAAATGTATAGGTAGAAGTTTTTCCTTCTTAAAGGTGAGGACCTGATCCACAAAAGCAGAGCAACTTGTGCAGTTTTTAGCAATTAAAAATTCCCAAATAATTCACGATAAGGATAAAATTAACATATAAGCTTAAAAATTATGCTGGATCAAAAGTTATATTTGAATATAGTTTCTTTATATTTTTGTGTAAGAAAATGTACCTTACTTGTGTAAAACATTTCAGACTAAAAAGCACACATTTTCTTAAATGTTTTTTCTTTGTCTACATTGAGAGATCAGCAAGTAACTCAAATATCTTCAATTTTCTCTCTGAACTTCTCTACAAAAAATTGAGAAAAAAATTTACATTTTAGATCTGTTAATACAATCAAGAAATTATGTCAGTAGAGAAATGCAATCAAGAAATGATGTCAGTAGAGAGTAATTCAAGGAAAAAAAATGGTATTTGACATCTCAGAACATGAATGGGACTCTGAAATGTGTCTTATACTGAAGCCATTTACTTCCTCTGTATTTACCAAAAGTTGTTATTAAGTCAAGTGTTCAAAGAACAATTGCTTCAAATCTTGCATCTGGCCTATTTCAAACAATATCCTTGTACCTTTCTAACTACTACTTCTTGCCTTGTATATTGATTTTAAATATCTCCATCTAGTTCTTCTCTATGTGTAATTCTGTTTAATAGGGTGCTGTGTAGAAAGCAAAACACTCTGGTAATTACAGAGGCATTCTAGAGTAAGTTTTTCTGCCTCAGGTCCCCATTTGGAAAAATTATTTATCTTGGTAGCAACTCATCTTTCATTAAATCTTGAAAGCATTTAGCCATGGAACTGAAAAACCCTAGTTTCTGAGGAAAGCAAGAATGTGTTCTTGCCATGTAGTAGATTGATGATTACATTGCCATTTCTTTCCTCTTCTCTTCCAGCTGTAACCTGCAAAAAACATATTTAATAATGCTGACACTGAGGGGAAAGATATCCATGGAAATGTTCATTCTGTTGAAAGCATTATTAAAAAAAAAAAAAGTTTTAATTTTAATATTGTTCCTTAGGCAACACTCAGACATTCAGCATAGGTTACCACCTACTAAGAAGGAAAATGTCTGCAAGTGCATGTAAATCTAGTTTGTGTCATTTCTTTATACTCATGGAAAATAACCCGTTAATCTGTCAGGCTGTCTGGTCAGGTGTCCTCTTGTTTATACACCTAACTACTCACCTTCACATCTGACAAAAACAAACAAAAGAGAAAAAATAATTTCTAGCTTGGTTGCTTTCCTTATTCATAAATATGAATAAAGAAGTTAAGCATTTCTTAACTGTTTCACCTGCGATTTGGATTTCATTTTTCCTATCATAGAACAGAATTTTGAGGATGATGATTCTAAAATCCTTTCCCTTTGTTGATATTTATAAAGCACAGAGGGTTGGGGTTAAGCTCTGACCATTTTCAAAGGATTTTCTCATCAGCCAAGGGCAGGAGCTGAGCTCCAGAGGGACCTTGGGTTCATAGCTGTATTACCAATGAGTAATGCTTTAAAACCGCATCTAGTTCTGCCGCATTTCAGATGTTTATGTGGTGCCGGTTTTAGTACCTTGATTAAAACTTAGCAGTTAACATAAAGTAACTCTCTTGTCACTATATATTTTCAACACTTTTGCTATTTTTTTTACCACTCCTCTTTATGATCAGAATAATAAATGCACCTCTATAGGCTTTTCCCTGCCATTTTATGCTTCTGACTCCATCAATAAAACCTGCTGCAGCAAGACTAAAGCAATGTCTCAGGCAGTTAAATAAGCTGAATGACCATATTAAATAGATGTTTTTCAATATTTAAAACTAAAAGATGCAAAAAGACAAAACATAAGCAGTTGGCCTTTTTTTTTTCTTTTAATTCAGTAAAAGACATACAAGAATTGTTCATTCCTCCACCTACAGCTGAATGTGGAATACAGCAACTTGTGCAAATTTACTTTCAACAGAATATAATTAAGAATATAATTACACCTAGATTTATTTAAGATTACCCCTATTCATTCCTGGCATTTTCTTAGAGATTTGCAGACCTGTTAGCTTTTCCTCTTCTCTATTTTTTTTTCTTTTTTTCCCATAGTGTAAAGTGATGATCAGGTTCAGTGTCTAATGAGGCAGCCACTCTGAACATGTCGAGACAAAGAAATGGTTTCCCTAGCAACGAGGCCCATGCCAAAGCTCTCAGAACAGTTATTTCCCTGCATTAGGGTTCCTTTCTGTTTAGGAAGCCAGTTAGTTTGAGTATGCAGGCAATGCCTGGCAAGATTCGCAGAGATTATAACTTTTTAATATACATAATAAAATACATCTAACACTATGCCTTCTGATTAAACTAAAAAGTGGGGAGCTGGCATGTTTTGTCATTTTTATGTCTTGATTTACAGAAGCTTAAAATGGCTACTACAAGATCATTACATGTGTCTAAGGTTATTAAATATACTACCTGTATCTCTTTAAAACTGAACAGATCTCAACAAAATTTGTTGGAGTTTACTCAATTCTGAGCTATATTCCTGCTGTCCTTAGAATAAGTACTGGCCTAAGTCTTAGTTCTGAAATACAAATGAATTTCAGTACATAGAGGTGTGAGTAAAGATTTTGAATCATATAGAATATAATTTGGGTTTAAATCTGTGTTTAAATTCAGAGAAATATTACTGTAATCGAGTATTGAAATATTAACCAATTTTTGCTATTTTAAGTAAAAAGTAATTAAAGTAAAGCTTATTTTAATTAATTTAAATCTTTGTTTCCTTGGAACAATTTGAAATCTATGAACTTTCTATGAGCAAGACTTGTAGGGTCAGATCAAGAGACAAGCACTTGCACATCCTTACACTATCCAGAGCAGGCTAGTACATCATCCATGCTGACCAGTCCCAAGTTTGGTCAGCATCCTGAAGTTGTTCATGCAGCTATTCAACTCAGCTGAGACCTGCTCTGGGAAGTGTTTTCAAAGTGTACCTACTCACATATGTTAAAAATATACCTGCAATTTTCATTTTAGGACAGACATGTTAATCTCATGTCCAAGACACTCACTGGGGATGTAAAAAGTGTATATTTAATTGCATGTTCTTCAAGAGAGAATTAAAATCAGCTACCCTCCTTTCTACCTCCCCCCTTCATCCCTTCTTCCCTTCTGTCCTTCTGCCCTACTAATCGCAATTCATTGTATACAGTATTGTATGGAGCGATGGACAGCATGTCTGAATATTTTAAGGCAATAACAAGGATTGTTTCTGGACAAGTACGGCAGCCAATAGATTTTTACTGCAGTCATCAACTACTGTCAGTAGCTGAACTTTTAAATCATTAATCCTGTTCATTTTTTTTGAAAGAAAGATCCTGAGCATTTTAAAGCTCTTCAAGTGAAAATTCAGGCATTACGATCCCAAGAGGACAAGAGCCTTGCAGCCTTGAGTAAAGAATTTAAAAGGCAGAATTTAATATCAGTCTCTTCATTATTCACTATTGATGATCTGTAGGAAGCTATATAAAGAGTGTCTATGCATATCGAGTAGAGTCCTGCACATTCAGAGAGGACCCTAGGCAGGTGCTTCCACTGGGATCTTAAACAGATGGCATACTGTGTGCAAGATAGGAAGCAAGGTTTTCTGATTGCCCTGTAACTATTGGGAGCCTAAAAAACAGACTTTGCAGAGTACCTTGGATATGGTACTTATACACTAACTAAATCACTTGTCACAAGTTCAGGTGGGACTGATAGGGCCAGGAAGATATTGCAGCTCTCCTTTATATCCTATCTCAAATTCAATTTCACTGTTATATGTAAAGCCAAACTAGTTGCAAAATAGTAGATCTGAGGAAGAGAAATAAAAATGAGAACTAGGAAATAAATAAGAAAGTGGAATTTTGCTTTGAACTAGTAAAGATTATATTCTCATTTTTTTCCCCCATGAAGATTGCAAAGGAAACTCATTTCGGCTTTGTAAGACCACAATGATTGCTTCAGACACAAAATGAATCAGGCCTCTTGTTGTATTATGTGGGTGGTATTTCTACTCTTCCCTAGTGTGATAATTCACAGCCTGCAGCTGTGGCATGCAAACTTAAATATTT
This sequence comes from Cygnus olor, assembly GCF_009769625.2. Taxonomy (NCBI): domain Eukaryota; kingdom Metazoa; phylum Chordata; class Aves; order Anseriformes; family Anatidae; genus Cygnus; species Cygnus olor. Next base: position 43,262,682 of record NC_049173.1, read on the forward strand.
TCTTTTTCTGTTTGGCTTTAAAAGGAAGGACCTGCATTCATTTGCTGTTTTTTGTTTTTAAGAAAAGATAGAAAAAGTTGAAGGCCCATTAAAGACTGGTAGTTTGAAACAGAGCAGTCATAAAACAAAACAGTGTAAACTCAAAGTGAATTTGTTTGTCTTGACAACAGCGTATTTCTAGTGTAGTCATAGTCTACTATGGGACACTGAAGAAAAATATGTGCTTGCTCAGATTTATAAATAATAAGATAATGGTTGTAAACAACATGAAGTCCCTTTTGCACTGTTATCAGTCATAAAGAACACTTTATCTAATATTTACTTACCTGTTTTTAAATAATCAAATTTTCTCTCTGTACAGAGATTTTTTTGATATTAATACCTATTAAAACATATTTCTAGGATTCTGTGTGCAATTTGAATGAATCAGATAAAATATAAACCTTAAACTTGCTATTCTGTATCATTACAATCACTTTACAAATTCCCAGCTGAACTTTACTTCCAAATACATTTTTATTAGTCTAGGAGTGTCTTTTCACAATTAAAAACAACAACAAAAACCCTCTTGAATTAAATGTTTCTTTGCTTGCTGCTACAACATAAAGTTGATCTTCCATGGCATGTTTCTTAAAAGCTGCTCTAAAAAGTTTTTCCATACCCTGTAAATTATTTTCTTTCCCTAATGGCTTGTTGTATTGTTTGCCAGTACAATGACTAGTACAGCACTATTAACACTTAAGCTAATTAAGGTCTTAAGAAAACATTGGTTACATTGTTCTCATTAACAGACGTAAAAAAAAAAAAAAAGGCAAAAAAAAAATCATGCTATTCAGATGTATGAAAAAAGAAGAAGATTGCTTTTAAATCTCAAGAAATGAACGTAAGTGTTCATATTCTGGTACATTAACAGTTTGTTCCAGTACATTGATATTTTATGTGGAAATCCTACTCTGCAATTAATATGCCTGATGCAAATTGAAAAACCCATAATCCATCCTTCTCTGTTGGAATGTAAGAGCATATTATTATTGAGGAACTACAGGATACCAGAACCGTTTTTTAAAGTTGAATGCTCATTACCTTAAATCTGCCTATAAAATGGTTTTCTTCAGACTAGGTAATACATAACTGAATATATCATGATACACATGAAATTGTAACAAATAATAATAATAACAACAACAATAACAATACTAGTGTGTTTCACCTCTACAGAGCTATTTATGTCTTCTAGCATTAGAAATTAAAATTAGCTAGAAAGTAAACATGAAACAGTAATGAAATACTTGACTATTCTGGCTATCAGGAGATATCTGGGTAGTCAATTCAGTTAACCCTGAAAATCAGGTGATTGTTATTAACTTCCTAGGAGTTTACCAACTCTACTGAACAAAACAAACCTGGTTTTGTAAATATCAGTTAATAATTTTGTAAGTGTAAATTAAGTATGCCACAGATAGTTCTGGAGACATTTTTAGCTGCAGTGATTTTTTGGGCAGTCATTGATAGTGAGATACCCTTTCCTGATAAGATGTGAAATGTTTATTATGAAGGAGCAGAGTGCTGTGGCTGTTAAGGACACAACTCTCCTATGGGTAAAAGCAAGAAAGATTTGTACATTTTAGTCGTTTGTCATTTTATTGATCTTCTGGGTCAAGTCCTCTCAAAGGGCTTATCAGAGCCAAAATAGATGGATATCATTGGAGATGTCATTTCCTGACCCAGTTTTCAGAAGACTTTGTCTTTCATGCTGACAATAATGTGAAGGAAAAGGTTTTCAGAAGACTTTCAAACATTAGACGCAGATCTGAATGTAAAATTGCTTTCTGATTCAGGTAAAAAAGAAAATATCATTGAAAAGTTTGAGTTATTTAACCTTTATCTGAAATTGATAGTGGCAGATTTTGGAAGACTGTAGAAATCATACCTGATTTCCAAAACCAAAAATACCTAGATGTCTTTTGTATGACCAGCAAGCGCAGAGCTTTTTCACAAACTGGCATACACAGTCGGAAATTTCATTTACCTTTGAAGTTCTCTCTCTCTCTCTTTTTTCTTTTTCTTTTTTTTTTTTTTCCCAGTCGCAGTCTCTCTGCACATAAGAAAGAGTCATGTTGCAAGAGTCAGGTTGTCATATTTGGCCACAGAACTGAGTAGTGTGAAATTCTGGGTCTCAATGCACTCTATGTGAGTTTGGAAAGCAACTTTGCCTTTCTAAAATAATTTTTCCTTCTGAAGTCTGCAAGTTGCAATTTTTCCTTAGGGAAAATGCATCTATGGGAGGTATATTAACTGCAGGCTTTTTATTAACTGCAGTATTTTGCTCTGACCCAGCTTAGTCTTCCCATTTGGTGTTATTTTTTCTTTGAGTAAGGAATGGGTTTCTGCTCTAGCAATTTTCTTATTAACAGTGATGACAACATCTCATTGTATTTTACTTTTCAGAAATTGAGACAAATCCCCACAAGGTTTGCTAAATGAAGGTATTAATTGTCTATCACATTGATTTGCATAAAGTGAAGGTGTATTCCAGAAAATCTGAGGATTTTTTTGTTTGTTTTTCAATTCTCTTAAGATTTGGTGTAAGAGGTAGAAGTAGAGGAATTGTTTTTGAATGAAGAATCATTTATGTTCTGCAAATGCTTGCTCTTGTTGTGTATCACTTAAAGACCAGTTGCTACATTGAAAATAGTATAAATTGCTCTGTTTATTGAGCTTACATTTCAACATGTTGGTTCTTTGTTAATAAAATATTTGCGTGGTTTCTTGTTCCATGTGCATTTGTTACTTATTATTTGCATGAGTGGCAAAAATAAATTGACTTAAGTAAAGGCACAATTTGTGGTGACGTGGAAATTGGGAAGGAAAATAAAGTAGTTACAAACAGAATATTACTCCTCCCTATAAATTATCACAAGGTAAACTCTGAATAAAACCAGCAAACTGGCTTCCACAAAGGTGTTTTAATAAGGTTGATTTTTAAAGGTCTAGATTTGTTCTTGCTTATAGATGTATTTTTTCCCTAATATGCAACGAATATAGTAATAATAATAATAACTAAACCTTAAAGAAAAATCCATTGATATGGTATCACAGTTTAAAAGCTTGCTGATTTTGAAGTTGTCAGAAGGCCTTCAAAGATTTCTTGATTTCACAAAATATGTTCTCTTGATTCTTGCTCAGGAAAAAGAAGTCACTGAATTTTGTATCCAAGAAGAAACAAATCCACAGCTAAATATGCACTGTTGTCACTCAGCAATGCGAGTTCACAACTAGTGTCAAGTTTTCTATTCAAGTTTTCATCTCTTTAGTTTTTACTCTTTCTCTCTAAATGTTGCTGATGAATTTTGATTCATCCTTAATCTCTTAACTTTCCTTCTTTGATGGGTTTGTTACATTTCTCTTCTGTCAAGAAAACAATAAAGTTACATTAAAAGAAACACTTCCTTCCGTTACAGCTAGACAAGAGGTTTTTTGTTTGTTTGTTTATATTTGATATTTGCAAAAACATATAAAAAGGAAAAAAAATCCATAGAAAATCTTATTTATCTTTCCCCATTTACTGTTATACAAAAAAAAAATCTAGCATGAAATATTTTTTTTTTCCTAATTGTCATAGTGTAATCAAACTACTGCCCCTTGATGTCTTCAGCTCTCTGTAACAACATCAGGAGCACAAATCACCTCTGCTGCTTCTTGCCTTGCAGATTTTCTCTTTCCTCGTTCAAACTGTTTAGTGCTGAGGCAAATGAAGGGAGACAGGTTTTGGACATAGAGCATGGTCTAATGATTGACATCAGTACTACTGCATGCATATTTCTATGAAATACATACTGCAGTAGAATGTCAGAATACAACTCTGCTGCTTTTTCTTTGATGTTGTGGCAACAAGTTTACATGATAGATCAAATCAGCCTTTTGTACAGAATGCAGAGACCATATTTTGAAAATGTTTATCCTATCACCCCTTACTCAATTTCAAGTGAATATCTCAAGTAATGTAGCTTTTCAGAAAGATCCTGATTACTATATTATTTAAACCTTTAGCAAGCAGAGTAGGTTAGAAACTTCTGTGATTCTTCAAAGATCAGTCAATGTCTGTGGTGCCCTGGTGCATTCTTAAAGGCTTCTGGCTTGAAGCCCTCAATAGAAGATGTCACCCTGAAGGTAACATTTTGCTTTACCAATTCCTAAGCATGTTATCTCAGTGGACAAACAGCACCTTCCCAATTTTGTACTGGAATGCTGAATACTGCATACTGTGATTTTAGGTATTTCCACAGCTGTGGGAAATTAACACCTCAAATATTACATACCCTGAAAAATTCTTTAAAGCCAGACAAAGATTTAAGTATCAGAAAATAAATAGTACATAGTGATACCTCTACCCAATCTAGAGACACCATGTTTGTGCTTGCACTTCAGAGCCCGAAGAGATTTTGCTTTCTGATTCATGCAACAAAAGCAGCTGGGATACTGCCTGAGCTCACGAAAGCAAAGCCTTCCTTCAGAGGATTGCTCTCTGAACAGTTCTCCCTTTCTGGGGACACATGCAGCTTTCAGAAACCAGAACCTTACTGAGACCCTAGTCAGACTTCAATCTATCTTAAGGATGTCAGGAGGTAGCTTTTAATCTTCTTCTTTCTACAGAAATGTTAAATGGCTGACAAGAAATATTGCTGCCATTTGGATATTGCAGTGCTATCATAAGCCTTATCTGTAAGCAGAACATGCAAACCATTGCTCCAGTACTTGCCTATAAACAAATAGTTCATCCTCCCCTGCTTGATTGCTTTGTACTTTGACATCAATATTTTTTATAAACATAACCAAAAATAACATCATCTTACAGGAAAATGTAGTTCATGCCTAGTTTTTGGTCAAAATAAGATATCACAAGAGCCAAACTTTGAGGTCATAAAGGAGATGATTTTGAAGGGTCCTATTGCTGTCACCTACAAAAAGATGCTAAAATTCTATGAAGATTTTGTCAAATATAATTGAACTTTTAAGACTATATTTTAAAACTCATAATATTGATTTCTATAGCAATTCCTTTCTTACTCTTTTGGAGCTGGAATTGCATTAGGTTATGGAGTTGTTCCATTATTCCTGTATCTCAAGCTATGTAGGTGCATGAACTTTAAGTATATATATATTCTAAGAATAGCTAATGCCAATATAAGAGAAAGCTTTCCTTTTCCCTGACTGCTACTTCCTGCTGCTGCCCATCTAGTAAGTGTGCTTACTAGTACGCTATTCAGTGACTCCTTTTGGCATGAGTTCTATTGGAGAATATTGCCATCTTGAGCTTAGAATGGAAAAGTCTCACCCCCACGTCCTCTTGAGGACATGCTCATGACTGAGCAATGTCAAACATGTACAACTTTCCCTTTGATTTAGTTTGAATTTAGAAAAATACAAATCAATTTGGGACAAAAGTAGATTTTAAAGTCTTTATTCTCGTCCCCCCAAATGACTTTATTGAATAACATTTTCTTGTCAGGTTCTATAATTTGACGTAGCATGGAACACTATCATTGCTTACACCCTGGCATCAACTGCAGTCCCTATGAGAGATATCAGGCTGTCACAGACAAAGCAGCTAGAGAGACAAAATGATCAGCACACTGTAAGACAGACAGCCACATACTTACGGCCGAACTCCACTCTGGTGGCAACAGGTTAATAATGTTTGGAGTGGCTGTGACAGCTGACAGAATGGTACCTATGAAATTTTCTTCACACTAAATAAATTCTCAAAGAATGAACCTGAGTACTAGCAGTAGTCATAGCAAAAATGAGGACAAAACTTGAAAGAATGAGATATAATTTAAATTAGAGTTTTATATGCAATTTAGCCTCCTTTGAAGATAACTGTATGCTATTTGTAATTTGGGCTCTTCTTTTTAACAGCTTTATTCCTTCTCTTTTCACTCCCCACCAGGCGGATCTCTCTCTATATATATCTCCTCCCCCCCTTCACTCTCTCCACTCATTTTACTCTCTCCCTCCCCCCCTTCATTCTCTCTCTCTTCCTCCCTTCACTCTCTCTCTCCCCCCTTCAGTCTCTCCCCATCCCCTTTACTCTCACTCACCTTCACTCTCTCTCTCCTCTTCACTCTCTCTCCCTCCTTCTCTTTCCCCCTTTCCCTACCTCTCCCCTTTGCTCTCTCTCTCTTTCTCTCTTTCCTTCACTCTCTCCACTCTCTCACTGCACATGCTCCACTTTCTTCCTTTTTCACCCTCCCACTTCAAAGTCTCCTGTTAGACAAAGTTATTAAAATAAGTTAGCACTTTCCTTCACAGAATTGCAAAATTCTCTGGGCAGAAGCAGTCTAGGTATTGTTGCAATTTATTTTTTTTTTCTTTAATATATCCTATGCCTGTTACTGCTGGAAATGCCTGATAGAAAGGCAGTGACCCACAGTTGTCAAGGGAGGCCACATGATTTATTCTCCCCATACCACAGAGGGATTCTCAGTCTTAGTCTGGAGTCTATTCATCTATTACATGATTTTACATCTATAGTCCCAAGTGAAATCAACTCCTTTAAATGAAAGAAAATTCCTTACTTTACAAAGTCATGTTTTCTGATGATTTATTTTAATAATTCCTTAATTTTAATACTCCATGTAACTCCAAACATTTTTGGGGGTGGTGGTGTGGACTTGAAGTATTTTTTATTTAACTATGAAGAGCAAACCATTTTCAAGTCTCTGAATTCTGAATTTATATCATATTTGTTTAATGGCTGAACTGATGTTGGTTTTTTTTTCGTTTTTTTTTTTTTTTTCTTTGCTGTAGTCCTGAGATCTACAGAAGTCAATGAAAGAGAGGACTTGAGGCCAGATATTTTATTTCAGCTGAGCAGTGCTTGGATGTCTGTCAATCACTGAGGAAGCTGTGATGCAAGAATTATGATGAAGACTGGCTCAGAGCAGCTTAGTCTTACCTCATAAGACAGATACTCTGATCCCTCAGTCATCTTTGTGGCTCTACATTGGACCCTCTCTATAAGTTCTGCGTCCCTATTGCACCGGGGAGCCCAGAACTGCACACAATATTCCAGGTGTGGCATCGCCAGAGCTGAGTAGAGGGGGAGGATCACTTCCCTTGACCTGCTGTCCACACTCCACCTGATGCAGGCTAAGATCCCATTGGCCTTCTTGTCCACAAGGGCACACTGCTGGCTCATGTTTAACTTGTTGTCCACCATGACCCCCAGGTCCCTCTCCGCAGAGCTGCTCTCCAGCAGGTCAGCCCCCAACCTGTACTGGTGCCTGGGGTTGTTCCTCCCCAGGTGCAGGGCCCTGCATTTGCCCTTGTTGAACCTCATGAGGTTCCTCTCTGCCCGACTCTCCAGTCTGTCCAGGTCCCTCTGAATGGTCACACAGGCCTCTGGCATGTCAGCCACTCCGCCAAGCTTTGTACTGCAAACTTGTTGAGGGTGCACTCTGTCCCTTCATCCAGGTCACTGATGAATAAACTGGACCCAGTACTGACCCCTAGGGGACACCACTAGCCACAGGCCTCCAGCTAGATGGCACCGTTGAGTACAACCCTCTGAAACTACCTGTTTTCTCTTCTATATGAAGGTTTTAAACATTATTAATTTGCCAGGAATTTTGGACTACCTATTGGGCTGAATATCTTTTATTTGTAAAAGATGATGTTATTAATAACACTTTTTTTTTAATAATTTCAATTTATGTCATATATTTTTATAAATTTAGACAAAGCTAATAATTTACATAAGGACATCTCTGTACGTATTGACTTTGAAGAGCCAAAAAAAGTTATGTCACACTTCCATTACGAAATTGAAGTTGTGACATATAGCAAAAGGCTTTATGGTTGTGATGTCGGTTTCAATGAAGGAAATCAAATCATAGAATCATAGAATCATAAAATATCCCGAGTTCGAAGGGACCCATGAGGATCATTGAGTCCAACTCCTGGCACCACACAGGTCTACCCAAAAATTCAGACCATATGACTAAGTGCAGGGTCCAAATGCTTCTTAAACTCTGACAGGCTTGGTGCCACGACTATGTCCCTGGGGAGCCTGTTCCAGTGTGTGACAACCCTCTCAGTGAAGAACCTCTTCCTGATATCCAGCCCAAACCTCCCCTGTCACAGCTTAGGTTCTAGCTATCATTGGTAGGACATTCCAAAGACTAGAAGGATAATCGTGAATTTAAAAAAAAAAAAAAAAAAAGATTCAAAGTGAAATATAAGTTCTTCTGATCTAAACGAAGAACTATTACACAGATATCCACAGAAGACTTCCAGTAGGTAATTGTCAGTTTCTTCAGTCTTTCTAGCTGCACACAGTGTCTCTTCCTTTAAAATTAATTTTACAACAGAGTACAATGCCTAAAAATTCTCTGGGGACTATAGCTAACTAAAAAAGGAGAGCTGTTGAAGTACTGTGTACAAGATGTGCTTTTCACTACTCAGATACAAACATCTAAGAGACACTACCCAATCATTTCAGTGATTGCTATGTGTTCTTTATGGTAGAGAATGGGCTGAACTACACTTTAATCCAAACACTCTTTAAACTGGGGCTGTGCAAAATCTACTGCTAAACCAAAGACTGATACTTGACAATTAGGTTCACCTTTAACCTCTGTGAGTTTGCAGAGGGATTATGTCTGATGGTCAAAATGTCCTTGTGTTTCCTATCTGAACTATTCAGATCACTGTAATGTAAATCCATTATCTAAAATGTTATGTTTTATGCTGTTACTTGTTGATTCCTTTTAAGTTTATTGGGAAGTGTGTTTAAGGACTTTTATCTATGTTTAATTTGCTTCATATATGATACCCTCCTGGTCCTCCCCACACTGCCACACTGTACAGTCTCCAACAGGTCATACATAACAGGATACATAAAGGGATTATGATTGTGAAAGCTTCACTAAACCAGAATAAATATAGTCTTCTGACCAAAAAAAAAAAAAAAAAAAAAGCTGAAGGGAGATAACTTTTCAGGCTTTTGCTAGTTTGGGGGATTCTTATAATTTTTATAATGACAATAATTCCAGGCCAGCCCTGATGTACAGACACACTTATTCTGATGGAAGACCTTGTAATGGATAAGGTTGTTTTTTCAGATATATTTTTCATGCTACCACCCCCATGACAACATGCAGCTTCAATGTAGATTAAGTGTGTGCCAGCTGCTGTGTTGTTGTTTTTTCTCTCAGCTCTCCATTACATAATCTCTGCTTTATTAACAAGACCATATTACTCACAATAGTAAAAACAAAACAAAGCAAAAATATTTCCTTGCATAGTTAAATAGGATTGTTTTTATTTTGTTGACTTCAAATCCTTAGCCTGTTATAAATTTTCATACTATTGTATTTATCATGATTTTACAGAATTCTGAATGTTTCCTGTATAACTGTATGACAATTACTAAGAAATATGGAAAGATAAGGCAACATACAAACACAGACTGTTATTTCTGGTTTTGACTTATTTACAACAAACATACAGTAAACACACATCTTCATAATTCAGGGAATGTTTAAGCCAAAGTCATCAATACGAGTGAACAAATCCATGTTCTGAAGCCTATGTTTTGTCTGATACTCTAAGGTGGATATGCAGAAGATCATTATGTATTCTTCACCACAGGTCAGTTGCTTAGCTACCGGAGAAGTAGAGAACTACTAATTGAAAGTATTCAGTATTGCTGGCAATATTTGCTGCAGGACAGAGGTCTTGAAAACAGTCAGGTATAAATGATGCAGAAGGAGAGATGAAAGAAAAGCCTGTACAACTCCATGTTGCTAAAATAACAAATGTCTTTCTTCAGTACTGATGTATGGATTCTCATCAGTAAAATGGTATTGATTCTGATGATCAGTCATTAAATGATCCTGTGATTAATTTAGTAGTTGTAGAGATTAGTTATTTCCAACAAGTTAATATACTATGTTTATATTTTAAATGTAATTATTGTTCAAACTGCTGGAGTAATCGCTAATATAGCTCCAACACAACACATTTCCAAGGGTTTAATTATCATCAGGAATCTCTAGCTAATAGGTACAGCTATTAAAGGGGAAAAAAAAAAAAAAAAAAAAAAAAAAAGGACTGGACAGAATATCATCCTCTCACAAGATCCCTAAAACTCTTGCATTTGGTTCAAATATAAACCTGAAACTCAGCAGCAAAAATGAATGTTCTTCTTCTTCTTCTTCTTTTTTTTTTTTTTTCTTTTTTATCTAATTATTCTTTATTATATCTTAGGTGCATGACTGAATCAAATGTAACATTGCAGGGCTCCAATTTGTAACTCAGTAAATCCCTATTTCTAATTGCATCATTCATTGTACACTTGAAAAAAAAATAATAAAATAAAATAAAATTACTTTTTGTTTAAGTTATACAGTTATCCATTACAGAGTAAGCCTAGGACTGACTGTCTCTTTGATGCCTTTGTAAAATGTCCCAAAACCTATTCACCAGGGAAGTAACAAGTGCAGCTTGTTGTAGACAATTTCAGCTCACAAAACTGCATATTCTAAATAAGACACCCAGTTGGATATGCATATATTTATGACTGCATCACCTTGCAGTGAAGAATAGGACAGTAAGGCAGTTTACTTTGCCTTTTGTAGAACTAAAACATGATCTGCAGGGAACACAGCACAAAAGATCACCTGAAGTACAGAGACATGTTCAGTATATCAGGGCCTCCTTAAATTCTTACCTATGAATTCAACCTTGTACTAAATTTCCTCAGACAAAAGAAATTTTCTCCTTCTATAAAACAGTTATAGTTCTACAAATGCTAAGACATCACTAGGTAGTCTGAGCTGACAGATGACTTCCCAAGGCCTAGGATTGCTGTCAATGTTACTGCTTGTTTTTTATCCCATGGGATGCAGTTTCTGTTGTATTTAAGCCCTGCCCATTAAGCCGAGGATTTCTTTTCTCTGTTTTACACCTTCAACTCCAAATTACCTGTTCCTTGGAGAAAGTAGATTTTAACTTCATAGATGTAGCTAGAAATGTTAACATTGTAGTTCTTATAGAAAAATTTATTGTCTATTTCATCTGTCTTATATTTAGTACAGGTTCAGAAATACTTATCTGGTCTGTAGGACTCATGTTCCTCTAGAACAGAAAGTGGGATAGAAAATATGTGATCATCCCAGCACTGTTGCCTGCCTCCTGACACTCTCCTGCCAGCTATCCCTGCCACGATGGCCACTGTTCCTTTGTACCCTCCCTCCCTCAAAGGAGAGGGGAGAAGAGAGGAAGGCTCTGAAGGAGACATCCTGTCTGTCACTGTCATTATCCATGTGCAAGAAGCTGTGCCTCGCATTCCAGAAATTGCCATACAGAAAGTAAAGAGAAGACAGCAGTCATTAATATGTCCCTGTCTAAGATCAAATCTAACACCTCTCTAAACTGACTTTTTAAGGCTAATTTCTGAAATAACTCTCTTACCTCCCTAGCAATAGCAAAATTTCCTTATACCACATTATGACCTTCCCTGCTCCTTTTGGGGTAAAAATCATCCTCTTTCCTTTGACAGGTGCTATTCTTGCCTTGTCATCTGTTTGAAATGCCCTGAAATATATATTGACAATTCAGGGGTCAATGAAGATTTGGTCTCATTTTTTTGTTCCTATTTGATGTAAATAATAAAACTCCTAACATAGAAAATATGAGTGTTTCTGTAAATAATGTTCTATGTTTGGAAGTAATCAGGTTGGTGATTGAGGAAAAAATAAATACTTTTCATCCCATCAGCTATTAAGCAGGATGTTAGACAACAACTAATAAAGTTGCACATTTAAAATCAGAAAGTATAGATGATTTGCAAACAATAATTGGAAAAGGCTAAGCTGATGAAGTCTCTGGATCATTAATATTCAATTTCAACAACTCTGAAGGTTACAAAAGACTGATAAGAAACTGTCACTGCACATCTGGTTTAACAGAGTAAAAACAGTGGACCAATAATTATAGATTTTTCAGGTCTGACCATTCTCACAGATTAAACAGCAAAAATCCTGATGCAAGATTCATGAAGAGATTTAAAGAAAGCCAAAGTAATTAATGACAGTTAACAACTTTTTAGCAAACAGAGCTATCCTTGAATGCTTGGATGTATGAACAAGAACACTGAATGGGGTAATACAGTATCTGTATATGTCACTGGACTACTGTGTCCTCTTAACAACTCAAGCTGCACAGTGATAAATTTAAAGGCAAAACAAAACAAAACACACAGGCATACAAACAAACAACAACAACAAAACAACAACAACAAACAGTAGAGTTTCAGTTGGTGAGGTTCCAGATAGCTGAAAAGGAAATGACTGTTAGGTGGACAAAATATAGTAATAGAGTGTCTTAAGTCTGGTTGTGGAATTTCAAAAATAGAACTAGAAATAAAACATGCATTTTAAATGCCAGGATTTCAATGTATATAGTTGGTTTTAAAATCAAAAATGAGATGAGACCATTTGATCAGGCTCTACTTTTTACAAACTACAAAACTAAATCTGGCCCTTTCATTCTCACAAGTTAAACTGCAGTAAAAGCCAGAAATGAACCCATACAGCTAAGAAGGCCAATAGCACCCCGGAGTGTATTAGCAAGAGAATCACCAGCAAGCAAGTTATGAGAGGTGATCCTTCCTCTTCTACTCATCGCTGCTGAGATACATCTGGAGTACTATGTCTAGTGCTGGGTTCCCCAGTATGAGAGACACAAACACACGCAGGTGAGTCCAGCAAAAGACCACTAAGATAAATGAAGGCTTGGGGCATCCAACAAACTAGGAGACGCTGGGAGAGCTGGGACTTTTTAGCATGGGAAGAGAATAGCCAGGGAGGATCTTATCAAGGTGTGTAAATACCCAGTGGGAGGGAATAAGGAAGACAGAGACAGATTATTCCTAGTGGTGTTTACTGAAAAGAAAAGAGACAGTGGACATAAACTGAAATATAGTGAATGCCATTTAAACAGGAAAAGTTGTGATCGCTGTAAGATGATTGAACACTGAACAACATTGAATGTTGCACAGAAAGTTTGTGGAATCTCCATCCTTGGAGACAGTCAGAGGCCAACTGGACACATTCCTGAATAACCTGCTCTGGTTATTTTTACTTGAGCAGACGGATTAGACAAGATAGCCTCTACCTAGATGTCCCTTCCAACCTTAAATATTCTTGGATTGCATGATACAATAGCTTTTGGTCATAACCAAAAGAGGAGACAGTTGTGTTTCTGATGTTTACTAAAAAAAACTGTGACCAGAGGTTTGAGATGACGCTTCCCATAATTCTTTGTTATTAGATATTGAAATACTTTTAGATGTTGAAGTTAACCTATGAATTGTTAAAATAAGTTATGGACACTTACCTTATGAACTTTCCCTTTTTTCCCTTTCATTGTCCAACTCCTTGGTACACATATGACCAATATGTTTTACTCTCTCTCTTTATACAAACAGACTTATCATACAATAACTGAAAATTTTGAGATACTCTCAAATTTGCTGTGAGTTTTACTGATATTTCTCTTTGTCAGTTTTCATGGTATGATCCCTGTTTTTAACAAATAGGTACAACAATGAGATGCCTAAATGGTATGCACTAAACCACACATCTCAAGGTTTCAGTTTCCTACATGCTCAACAATATATCAGAGCTGGGAGGTATTTCTCTAAATTCACATTTAGAGAATGTTGAAGAATGTTTAGAGAATTTGAAGTTTTACAGTAAAAAATAAAAAATAAATTTTTGTAAAATAAATATATTTCAGTGTTTTCCTTTCCAGGAATTTTCAGACTTTTACCTTTTTTCAGTTCCTTCCTCCACCAATTTTCAGAATTTTCTAAGGACTGTAAAATTCTCACCAGGTCTATTATCAAATACTTTCTCTATATTATTTTTATACTGGGAAATTAAAATAAAAGCAAACACTTTTTCCACAAGTGATAAATAGTTTTCTTTAAGAGCTTTTTTCCACTAAATTTCTTGAAGGAAAAAAAAAAAAAAAAAAAAAAAGAAAAGCAGTATTCAGAACAAGAAAAAGTTCACTGAGAGTCCCATTATCTCTTGCTTCTTAACCCAGCATCTAATTTCCTCTTCATTCATATATCACTTACTCTGACATATAGAAATATACACTACCATGCTATTAAATTGGTGGCTTATACAAAGGAATGGTTTCCCACTCATTTTCTGACTCTAAGCTAGTCTTTGAAAATGTCATTTCTGGGTAATAACCTCCCATCAAAAAAATAAATAAAAAAATTGATATTTGTTTATGCCCAAGTTTATTCATAACTTTTATGGCATGTGCAGAAACTGGGCTCTTAAACTGAACTTGCGATTATAAATCAGGCGTGCTGGTCTCTGAAAATTATTGTTATTACATTGCTTTTGTCTCCCTGATATAGTTTTTGATTGTGCAAACAAAATCAGTCTGCTTGGTCTCACTGATAGCTGTGGTTTGTTAGCTGCAGAACCAACATTGTCACAGAGATGGTAGTAAACTCTTCCCACCTTGTCCTCATGACTGTTCTTCATACCAGAAGAAGAAGCTAGTCAAAATAGTTCATGTTAGGAACAGTACTACAGCAATATATTAAAATCTATCAATTAATTTGTTAAATTGTCACATTGTTTTAGAATCCTGGAAATTTGAAAATAAAAATAAAACTAAAACTAAAAATAAAATAATAAAACTAAAACTAAAAATAAAAAATAAAAAAAAAATGGGTAGGGGACCTCTCATACTCATAATGAAGCTATAATCAAATCTCCATCTCTGTTGCAAATATCTTTCTTGGTAATGCAGCCTATAAGTAAGACTTCAGCATGCAGTTTGATTAATAGTATGGACCAAAAAAAGAATCTTTTATTTGAATAAAGCAGGTGTTTACCTTACTCTTTCAACTCACGCTTTTTTATTACCTATTGTTTCATTCCAACTACTCTTATTGTGTTTTCCTATTTTTGTTCTGATTATTAACTTTATTTTTAGTTACTTTACAGACAGCAAGAAGTCTGACAACATGCCAGGAGTCTCTGCATCTCCTTTTTAGGTGTTCTACTCTGAATTATAAATGCACTATCCCACTTTAAACCAGTAGATACCTTGATCATCAAAACCTAAAAATGTTCCTTTTATCCCTCCAATCCTGCTTTCTACACCACCCTACTTAAAATACTGGGTGTCTTTTCAGATTTGCACCATAGGCTGAAATGATGGAGGAGCATGCAGGTTTATGTCCAGTAAAGTTTTAAAGCAATAGAATAATATACACAGAAATCCAGAAAAAGAATAATCCTCTAAATTCCTACTGGTTCTGTTATTTTAAGTCACCCAAGATGACAACATATACTGAATTTTGACTTATCTTAAGTGTGTATTCTTTAGCTCAAAAATATATGAAGTGTTCATTTCCTTTTCCATATGGATTCAGCTTATGCTCAATTTGTATGCAAAGCAAATAATTTGCTCATACTTGTAAAGGATATGCATTATCAGAACACAACACCTGCAGGACAAAAGAGAGGTTAATTTCATTGTTGCTATGAAGCAAAGGAGATCATTATAGAGCCTGCAGTAACCAAGCTCTGTGAAATAGCTGCATTAGTCATTAACTTTCCAGCACTAAATTTCATATCAGACTCAATTAACTACTACATAGCTTTTAATGACAATATTTTTCAGATGCAGATCTTGTTTACTAATAAGATTTCCCATCATAGCCATTTTTGCCATTATTTTGCTGGTGTTAATATTCAAGTCTTTAGTTTCTCCATAGAAAATGGGGCAATGAAAATCACATTTGCTGAAAGTACTCCTTGAATTATGCTTCAAAATTTTTAAGTATTTAAATTACACTTTTCAATAAAAGGCAATGAGAGTATACAAGATGAAAGTCATTCATGCATTATAACCACAGATTGAAGTTGTCAAAGAACTTCTACATATGTGATCAGAAAATTTCTGTTGCTTGAGATTTTCATGATCAAAGCCCTTTAAATAAGAAGTGACCTTTAGATTTGTTATTATCTTATCATACTGAAAGCCAAAGCTCAGAATAAAAGTCATAAAGTAAATATAACCATGAAATAATTTACTTAAGTAATTAGCATAACATGCACATATCAATAGCAGCTGGATTAAGAGATCAGATTGCCCACAGCCTACAGAAAAATATTCTAGTCTTTGTCTCTCTGGTGTCCACCCACAATTTTGCTCTTTTGGAGGGATGAAGGAGATCCTTAGATTCAGATAACGCCATCTGTACCTTTACCTTATTTGACTGATTGGTTTGATGCCTTTATGCCCTTTGTATTACTGCTAGTTTATTATTATTATTATTATTATTATTATTATTATTATTATTATTATTATTATTATTATTATTATTTATTAGTCTGTGCTGTGGGAGAAATTACAAATGGAAATGGCCAACTTATAAATCAGAGTTATATTTTCAATTTGAAAAATACCCAGGCAGTCACAGCTTACCTGTGAGAAAACATAGTTTTGAAAACACTTGTGAAAGCACTTCTCTCTAGTTTGGAAAGAACTGCAAATGATATACTTAATATCTGTAGTCAATGTTGGATTGTTGTTGCTTTCACAGCCTCAGAAAGCCTGAGTAACAAGGCTGTACAACAAAGAAAGAACTATTAAACAGTGGCAAGTTTTGTGGACATAGTGTGGAGAAATAATTCATGAAGGTATCCAGTGGGAAAAAAAAAAAAAAAAAAAAAAGACTTCTCAAAATGAAGGGTAAAAAGTAGTCTTTAAAGTCGATTCATATAGACTGTAGTTTTTCTAATGCAACATAAAACCTGCTAATGTTGTAGCCTGGTATGTTTTTTCCTGTTTCTGTGACTTCTTCTCCAGCTTTCTCATCTCTTTTGTTCAAGATCATCTCCTTCTGCATGTTTCTATCATTTGCTATGCTTTACTATCTATCATTTGCTATGCTTTACTATTCTCTTCTGGATATGTGACTGGGACTATAGGAAAGAATCATGCAGTAGTGAATAAGAGTTATGCTGTTTTCATTTGATTTTATTATTTATCTATTTATTTATTATTTTTTTAAGGAAGTTACGTAGCTTAGTGACAACCATCAGGAAATAAACAAACAAATGAAAACCTCTACCAGTTACTGTCTAGGACAAAGGACTTATCAATCACAAAGCATTGGTAACAACTACCATCAGTAAATTTTGTACTATTTGTAAAGATCATGTTGTATTGAGAATTCTGGAGTAAGATCTAGTCATGTTTTCTCACAGATCCTGTATGGGGCATTCACTATCATTCTCCCTGTGCTGGGACCAGTTGGGATTACTGCTTTATTTGTACCATTGGGTATTTTCTACAGGTATTACTCATCTGATCTCATTTTGATTAGAAAACCTATAGGAGTAATATCTAAACGGTATGGAAAATCAAAAGAAGGATCTATGTTTAGGGCAACGCTCCAGTAAGGAGTGGGATTGCTACCAAGAGCAATATTTATCTGAAAGAGCATATTTATGAGCTCCGCTGAGGTTCTGTGTAGTAATATGATGTGACATAGAGATGATGCATTGCACCTCATGCTGAATCCTGATGTTATAAAAACATAATGAGGGAGCCCTCGCCATTGTGTTCCCGGAAGCAAAATCTATTTTAGCATAGGGCTGCCCTCAGTGACTTACATGCAAGATTGCAGAAGAGAGATAGCAACATAAGACACAGTAAACAAGCACAATTGAACTAGAAAAAAGAACATACTCTTACCACAAAGTACATAGAGTGGGGCGTATGTCCGTGTGTGTGTGATTATTTTTCATTCTAAAACACCCACCTTAGATAAAGAAATATGGTTTTCAGGTAGATCACTGTCAAAAAAAAATGTGTTGTTAAGGAAATGATCCATCTGTCAGATGAGCAAACAATCTGAGAAAAATGTGGTGGATTTGAAAACTGTTTCGAAGAAAGCTGTTAACAGTTTTGCTTCCCCACCTCATCCTGTGCACATAGAAGAATCCTACTAAACAGCAAAAGAAACTAACTTAATTTGTCTTTCAAATAGTGTTGTGGAATAAGACTTCTCAGGTAGACTTAATTAACAAAACAGAGTTCACACCTCCTATCCCTTTTCTCCGGTATTCTTTGCAGGGCAATTGTATGGGGTATTTCTCATGTTATATGGGGAACAATTCTTTATTTACTAAAGGGGATAATCTGTATTGATAAGGCAAAAAGGTCTCATGTGTGAAAACTTTGTTGTCTAGTCTAATTATTTTGTATGTTGATCTCATAGAGGGAGATCTCCAAGGTTATACAAATTTAATACAAATTCAAAACATAATTTGGTGTAGGCTACTTCTCAAAGTTTACACAGTTTTAATTTGAATTGTGGCCTCAGGGGTGAAAGGCCATTAAATAGCCTAGTGATCCATGAAGACAATTTCAAAATGTACAGTAGGTAAAATAATATGAGATTGTTTTTGCATTTGCATTTTTAATTTGTTGCTGCTAAAGAACATTATTAAAAATCTTCATCTTTGGTATATGTTTTTTCTCTCTAATGAGCTAGTTGAGCTTTTCAGTACTGACCATTACACATTCCCTGTGAGACCTCTCGTCCTCCTAAAAAAATGTGTAAAGATCAGCTCTCTGGATGCTTACTGTACTGCCTTCTATCTCCCACATGTGTCCTGTAAGATAACTGGGTTTATAAGTCAGAAAGAGCAAACTTCTCTCCTCCCATCCAAAAAAAGTTGAAAGCAATCATAATATTCTTTACATGCACACCTGCAGTAAACAAAATCATTCCTTCTGAGTAGTGATATGGTTTAGTGGAGGACTTGTCAGTATTAGGTAAGAGGTTGGACTTGGTGATCTTGGAGGTCTCTTCCAACCCAGACGATTCTGTGATTCTGTGAGTATCTCACCTAGTTTTTTGCTTCCTTTGGTGAAACTTGACAGTAAATTAATTGAAAACATTTCATTACTAAGAGGATGCAACATCCTGAGAAGAAATGATAAACCTCTTTTCACATGGCATGAAGTGTTTAATGGCAGGTAAACATTCTAAAGGATATCCATTGTCCTTTGCACCTTTAAGTGGACGACTGGCTACTGCAGAAGTTAATTGCAAATTGAAAATGTATATTTCCAGGAAGAGACTAGCTTTTGATTTTAATATTTTCCAAAGAAAAAGTTGTAGTCCTTTACCGTTTTTAAAATAATAGATTCATTGATAAATCTAGATTTAAACAGAACCTTGGAAGGCCATCTTGTCCAGCCTGGTTTTGAAAGCAGGGCCTCAGATTAGGTTTTCCAGGTCCCTGTCAAGCCAAGTCTTGAATATTTCCAGTGAGGGAGATTCTACCACTGTGGGGTAACCTATTTAAAAACATCTATTATTCTCATATTAAAGATTTATTTACTAAAGGGGTGCACTGCAATTTTCTCAACTGGCTGTTCAGCAGAACCTCCATGTTTCTATTTGGGATTATTTTTACAATTAGAGTTTGAATAATTTAAAATGGTCTTCCTGTAAATGATGAATAAAATACCATTGTCTGCAAGATTAACATTTTTTTCAGCTTGCCTTTTTTTTTTTTGCCTTTAGTTTGCGAAACAGATGGAATTTGATAAATTATAAAAAGGATTAGATAAAAATGGCAGAGCTACTGCAGTCAGAAATTAAAATATTATCTTTGTATTGTCCTGAGGTACATTGTATTTTTCCATGTTGGTTGTGACTTTAATATAGCTTGTTGGGAATTGATCTGTAACTTGGATTTATAAGGTAATAAAAAGCATGGTATACAGTAGTACATTGCACAGAAGTGTGCAGGGTAACAATTCATGCTTTCCCGTGACTGTGAGGGGATAGACTCCGTGACTCCAAGGTTTATAATCATAACATCAGATGCCAAAGGACTTCCGAAGTGAATACTCACGTATTAACAGTCAAAATATTTCTCATTACAAGTGTGAACTGCTTGAGATTTCAGAAATAATAAGCAATTGGATAATCTAGATTGTTCTCTCAACTTCAATGTTAAGCCATTATATGTATTTCAGCACTTTAAGTTGTATCTATCTTTTTTGTGAACATGACACTCTAATTTTACCTCTCTTCATCAGTTTTACAGAGTTTTCAGCCTAAAACTTCTTTCTGAGTATATATGTTTATTGAGATTAGACAAATAATATTCCCTCTCTCTTTGGTGTTTTAACCACAGATATGCAAATAAGGATACATGTAAAGGAAAAAATCCTCTAAATAATTGTGGGAATATAAAGCTGCTTATGGATATGACAAATAAAAGGGTTGTTGACATGATCCCATACAACAGAAAATTCACTCCAATTTCATACAAATGTTTGCAAACATCACCATCACAAAAATTGCCTGGCTGCCAGCTGAATGGAAGATGACAATTGGAGCATTGCAAAGGACCACACTGTTGCAATGGAAATACTCAAACAATAGAGCAGGTGAGGTACAGTATCAAGAGCGAGAAAATAAGAAAAAAAAAACAAAACCAAAAACTTCAGCTAAATAAGAGGTGCAGAAGACATGGGAAGATGAAGGCAAAATAATACTGCTTTAGAAAGAAACTGTCATTCACATCACTATAGCACTTTTTGGTACTAAGCCTGGGCCAGGATAAATTATGCTAAATTTTGCAGAAAAGCAGAACAAAAGGTAAAATTCTTTATCCCCCAAATTAAGAAAACACAGTAAGTAACAACAAAATCAAACCAAATTTCCAAATTAGTGTTCACTTTTAGGTAAAATTCATAAACTTTCAAAGTAAAATAACTTTTCTTTTTAGTGAAAAGTCAGTCTTTTAACAACAATTTTTAAAAGGGCAAATTAAAAATAGAGATTTATTAGAGTTGAGCTTCCTAACTAGAGAAAACATAAGAAAACTTTCTGAAGTGGCTAGATAAGAGAGAATATATACATATATAAAAGCATATATAAATATTTATAATGTATATATTTTTTTACATATATATATATATATCTATATATATATAGATAGATAAATGCATAATAGCCTCCTAGCCACTGAGTCTTTGCCAGGCAGGTTTGCATTTCTGATCTTGCAATCTCTAGAACCCTCTAGAGTGCTCAGTTGTTCTACAGGGAAAGAAGAAGCTCCAGCTCATCCCAGAGTTTCATCTACTACAATTCCTCTCCTTAAAGAAGCATAGCTTAGAGCTAAGACCACACAAATTGAACAAATGCTATCCATTTAAAAGCTCCAAATACTTTATTGAAGAACAGCTACCTAAACAAATGTTTCCAGTCCTGATTTTGCATGGTTTTCTTTTCTCTTTTTATATTTATTTAATGCATACACATTTATATGCTTTTATATATGCTTGAACACCATCTACAGGATAGGCTATCAATTTTTCAAAATCTTTTTAACTCTCATGCTGTCAGCATCCGTGCTCAGAACTCTCCTTCCCTCCCCAGAAAATAGTCCACCAATTTACTATTTAACATTTTCATTCCACTGTTTAGTAGTAAAAATATTAACCAGAAAGAGATTCACTTGAAATACCATTCTTGCTATTTTAGTATAATTTTTGTCACCAGAATAAATTTAGATTGGTTTATAAATTCCTTTAATTAAATCTACACCATCATAATAGAACAATCACTTAAATTTTTTTCTGGTTTTAGGTTTACCATATTTCCATACAGGTATCTTCTTACTCTGACAGTCAGTCAGCCAGCCAAAGCAAGAAAAAGGGAATGTTTAGGAACAATATTGGTTTTTTGTTTCCCCAGTAAATTTTGTTCAGTATTATACCGATTAACTACAATATTATTTTTATTAAAAATAAGGTATTTTCCTAATCCTACTGACAGATACACCAAAAATAGCTGTAATTTAAAGTTCTCTCTATATTACCATAAACTGATAGCTACTTGGAAAGTGGGTTTCAAAACACATCATCTATTCCTGTTTCAGTCTACAAACACTGATGTTGATAT
The DNA here is from genome assembly GCF_009769625.2 of Cygnus olor. Taxonomy (NCBI): domain Eukaryota; kingdom Metazoa; phylum Chordata; class Aves; order Anseriformes; family Anatidae; genus Cygnus; species Cygnus olor. The sequence goes on from NC_049173.1 coordinate 43,284,727, forward strand.
TTCCAAACTTCAAACTTGTATTTTTATGCGTTTCATATAAACAATCAGAAAGTTCCCAAAGTTAAGCACAATGTCTATAAAATGAATGTAATACATCTAGTAACATCAGCGGTGACCTTTTGTCTTTATGTTTTTGAAAAGAAAAAAAATAGAAATTGCACCTATTTGAAGTAAAAAAGAAAAAAAAATCTATTTCCCATATTTTGTAGAACAATGTCATAAGAGAGGTAAGATTTAGCTCTTCCTGCCCATACGATTGCACTTGAAAATAGTTATTGTATATTTTTACAATAGAACAAAGAAAGCTAAATCTTACCACTTCTTTTAAAATTCCTTTCCCCATGCTATTACCATGCTTATCTTCAGCCTACATAAAGCTGCACTACATTTTATATACCTTGTAATTTCTAACCATGTCATCTGAGCTTCTCATTTCAAAACCAATCAGCCCCCTATTCATTCACCTGCTCCTGGATTTTATCATCTCTCCAGTGTTGTTTTAGCTTCTTTACTAGTTTCTGCCTTTTGCTAGCTCTTTTCAAATTTTATAGACATAAGCAAGATTTCTTTTATAAAAAAATACATTATTGTTCTGTTTTTCACTTACATTCATCAAGAGTTTTTCAAGTAATTCTTCACTGGCTTTCTAATATTCTACTGGATTGCTCTATTAAAGAAGGAAATTCACAAGTCTCTTTTTGAATCCTGGAAAAGTATGGAATTTATTAGTGGAAGGTATGGAAACAGTCATGCACCAGGTTGATTCAAAGCTAAAGTCCTTTCTCCTAGTTTCAGCATTCAGATTATGTCTATAAACCAAAAGCATGTTTACCACTGTAATTACCTCTCTTTCGCACAAATAAATCAGCCTGTTAGGAGAAGAACAATGTTGTTGTTGTTTTTGTCTTTGCTGTTGTTGTTGTTAATCCTTTAATAGCAAGCAAGCATGAACAGAACTTACAGAATACTCTGATTGGTGACCTTAGAGGTTACAATCACCCCAAGAAAGGTACTCGCAATATGCAGAAAACTCTAGTTTTCCACTAATATAACCACATAACTCATAACAATCCTTCATGTGGTGAAAACCTCCCAATAACAACTCCTCTATATCAACATAAGAATGGCATTAATATGTAAATTCCAGGATTCAGAAAGTAGGTTTTCTTCAGTCAACCATGCTGCAACAACAAAAAATACTTAGAGACCCACACAAACCTTAAAATAAATTTTGAAATCATCTCATAAAACATAACACTCATACAGTGTTCTCACAAATGAACCTAAGCAAACTTGAAGACTATTAGAAAGGAGTGGAAACTCAGTGAGAAGTCACACATTCCACTTATTGAGAAGACATATTCACAGTAGGTGACCATACATAATAGCTTGTACTATCAGGATTCTTAAGTCTGAATTTTAATGTCCCTTGAGTTTTCAAAAAGAAACCTCATTTATGTCTTCAAACTTTAGTCATTCTCTAGCCTTTCTTTAGAGAAGATCCTTCCTTTTGCTTCCTACATGCAACAGTGTCCTTATAGTTAGTATCTTATAAAGCACTGTGATTACTTATGTTCAAATGCAGAGCTTTCAGAAGAACAGTGACAGGCTTACACATTGATCATTTATGACTGAAAAAGCAAAGAGCTACTTAGTTGGAGTAAGACTTTCTGAAATGCAAGATTTTTGTTTTGAAAAGACACTTACAGTGATGCTGAATTTACCAGACTGTCATGCAGGATTGTTGATATAAAACCAGCTCATCTTATACATCCACAAATTTTTGGACTCATTCATTTTGAACTATATCAAGCCACTCAGCGTTTCTTCTGCAGACTCTGAAATATCAGAATATTTCCATTAGATTTGCTTGGCTTTCTATCTTCCTTAGCCTTTTATTTCATGCAATAAATCTCTCTTAAAGAAAGCTTTTCAAATAAACAACTTATCACTAATGAAGTAAATATATTGTGTAAAGTTAATATTAGATTCAATACTTGTTTCATAGTCATAGTTTCTTCTAGTTCTTATAGTTTCATACTATAAGAGAGTTCTTAGACTTATCTACTTTACACCTACCTCACTTTTGATTTATTGAGAAAACAACTAGCTTTAAGAGCTTCAGTATGGAAGGAGGGGAATCCCCAAAACTGCTACAGGAAAAGGACAGTTCAGAGACTGAAAAATTAAAGTGTCAAGCTTTTGTCACTGTTTATGAAAAGAAGTTAGATTTTTCTTACTATTCTACTTGACAGCAACATCTTCTGAACAGCTGCCAGTTATTACTACAAAGATGTGGTTTATTAAAACTGGGAAAATTAAGAACTACCAAATAATAATAATAATAATAAAGTTAGTTTCATAAATGATTTTTTACAATTGAATACATTACATCTTATGTGCATGCAATTTTCTGTTTTACTCTGAACTTTTGCAATATTTGCAATTAATAAATTTGGATCCATAACAATTATGAAGCTTCATTTACTATAACTGCAATGTAAAATATTCTAGATATAAAATACTACTATGCAAACTAATCTGTCTTAGGAAAAAAAAAAGTATATATATATATATATATGATATATATGTCTGACAGCTAACATAAGAAAACAAGGAAGAAACAGTTAAACTAGTAAAATGACCAAGCAGTTGAAAAACATTGTTTGTATATTTTCAAGCACATATTCTATATCATGCATTTAGCAATGATTCTCCTCAGTTCTCATTTCTTCCAAGTCTGTTAGCATTGCACTAATAACCCGCTTACCTAAGTGTGTCAAACTTCATGGAATGATTCTCAAGTCCTTTCAAACTCTGCCAGCCCTGACTGAAGAGGTCAGCTCCTTTTGTCCTTTTGTTCAGATTACAGAATCAAAGAATCACAGAATCACACAGAATCATCTAGGTTGGAAGAGACCTCCAAGATCACCTAGTCCAACCTCTGACCTAAAACTAACAAGTCCTCCACTAAACCATATCACTAAACTCTACATCTAAACATCTTTTAAAGACCTCCAGGGATGGTGACTCAAACACTTCCCTGGGCAGCCCATTCCAATGCCTAACAACCCTTTCGGTAAAGAAGTTTTTCCTAGTATCCAACCTAAACCTCCTGGTGCAACTTTAGCCCATTCCCCCTCGTCCTGTCACCGGGTATGTGGGAAAACAGGCCAATCCCCACCTTGCTACATCCTCCATTAAGGTACCTATAGAGAGCGATAAGGTGGCCCATGACCCTCAAGGCTATACAACCCCAGCTCCCACAGCCGCTCCTTGTAAAACTTGTTCTCCAGACCCCTCACCAGCTTCGTTGCCCTTCTCTTGACACACTCAAGCACCTCGATTGTCCTTCTGTAGTGAGGGGCCCAAACTGAAACACAATACTTGAGGTGTGGCCTTACCAGAGCCCAGTACAGGGTGACAATCACTTTCCCTACTCCTGCTGGCTACACTGTTCTTTATACAAGCAGAATGCTGGTTGGCCTTCTTGGCCACCTGAGCACATGCTGGCTCATATTCAGTTGACTATCAACCCATACTCCCAAGTCCTTCACGGCTAGGAAGCTTTCCACACTCATCTCCCAACCTGTAACGCTGCTTGGGGTTACATGTACTTTCTTTGCAAAAAACCTATGGACATGTTCCAACATGGCTGGAAGTTATCTGAAAAGGCAGTTAAAATCATTACCATTTCTTTTTATCCTTAATATAAGGGTTATTGACAATTAGCTTAAGAGCTAAGCTCTATCTTATCTGTGATGATGAGTCAACATATTAGTGTGTTATTTCAGTTTCTGTCCTCCTCCCTAAATTGAATGTTTTTAGTGTTTGGATTAATCTCCAATCCATTCGGACGATCATACCTTTATTTATGAGAACAATTGAACATTTAAGAAAGTTTGTCTGTGAGAAGTCGGTAGCATAGTAGCATCTTTTTTTTTTTTAATATATTATTATTAGTAGTAGTAGTATTTGTTTAGTTAATTAGCAGTAGTACTAATCACGTGTTTTTAAAAGTTAAGTTTTTTGTGATACTTAATACATGCTGGCAGATGCAAGCAGTTTTGAAACTGGATGCGCTTGTTTATTTTTACGGTATGCATTAATATATTAAGGAAACTGGTTTAATAATAAAACTGAATTTCAGAAATGAAAAGAGAGTCCTCTGTGATGCCAGGTGTTTAATTCAGGTGTTAAATTTCTATAATTAACATTAACACTGAAAGCCCTTGTTTATTATAAGCAATTCATGGGTTCACTGCAAAAAAAACTCATATTCTCTTCACAGGTGCTGTTAATTCTGTTCCTTGTTTGTAGGATATGCTGCTCAAACCAACATATTAAACATTTCATAAAATTGTTATCAATTATTTCATTTCATATTGATAACAATGGACAGAAAACAAGCTAGTCAGCTCATTCCCTACAAATTTCTAGCTTTCTTCCATCCAGGCCAGTCAAGAGAAAGGCTTTGGATCATAGATTTGCTATTAAATTTTGCTGAGAGGAGGAAAATTAAAAGATAGTAAGTCAAACATGAATGAAGAGAAATAAATTCTTACTAAAACAAAGAAACAACTATGACAAAACAATGAAATAATATTCTATATCTTGAAAATAAACTGGAAACCTCCAAAATAGTCTTGACAATATTGTCTTGTCTTGACATAAAAGTCCAGGTGTATTAATCAGCAACACTCCAAAAAATCTTAAATACTGTTTTCATGATACTTTCATGATTTTATCTTTTCATTACTGACTGTGTATACAGATGTTCATAAAACACCTTTAAAATGAGCTACAAATTTAAAACCAAATTTAAAATTACATTGACTTTACCTCACTGAAGGTGAAATTCCACTATGATGCAGTTGGATTGCTTTTTATAAAAGTGCATGTTCTTATGAAAGGATATAAATGTGTCTTTTTTCCAGTTCTAAGTACTGAAAGATAGACATGATGTTCCTAACATCTGATGGTGAATAGTCCCTTTAGTATTAATTTAGTTTAGGACCTTCATCCTCATTTCTGCTACTTATGTTCTACTGAAATTAAAGATGTAGTACAAAGAAGAACATGTTAAATATGAACTATTTTAACCTCTTAGTTCCAAAAAAAAAAATGTATTAAATGTGTTCATATTCAAACAATTCTGTTGAAATTAAAAGCAGATTCCTGGATTGATGGGTTGGTTTCTTTGTTTTGTTTGTTTGCTTGTTTCGTTTTTTCTTGAGACCTGAAATGGTCTTAAGAACTGGCAGGTTTACCCGAACTGTTACAAAGGCACCTCCTCTTGTGGAGTTTGTTTCCCAAAGAACATATATTCTTCAAGAACAGATAACATCCAAGAGTTATCTTATATTACCAAGATAATGTGCAAAAACCTTGGAAAATTTCAGAATCTGAAAGTCAGTTTCAGTCTGATCTTAAATTAAAATTTCAACTAATCATGATTCTTATTCAAATAGTACCTCTAACAGAAACAGAAGACTTGTACTTTTTCAACCCTAAATCAGATATTTTTTTTGAGTGAATGAACAATAGTATATTAAATACTGCACAACCAGTTCAAAGTTTTCACTAAAGTGTTGTAATAATAGCTTCAACCATTACTTTTACTACTGTAATTTAAACCAATGTTAGGTTGCTTAACACTCCCAGTTTTACCCATTTAAGAATACTGATACGTCAGCTTTATGCTTCAGCTTTATACTTCAGCTTTTATATGCTTCCCAGAGATTTCTATAAGACGATGTTAGAAATTACAGCAAAGGCCTATATTCAAATCCAAGGTTGTAATGATGTTGTAATGCTTAGAGTAATTTCAGGCATGGAGTTAAAAGAAGGCTTCCATCAGAGCAGAGACATTCTCTGTCAGAGCTGTAAAAATTGCTGAGCCAATGTCATGAGATCGCACACCTTTTCTTTGCTTGCTTGTACAACAAATGTAAACTGTGAATAATAGACCTCATACCTATACCTCTTAAGTAAAGATAGAATGGGTAGCTGGGGTGCGGATGGGGAGGGAATAACCAGTGACACACCCCACCCCCCCCCCCCCCCACAAAAAAAAAAAAAAAAAAAAACCTTTCAAAAGTTAAATCAAAAAATCAAAGGGGTAGGTGCAAACATAAGGTTTCAAATTTCTCTGTATGTGAATAGCAGAGTAAGACAAAATCCTGATAACTCCAGAACCAAAGTTTAATGTAATACTTATGTGACATGAACTTAGCATTTTCACCAGAGAAAGCAGGTCTTCCTTTCCCATAGACCAACAAGCTTTTCCTCCTCATGCAATGCTTTAGTGAACTACACTGAGAACCTGATCCAAGTCAAATTAATCTGGAGGGAAAAAAGGCAGTTTTTTCCTCTGATTGGTTCCCTGATCCAGTACAATTAGCAGTAGCACAAACATTTCTGTTAGCCCAAGAGAGGAAGCAAAGCAGGGTAAGAATAAGCTGTCAGGCAGAGAAGGAGGTCAAGGACTGCTACTTATGGCAGCATTGCTATCTGACAGCGTATTGGAAGGGAAGGGGAGGGGAGGGGAGGGAGGGGAGGGGAGGGGAGGGGAGGGGAGGGAGGGAAGGGAAGGGAAGGGAAGGGAAGGGAAGGGAAGGGAAGGGAAGGGAAGGGAAGGGAAGGGAAGGAAGGGAAGGGAAGGGAAGGAGGGAAGGGAAGGAGGGAAGGGAAGGGAAGGGAAGGGAGGAAGGAAGGGAAGGGAAGGGAAGGGAAGGAAGGGAAGGGAAGGGAAGGGAAGGGAAGGGAGAATCTAAATTAAATGATAGAGTTCCATCAGTTCAGAACAACAATCTTTATAAGATTTTATCTTTGAGCAGCTTCTGTAATTGAATGTGGCGGAAAATTACTTCTCATGAAGTACACTATTTTTAAAGATATTAATGTTATATTTGAATGGTTTTGGAGGCCAATGCACATGCAACTATTAGCCATGAAAGCTAGCTAGTGAACCGATGTTTTGATTCACACTGGTTACAACTTTTAAAGCAATGATGCTCCCATATAAAACCAAGATTCAATTTATATAACTATAAAGGTGAAAGACCAACCTTCTGTTGGAATACCCATCAGTTGAATTGGATTCATAATATGACTGCAATGCAGATCTGCAGATTACATTAATTTAGAGCTGAAAATCAGCAGATATACAGCAAATATTATACACTTCATACATACAGTGCAGTGAAACAGCAGTTGAAATGAGGTAAGGATGTAGCAACATGTCATCTAACCATATTTGCTATCTTGTGACAAAAGACCTCTTTTGTGGCACAGAAATCATTTACTTTTTCACACATTCATGGATCATAGACTCCAATTAAATACAAATAGCTTCAAATATTTGACAAGTAAGCAGATTTCTCAGATAATGTTTAAAACAATTTGAGACAATCAATTCCAGATGACCAACTGATTTTTCTTATTGCTTTAAGTGAGTAACAATATTAAGAAGAAATAGTATTTGCTTAACTATACGTTAGCAGAGAGCATTTCAGAATCCTGAGCTTCCAAGGCAGCAGGATCTGATGCTTTGTTATAGCTGTCAACAATTTGCTGCATTGCAGGCTAATGGCAGTGGTTTAGGACAGTAGTGTTAATGCTAATGTTCAAAGACTGTCATTAACCAGTACACTCATTCTAAAATAAGACGTTAATTGACCCCACAGGAGTGTTAAAATGTAAAAAATATTGTCTGTTAATTCTGGACATTAGTCAATTTCTGCTAGATTTCTACCTCTGCTACTGCAGCAACATAACAAAACCAGAAACAAACTTTTCATATAGAAACCTCCTCAGAGAATTGCTTATACAGTTGGACAGAAGAATGTAACAAAGAAACGTTAGAACTCTATTTCTCCTCTCTCTTTTACACAAATATACATAACATACCCGTACATAAACATACACATGCATTTTGTTTAATTTCCCCAAATATCTCTGCTGCCTGATATCTACTTGCAGCTTGCTTTTCAATTTTTCATGTTTATTATATTAGAAAAAAAATCATAACTCAAATAAAGATTAATAGATACTGCAAATTACATAAAAATATATAAATTGTCAGATTTTGTTTTCTGATTGAAAACATCAACTATTTGATGGTCCCAAACGTTGATATTCAATGAGATATTGTGTCTTTACCATGTCAAGTTTTTGGTAGCTATCCAGAAGAGAAGATTTCAAGAACAAGCATACATACTTGCACTGAAAATTACAGCATAGCTTTATATGGTAAGGTCTTTCTGCTTAAAAGATTTCTCCTTTGTATTCTTTAGAATCTTTGTTTCCATATAAATTTCCATGAAACTGCTTTCCTCACTGGGATTTTATGTGATCCTAATTTAGATTATTGGAGCCTTAAATTTCCCCAAATTGCACCAAAAAAAAAATCCATAAACCCAACAGGATCTTTCAAAACTTGTAGTATTCTAGGAACCCAACCTGTACTCTAATGGTCCCATCACTAAACTCAATTACTTCTACTTTCTACAGCTAGTGCGCTATGCCTATTACCTTCAGGGCACCAACTTGTAATTGCTATTCATGTAAGGCTTTTATCTCTAGAACGGTACATACACATTCACCAAAGTGATGTACAGAAAGGGTGAAAAGAAGCTTAGAAGGTAGTCAGTTGCTCAGTAGCTTGTTGTCTTAAAAGGACGTACTGTGATCACTGAACCAGAGGTACAAATCCTGTACCACTAAATTGAACCCTTCCTATCAGAGGTTGCATCTAACTTATAGGCATGTTGGTGCTATCTGCTTTTGTCAGAGGTGAGAGTTATATGGGAGAAAATTAGCCTTGCACATGCAATTTAAAAGGATTAGTCACATACATGTCATTGCAGAGTATGGTACTTCTATCTGGGTGATTAAACTGGAAGCTAACTTTAATTGGTCGGCACTGATTAATTGAAAGGTTGATGTAAGACCTTTTTTTTTTTTTTTAATCTTGAACTTAAGATCAAGAGATTCAAATACAAAATTATTTTTGATATTTGGATAGTTTGTTTCTTGGAGCACTCTTGTAGAAAGTACAGGTTGGGAATGATGAGCCTGCAGCAGTGATTAGTGGAAGAGGCTGGAGGCTTTGATACTAAGATCATGGTTTACATGAACAGGATAGATGATGAACGAGAGGGTATACTAAAGGGCATCTGGAGTGGTGGAGTGCATGAAGAATTAGACTGAGATAGCTCAGTCTTCCTTCTATTCATCTTGAACTCTGGAGAACCTTTCTATACAAAGATCCCAAACATCCCAGCCAGGAAAATCTTGGCTTTCAAATAGAGGTGATGATCTCGATTTGCTTTTCTGGACTGATTAAATGAAATGGCATTATGGAAGATTCCTTCCTTTCACCTCACCTGGAGGCCTGGGCATCTCTTCCTAAACTCTTGAGAACACCAGAAAAAGAGAAGGGGATTTTTTAGAAGACTTAAACACCTTTCTTCCATACTTTAGCTAAAAACAAGTCAGAGATCCCACTACTTTCCTATGAGGCAAGACATGTCCCTGTCTTTTCCCCACATTTTTTTTTTTTGACACAGGATTTTGTCTGTGCTAGATTCTAGTACCTATCTCTATAAAGAAGCTCAAAGACAAAAGGAAAGCTTTCATCATACTCTCTGGAGTGCAACCCCTAGTCTTTAGCTGACTATGATATTGCTATCAACTGGAAAAAGCCTATGGAAATCTGTTTCTTGTGAGGTCACAGTTTTGTCTTTTTGTGTTGAGTCAGAAACCCTTAAACCCTGAATTTGCTGAAGTGAACTCAACATCATAAAGATGATACACAATAAAAATGATACTGGATAATCATTTCACAAAGTAAATAAGGGAAAATGTCAATGTCAATAATAAATATGAACATTTAAATATTGGTATCAGAAGTCCTAATTCAAAATACATTAATTAGCTTGTATAAATTTCATAGAGCAAGACTAAATTAAAAATACAGATAGAGGAGTTAAATTTGGAGAAAAGTAACCAAATTTAATTTGCAGATTTTTGTTTTAAAGTTTTAAATGTAAAATTTATGAAAGCATTAATTATTATTTAACTTTCTATTTCACTTGAAAATTCTGCTTTCAGCTTTACAAAGTGATTGGAGACTTGTCCAGTGATTAATTATATTTCCTCGACAGAGAGGAGTGAAGGTTCAGGGACACATTTCCTGGCTTAGTCTGTCCAGCTCGTTTGCTGTCAAGGCAACAAAAATCTCCCCAAATTGTTTGAATACATATGGATATCCATATTAGTACTTCTACCTCTCTTTTCATAATATGAACATAGGGGACATTTCAAGGCTGGGGGAGATTATGAGCAAAAGAAAAGCCAGATTACATGCTTCAGTGATACTTCAAAGATGTATGTTCCCTAGAGAGCTGAAATGATTTAAGTTTGTTGGAATTTGTTAAAAATGACCTTAGAATCTGTAACAAATTACGAACTTTTTCCCATTGGACTTACTTCTTGGAATACTTATTTTTAATTATCATGCATTTTAATGGTATTGAGAGGTCCCATTCGCTGCTCATGACTCCTATATAACAGAATATGTTTGTATTATTACTGTATGCAACCTACCTATAAATTCTCCTAGTGTATGCTCACAAATTTTAGTGCGGTGACAAGTTCAAGAGAATTTGACAATGATTAGGAGAGTATATTTTATTGTTCCAAAAGAAATGTGTTTACAGAAATTAACAGAAAGTAATACGTATGTGAAAAAAAAAATAAAAAAATCTCTATGCTGTTCCTACCACAAGAAGTTTCATTTAAATTGCCATTTTCACTTAATAGTATTTAAAATTATTTTTTCTTAATATACACTGTTGTGAAAACAGAATGTATTGTATGAGATTTTTTTAAGGATCAGATGGATTTGGCCTCAGGTAGGCACTTTAAATTGTATAACAGTATTAAAACCCATTTCATATAATCATAGAATGAATTGGGTTGGAAGGGACCTTAAAGATCATACAGTTCCAACCCCCCTGCCATGGGCAGGGACACCTCCCACTAGACCAGGTTGCTCAAAGCCCATCTAACCTGACCTTGAACGCTTTGAGGGATGGGGCATCCACAGCTTCTCTGGGCAACCTGTTCTAGTGCACCACTACCGTCATAGTAAAGAACTTCTTCTGAATATCTAATCTACATCTATCCTCTTTCAGTTTAAAGCCATTACCCTTTGTCCTGTCACTACACTCCCCGCTAAAGTGTTCTTCTCCAGCTTTCCTGTAGGCCCCCTTTAGGTACCGGAAGGCTGCTATTAGGTCTCCCTGCAGTCTTCTCTTCTCCGGGCTGAACAACCCCAACATCCTCAGCCTGTCTTCATAGGAGAGGTGCTCCAGCTCTCTGATCATCCTTGTAGACATCTCCTGGACTTGTTCCAGTAGGTCCATGTCCTTCTTTTGTTGGGGTCCCCAGAGCTGAATGCAGTACTCTAGGTGGGGGTCTCATGAGAGTAGAGTAGAGGGGAAGAATCACCTCCCTCAGCATGCTGGCCACGTTTCTATTTAATGTGGCCCATGATATGGTTGACTATCTGGGCTGCAAGTGCACATTGCTGGTTCATGTTGAGCTTCTCATTAACAAGCACACCCAAGTCCTTCTCAGAGCTGCTCTCAATCCATTCCCCACCCAGTCTTTTTTGGTACTTGGCATTGCCCTGATCCATGAGCAGGACCTTTCACTTGGTCTTGTTGAAATTCATGAGGTTTCCATGGGCCCTTCTCTCAAGCCTGTTCAGGTCCGTCTGGATGGCATCCCCTCTTTCTGGTGTGTTGACCACACCACAAAGCTTGGTGTCATCAGCAAACTTGTTGAAGGCACACTCAATCCCACTGTCCATGTTGCCAACAAAAATGTTAATAAATGGTGGTCCCGATACCGACCTCTGAGGAACACCACTTGTCAGTGGTCCCTTAAGTACATAATTATATTCTTTAGCAAATAAATCTAGATTTCTTGAAACAAAGTTTAGTATACACTGTTTACTGTCACAAAATTAATTCTGAATTCAAAGTCTTTACGTTAGCCATCAGATATAGAATTACACACTGGCTACTTGTGGCAGAGCTAAGAAAAAATAACAAATATTTGCAGTCTTAAAATGCTCATAGGATGTCACATAATGCCTTTGTTCCCCATACCACATCCCCACACAGACACACTATTTTCCCCCTGCAAAATGTAATCCTCAGTTTTAAACAGACAACTTTTCAAATCAAGCACAAACATTTTATATGTAGAGGACTCTGCTGTGATAACTGAAAGGAGCTTATTTTATTTTCAGGGAAGAATATTCACATTGTTTTTGTACTGTGAATATATTCTGGAAGTATAAGATGTAGGCATAAACCCAGAATAAATGTACAGCAATAGTAATAGCATGAACAAACAGTGACCTAATTTTTCTGAATTTTGGAAAAATCTTGATTCAGTCATTGTAACTTCAGAGACTGAAGCTGCAATATTTGCAGTGTGTTCACATAGTATATGTTATAGTGGTATACTTTTTTTTTAATTTTTAAATTTAAAAATATTTTTAGTTTTTTAAGTTAAAAGTGGCTAGACAGGCTTATTCATTTTAGCAAAAAGTACAGGAAAGAGACTGAAGTCAGGTACCTTCTAGAAACCCACCATAACAAGGTGTTAATGCTGAGGACTGGAGGTGCCAGACTCTGGGGAGGAGGCTGTATGCATAATCCCATGGGGTGAAACAAAACTTTGAACAAACACGTTGTAGTCAAAGTCAAAAAGACAAGGAATTTACTTAATAGAGTAAGGCTTGGGATAACTGATAGTCACACTAACACGAATATTCTCTGGAAAAATGAAGCAAGAGGAAGTATGATAAGGAAGCAAAGAAAATAGCAGAGCTTTTGGTAGATGGCAAAGTGTCAGCAATACTTTTCACAGGCACTCAGTTGATCTCTGCTGGTTTGCCATCAAGCTTTGTTCTCTGAGACTCCTGACTGCTTATAGGTAATTCAATTCTACAATGTTTTTTATACTAGAGCTGTAGTGTTAAATAAAGGTCAAAAATGAACAAATAAGAAAATGTTACATTTTTCTCTTTCTAAGAATGAATATATATGTATATTTAGATAAGGAAGTTAACTGCTTAGGAATCTGCTTTGAGTGTACCAAGATAACAAAGATAGTTGATGAATTATCAAGAAAAACACAAAGAATCTCATTTTCAGTTTATGGGAATTGTGAATGGTCTTTGATATGTAGTCTTAACCTGAACCATCACCAAGAAATTTTCAGGAACAGAATACGATATTTCCAATATACATGAAATGAAGATAGATTGGGGATTTTTTTATTTATTCATTTTTCTTTTCAGCAGTCCTCTAGCTCTCATTTAAACAGGGAGTGGTAGGCCTCCAAAACACGCTGTTAAGTTCTGGAGGGTGTGGAGTGTCAGTATGGTGGGTTTTGCCCTCTAGAAAGTGGAAATAATTAAGATGACCTGCATAGTTCCCAGATGAGTTAAGTCAGTAAAGATGGAGCCTAATTAAATCACAATCCTTACATCTTGTCTTTCCTTTCATGTCCAGGACAAAGCCCAGTTAGCAAGTAGTTCTCGTACATTTTGTGCACTCCCTGAAGAGTAAAGTTCCATTACATCTTAATGGCTACTTTCTGCAAACTTTGCCTTTGAGTCTTTGTAAATCTATGTCATCCCTCTTGTACTGAGCCAGTCAAAAGATATACACCTTTCAGTGAAAGATGTGCCCTTTGAGTGATTTCACAACACCATCCTTTATCATGATGTTATGTTAGAGTGCAATTGTGGGCAAGATGGAACATATTCATACTGATTCCAGTGTCCTTGCTACCCAGGGGTTGCTTTCGAAGTGCTAAAGAGATGAAAGAGGCAATCAAGAAAGAGATTCCATTTCATTCTCCAGTGAAGGAACATTCAGCTTGTTTTCATGCAGTGTGTTTTTGATGACAGCTGACACATGAATAGAGAGACCTTAAGGCAAGTCCACATCCTCTCATAAGACATGACAAAGGGCACAAGGCTGGCTCACTTTTTTCTTACCATCTGCCTTCATTCCACTGGCATTCTAAGTACCTCATGAGTACAAAATTTATTAAAAGAAAAAAGTAGAACTAAGCCAGGAGGGAAAACTTCATAAAAGAGAAGGTACAGGAACTTGGCAGGGATATAGACAGCTGCATTTTTGTCTTGCTTGCGTAATAGTGTAAACAACTTTTGTTGGTTAGCTTTGTATGTGACCATTCAGGAAACCCTCTATATAGACAATGTATCTTGTCAACCATTTCCTGTGTGTGTAAAATGTAATTCGTCACCCTGCACTGTCTTGGCAGCAGCCTTGTGAAGAACACACTGAATTAATGAATATTTCATAAAGATGTGATTTATTAGCATTCCTTTGCCTTTGCTTTGAAAAGGATCTATCCTTCAAAAGCTGAACATACAAAAGCTTTCTGCAGGTATGGAAAGCAGACTGAACCCCCTGAAGGCAAAAACAGTATTTCTTAATAACCTCTGGGCCATATAGACTTTAGAAGAGATATTTAGTCAATTCTTGTTTTAATATTTTAGATGGTAAAGAAATGCAGTACTCAGCTATTATACCGAATCTGATTGTCAGAACCATGAAGTATCACAAATAAAATTATTACCAACTCGGAATTTTTAAGTTTCATATATTTTGATGAACATATAACAAAATAACAAAATAGGTCACAGCATAGTATAGATACCTTGGGGCCTTCCTAATCTATGCACATTTCCATACTGCTGCAGAACACTTTTCCTTCCCAGAACCCATCAGCAAATCTATCCTATGCACAAATTCTAACGTTGTTTGTACCGATGTTTTTATCCTACCTACTAATGCCCTCAGGTACTATCTAATACAAGACCTGCTGTAACAAGTGTTCTTTTACTGTGATTGCTATTATATTTGTTTTGTTCATTTAATATGCATAGTCCTGTGTTTCACAGAAAGACATTGCTCCTTTTCTAAGAGTTTGCAGCTTCTGACAAACATTGCAATATAGGCACAAAATAAAACAGAAAATCAAATGAGGTTTCGGTATCTTTGTCAGTTGGTGCTTTAATCTGGTGACATAAAAAAAAGCATCTTAACTGCATTAAATGAAATAAGTCATTTGCATTTTTTTTTTCCACAGACATCCCTTATCTGCAGTGCTAGTACAATCCCAGTGTTATTTGATGGAATAGACATGAATAGAATAGATAAGAATAGGATAGAATAGAAAAGAATAGTATAGAATAGAATAAAATAGACAAGGACAGGTTAGGACAGGACAGGACAGGACAGGGTAGAGGGGAGGGGAGGGGAGGGCAGGGGAGGGGAGGGGAGGGCAGGGGAGTGGAATGGAATGGAGTGGAATGGAGTGGAATGGAGTGGAATGGAATGGAATGGAATGGAGTGGAATGGAATGGAATGGAATGGAATGGAATGGAATAGAATGGAATAGAATAGAATAGAATAGAATAGAATAGAATAGAATAGAATAGAATAGAACAGAACAGAACAGAACAGAACAGAACAGAACAGAATAGTTTGAAGGGACCTACAAAGATAATCAAGTCCAACTGCCTGGCTGCTTCAAGACTAATGAAAACTTAAAGGAAATTATTAATGGCATTATCCAAATATCTTTTGAACATTGGCAGGCGTGAGACAACAACCATCTCTCTAGGAAGCCTGTTCCAGTGTTTGACCACCCTCTTGGTAAAGAAATTTTTCCTAATATCCAGTCTGAACCTCCCCTGGTTCAGCTTTGTGCCATTCCCACACATCATGTCATTGGTTACCAGGGAGAAGAGACTGGAACCATTTCCCCTCCTCAGGAAATTGTAGAGAGCAATTAGGTCGCCTCTTAACCTTCTTTTCTTCAAAACTGACAAATAATCCGGTATTCTAATCTACCTATTACCCTTGGCAAGGCCTCTCATCCCTCCTGAAAGTCAGTGGCACCTCCCAGTTTAGTATCATCAGCAAAATTGCTAAGGATGCATTCAACTCCTGCCTCCAGATCATTCATGAAAATGTTGAACAACATTTGGCCCTAGAATTAAGCCCTGGAGCACGCTGCTAGTGACCAGCTGCCAACCAAATGTAGCCCCATTTACTACAATCCTTTGAGTTCTGCCTGCCATTCAGCCAGTTCATTGCCCAACATAGTGTGAACTTGTTCAGCTCACTATTGGACAACTTCAGAAGGATACTTGTCCTCTGTATATTCGATCCACAACGCACGTTACACTCATATGATTTTTAGAGCTGCAGGAGCTTAACTTCTAGTGCAGGAATTGATATTTTCATTTCAGGAGTCCTCTTATTCTGTCGAGATGGTAAATGCCATATAAAGCTAGACCAGACTATTACATAGCAGCACAGAAGACTGCTCAAAGATCATCTGTTATAATTGTGTTTAAATGTCCTAGACTAGAACTTCCATATGTTTCATTGCAAGTGGCTGGAAGATGCATAGCACCAATGCATAGCTTTGGGCTGTAAGATCACAGGAAAAAGATGAATGAGCATGACAAGTTATAAAGAATGGATTATTTTTCCCAGGTGATAGTAGAGGTTTTTTGTTTGTTTATTTGTTTTTGGTGGTTGTGGTGATGGTGGTGGTGTGTTGTTTTTTTGTTGTTGTTGTTTGTTTATTTTTTTTTTCTGTTTGTTTGTTCTTGTTAGTTTGTTCATTTTTGGACTTCAGACAGAAAAATACGTATGATGGGGAAAGAGGCTTCTGTTACATAAATAACAGTATGGAAAAAAAAATGCTAAAGAACTCCTGAGGCATAATATGACAAGAATGGGACACGGGACCAGCTGGAATGGACAATCCTAACATCTTCTGTACAGAGAAAGTTCCTGCAGAGTTTGTCTCAGAACCTAGAAAAACTTTCCCGTTTACCAAGCTATGAATCTAAGCCCAAAATATTAATGGAAAATATGGAGATACTCTTCCTGGAAGCATGTACTTGTGGAAAGGCATTCATCTAGAAAAATCATACCTATAATCCATCAAGAGTGCATACTAGGCATTCTGCAAAGCTCCGATAAAGCTTATGAATGACTCAATCAAAGGCTGGTGTGACATACATAGCAAAGTGAAGAACTATTGCATATTATCAGAAGTTGGCATTGTCAGACATGTCAGAAGGAAAAAAAATTTCTTTAAGCTATCTTCATCCCCTTTTAAGAGCCATTCCCTGGAGTCTTGATGAATATTGTTGGTTCATTCTATGACCACTAGAAAAGGCAAAAATGAGTGGTTGTGGTCAGATTGCAAATTATTGTACCTGCAGAAGCAGTCGTTTTTGTAATGCAGAGGCTGAAAGACTGGCAGAAGATGTATGTCACTGACTACAAAAGGTGGATGAAGATACTGTCAGAAAAAGGACAAATTTATTTATTCTAGTTTTTAAGGATTTGTGGAACTAAATCTGTCAACGCAAATACTTAAGCTCAGAGATTGAAAGTGACACTTAAGTGAAGGTTACTAATATGGTAAAAGTGCAAGTGATTAAATTACAAAATTGCTGTACTTGTCTTCCATAGATAACCTGATATACAATGTGATAATTACCCATCTAAATGAGAAATTAACATTTTGTTGGATTTTATTATTTTTGGCAGAGTATCACAGAATCATAGAATCACAGAATTGAAGGGGTTGGAAGGGACCTCGAAAGATCATCGGGTTCAACCCCCCTGCCAAAGCAGGTTCCTTAGAGCAGGCTCCCCAGGTAGGCATCCAGATGGGCCTTGAATATCTCCAGAAAAGGAGACTCCACAACCTCCCTGGGCAGCCTGTTCCAGTGTTCCATCAGCCTCGCTGTGAAGCTCTTTTGCTTGTTGGTGCGGAACCTCCTGTGCTCTATCTTGTGGTCATTACCCCTTGTCCTATCCCCACAAACCACTGAAAAGAGGTTGGCCAAATCCCCCTGTCTCCCACACCTCAGGTATTTATACACATTGATGAGATCCCCTCTCAGTCTTCTTTTCTCCAGGCTGAACAGACCCAGGTCTCTCAGCCTTCCTTCATAGGGAAGATGCTCCAGGCCCCGTATCATCTTTGTGGCCCTCCGCTGGACTCTTTCCAGGAGATCCCTGTCTTTTTTTGTACCGGGGAGCCCAGAACTGGACACAGTACTCCAGGTGAGGCCTGACCAGGGTGGAGTAGAGGGGGAGGATCACCCCCCTTGACCTGCTGGCCACGTTCCTTTTAATGCACGCCAGGATCCCATTGGCCCTCTTGGCCATGAGGGCACACTGCTGGCTCATGGTCAACCTGTTGTCTACCAGGACCCCCAGGTCCTTCTCCTCAGAGCTCCTCTCCAGCAGGTCATCCCCCAGCCTGTACTGGTACGTCCGGTTGTTCCTTCCCAGGTACAGGACTCTACACTTGCTCCTATTAAACCGCATTTAGTTTCTTCCTGCCCATCTCCTGCCCAAAGAGTAGCATTGAGCAAGAGTTTGAAGCAGTCACAGAACATATCCAATGAGTCAATAATAATTTACATTCCATGAGGAATTTGAAGAGCAGTATCTAGCCAAGGAATTCCAAAGATAAGGTATCTTACACAAACATTTACTTAGATCTTGATGTCCATCTTCTTAATTCCTGTTAAGTATCAGAACATGCAGAATTGTTGACAGAGGTCATTTGAAGTGGTGGAAAAGGTTAGAATGTGAGAAAATAGAAAGATAAGGTAGCATGAAAATCAGTGAAGAATCAGCATGTCACTATGACTGATGCGTTTCTTTCTTGGATGGCCTACCATATTACATACAGCACATTTAATTAGATTTACCTATCAGACTCTTTCCAGAAAGGAAACATAAAAACTGTTCTCATCATGATGTGAGGCAAGATTATTTTAGAAAGCTGACTGGTCCTTCAGCTGTATATCAGGGTCAGGTCAATGAAGTGATAGGTGGATTACACAGTTGTGACAAACTCTCAATGATCACATCACCATTTTTAGAAAAGGGAAACAAATCAAAGAAAATGTGGAATCATTGGGGGAAACCAATCTACAAATTTCAGACAATTCAAAGGGAAAATCTGCATAATGTAGTTAAAATATGGAGAGATGAAGGAGGAAATTTATCCCAATCCCTTAAATGTGGAGGCCATTGTAGGCTGACATATGTGAAGGTCTAAACTTTCATAGGACTTCCAGAATATTATAGAAGTGTGCAGAAAAATTCAGTGACATTCTCACTAAAACAAAACAAAACAAAACAACCTGGAAGGTTAACAAGATAATTCTGTCTGAAAATTATGAGAAGCTTTAAGCAGGTAAAGACATTCTTGTCCTTGTGTCCTATCTTTGCTGTTCCAAACTTTGATTAAATATTTGAGCACATCTCCAATATATGAGATGTGCTTATGCAATTTGGAATAGATAGAGAAAAAAAAAAAAAAAACACATTAATTTTCTTAAGCAAAAATATTACTGGATTTGAGCAAATGTTTTCTATGACAGAGAAAGTATACTTTCAAGCAGCACTCTTTAATTTGGTTTCAGACAATGAAAGGAATATATTCTAAATTGCTATAATAGAACCTTCTGTTTCAGAAATATAATGTGAGAGATGTTTTTAACAAAGGTAAAATGTGCATATCAAAATAGTAGATGATTTTTTTTTTGGTACTTTTTAGTAAACGGGAAGTTTACATTTAAATTATGCCAATATATTTTTCTTTTCCTGTTTTTTTTTTTTTTCTGTCTTAACCTTTATCTTGTGTCAAGAGAGACTTCATAATAGTTGGCAAACATCAAAGCACTCTAGTCTTTACCTGTATCATCTTTAAAATAAATGCTTCAGAGCACTTAAGTATGCCCAATTTCTTGTAAAGGTCTCAGGGCTACAGAAAAACTAGGGAGAATATGAGGGAAAATCAGTAAGCCTGCAGAGGCTTCTATAAACACTATTAATGCCACATGTCAGTGTGAAAGGAGTATTTCCTAGTGATGCCTACCACAGAATCTCTGATAAGCAGTAGGATAAAGGAAAGACTGCTTAAATATCAAGGGTCTCTACCAATTCATTGTAAATAGAACTTATTTGCAAGACAAAATATTATTTTTGCATTAGTAAATAATATTAAAAAAATGCAATTGCCTGAATTATTAACATAAAAATTAATGCCAGCCAAATCTCTCAAAGATATGATAGTACTGCCTACAGAAACAGATGATGTATTTTTCTTTGTAGATTTTTGCCACTCTGCAGTTACCAGTATGCAAGTTTTATTTCCTCAGTTTGACTAACCATACAGACACTTTTTTTTTTTTTTCTGAGAGTTCCTGATTCCATCACAATACAAATAAGTCTAATTTGGCATTTTTATTTTCTATAAAGATATTATTTTCTTATATAGCTTAAAATATGTGTCTCATCATATTACTAAAACTAGGGAATTTAAGTCAAGATATTTTGGAAGTTTATCTCTGGTGCTTTAAGACGCTCTGCTGTGTGCCTTCTTCCTCTTCTGGAGGGTATTGTCTAGGTAGCTGAACTGGATCTTGAATCTACACAACGATAGACATCAGTTAGTTATATTATGTCATCCATTTTTATCACCATTTTCCCTAAGACACTAGTCTGTAAAATATTATTGCTGAAAAACCTACTCTTTCTCCATGTTGTCACTTTTGCTGAATGAACAGGAGTCTCCCCAGAGGATCAGGGTGGCCATATCATGGAAGAGTTGCATCTTAAGCTGCCTCTGCTGAGTCTATCACATCTTTCTTCTCAGTTACAGTATGTCAATATTCTAATGCAGTATTTGCCTTGTCTAATTTGAGTGAATGGAACCTCATTCCTTTCTATTTTGAGGTTCTTAAGTCAACTGCAAAACCTAAACACAACAGGCTTACTGAAGAATGACATTTTAGCATAAATGTCCAATTTTCTGTGTTTCAGTAATTTAAAACAAATCTTTTTACTCTGGCTTTTAAATAATTTTATTGTGAATTCTACTAGCATTAATAATTAACTTTAATAGTTGAATTAAAAAAATACATGTAAAATGCTAAAGGTAACCTTTGGATATTAGTTTAATGTTTTCTTTTGTATGTGTTGACAACATGGGATTAAGTAATGAATACATATAGCCATGCTTGGTGGAGAATGCAGAATTGTTTAGTAAGCAGTCTGAACATTTTCATACATTATCAACCTTGGAATATATTGCAGAAAAAGGAAATAAGCACAAGAATAAAGTACAAGTAGTCTGTGAGTGCATAAAACTTATTGTTAAATGTCAATTGCTGATTTACGTGTCATCTGCTATACACTTTATGTTATATCTGAATTCTCTTTAAAAACGTATGCCATGGTATGCATGTAGGAGAAGTTCAGAGGATTTTTAATAATTCTCAGCTGTACAATAATGTATTTATTAACCCTCACTTATTCAATAATATGTTTATTATGTCTAATTATATAGGTCTCCAATCTGCAAAGCTTTCATAGGTTTCAGGTAGAAATACACCTCAAAAAATGCATAAAATATATATTTAATTTGTACATTAAATGTATTAAAGAAATTTGATTTGAAGAAAGTCTTGTTTTTTGTTGTTATTTTGTTCTTGTTCTTGTTTGTTTTTTGTTTTGTTTTTAATATATATAAATGCAATGCTTGTAAAAGGGGTAGATAATTCTTGAGAAACGTTTTCATGAGTTATACATCTATGAAAGGCATTTGCATATCACCATTCCCTAAGAGTACCTGTGGTAATTAACAAGACCACAAGACCAAGAAGAGTTCACAAACAGCCCAGTCAAGAAACTTTTTTTTTTTTCTGGTCCTGTTTGAATATATTAGAATGAAAAACAGTGTTACAAAACTGAAAGATCAGTATAAAGATGGCATTTATATGGTGAAATCCCCCAGCATTATATGTCTGGATCAAATTTAGGAACAATTACAGGAAATTATTTGCTCTAGAAATTCTAGTGTTGCATATTATATCTTAGTGCATTAGGTTGCATACACGTTTCTAAAATTTGATCATTATTTTAAAAAACTTTAGCTAAAGCTAAAAGAAAATATATTTTAAATACTAACATAATAGATACTCTGAAACACAATGTGCACAGGAAAAAAAAAAAAAAAAGAATAATGATTAGAATGGAATTTTTAGAACATTTCCCAATCAATGAGAGCAAATACCTACATGGAAATGCAAAACAGCCCAGGCGACAATTACAAGCTATTATCAAATTATTATCAACCTACAGTAGAATTTATTGACCTTCCAGAAGACTGGAATATAGTCTTTCAAACCACATGGTTAAGAGACATCATCCTTGTAAAACAAATAGTTTACATCCAGTTAGGCAGAGCTATTGAATATTAAAAGTAACAACTAAAAATAGACAGGAAAAAAAATTTTGGTATACATAGATACAGGAAACTGGAGGAGTCAGAACCCCAGGATTACTGGACAATTATATTACTAGAATTAAGCACTCAGATAATTTCATGCTCCCAAGTAGCCAGACTATCAGGAAACAATGAATGCAACCAAATGCAAAAGCTGCACTTTGCATTCTGTGGAGCACAAAATTCACATTGCTGAGTGCTAAAATCAATATATATATATATATATATATATGTCATATATATATAGTACTTTAAATAGAAAGTGGAAGGACACAGTGAGCCAAGTGGAATTTTTTGTTATATATTTAAAATATAGTCATTTTAATTTCTGAATAAATCTAAAAGGGTACCAGTTTTGTTAAGATCTCCATCTTCAGTAATGACAATTTTGATGCTGTTACTAAAGGAAGTATTTTCTTTTGTTTGTTTTACTAAAACTTATACTGAGAAATATATTACTGCATTCATATAAATAAAGTAACAGCTGTTTGTAATATATGTATCTGTAATATATCAGTTTTCAGAATATTGTTTGATCACACCAAATCGTATCTCACAGCTGAATGAAACATTGCAAAATATTTCTTCATGCTTGATCTCCAGGGATGAAGATTAATGATAATTATTAATACTATGTAAATACTTAATAGTATTCATTAACCTTTGTAGATTATTAGGGATAGAAAATAGAAAATGAACATTTTCTTTTTTTCTTTACTTACTGATTAGTCAAAACAACAAAAACAAGTTTGGGGTCAAAAAAGTCAGATTCTGAGACAATGAGAATGTGGTACAGCATGACAAAGCTATTTATTTTAAAAGAGATTTCAAAAATGCTGAGAATTGGACTAGGTTGGGAGGATAGGCAAACAAGATTAATTCTCATTCTACATCCATGGTATAATACAAATTCAATATAAAAACCACAACAGAGATCTGCATTATAACACTTATGTTTTAGGTGCCATGATTTTTTGGATTAGAGTTTTGCTGTGTGGAAATAAAGGTTTATCTCCTGATAACTTCATAGAATCATAGAATAGATCATAAAATCATAGAACAGATTGGTTTGGAAGGGACCTTAAAGATCATACAGTTCCAACCCCCCTGCCATGGGCAGGGACACCTCCCACTAGACCGGGTTGCTCAAAGCCCCATCCAACCTGGCTTTGAACGCTTCGAGGGATGGGGCATCCACAGCTTCTCTGGGCAACCTGTTCTAGTGCCCCACTACCTTCATAGTAAATAACTGAATATCTAACCTACATCTATCTTTCAGTTTAAAGCCATTACCCTTTTGTAAAGAGTCCCTCTCCAGCTTTCCTGTAGGCCCCCCCTTTAGGTACTGGAAGGCTGTAGGTCTCCCAGGAGCCTTCTCTTCTGTAGGCTGAACATCCTCTCTCAGCCTGTCTTCAAAGGAGAGGTGCTCCAGCCCCTTGATAATCTTTGTGGCCCTTCTCTGGACTTGTTCCAGGAGATCCATGTCCTTCTTTAGTTGGGGGACCCAGAGCTGAGCGCAGCACTTGGTGTCGAATTCTTTGCCTTCAGTGAGACAAGTTATCTGAGCTTGACACATCTGATGAATTCACTATAGGAACCCACAGTATTTACAGAATAAAGAATAAAACTAAAGAGATGCAAAATTTGCATGAATGGTAGGTATTGTTTTGCAGAAAGTAATTATTTTCACTTAATTGCAAACATGGAGTGATGGATTAGGACCAGAATTTGAGTTTTCTGCACTTTCTTCCTCTTTCAGGGTGACATGCTTCTTTAAAATATGTTAAACTTGGTGACCCAGGACTGTCATGATGTAGAATTATAAAAACATAATTACTGTTAGAGAGAAAAATTTGAATGGAGAAAAATTCCTACAAAAATCAGGACACAAATTAAGTATTTTTCTATTTAACCAAAATTGCAAAACATGCCCTTTTTAAACATTTTTAATTTGTAATAATATTCCACATTTTTATATAGAGCGGTTTTATTTCTGGCTCTGTGGCACTCATGGAATGGGAAGTAGTTGTAATTATTCTGTTTTATAGTTGGGAAAGTGAGGAACAGAAATAATTTCCAAACTGATCCTGCTGTATTGGCTGTGAAAGGCATGAGGAAGGAAGGAAAGTAGGACAAATGAGGAAGATATAACTATGTGATCTGGCTTCTCTATGCCAGCATAGCGGTTCAGAACATGCCACTTTCACACTGATGTTATTTAAAACACAAATCTTACAACTTATTTCATCAAGTACCATGTAGACCGTCAGCTATCTTCGAAATATGGGATGTGTAGATGTAAACTTGAATTTCATCCCCATTCTCGCCATTGGGAGAGGAATGCAATAAAGCAAAATAATGTGTTCTGTGTTTCATTAACAAGGCTTGTATTTATCATGATGTTTCACTGCCTGAACACCTTTGCAAATGTGTCTTTACAATGTATCTATGCTTTTATTTTCTGTATGTGCCAAGTGACTATAACTTAGAGCTTCATCTCCCTGTTCAATAGCTCTGAAGTCTCACAAAATGAAACAATAAAAAAATTTACAGAGTCAAACCTTTATAATATATTTAAATTCATTTTTGCTAGAGAGGGTTCTCAAACTAAAAAGTCTTTTACTTTAAGAGAAAGTAAAAATAATGCATTGCTATGGAAACCTATTCTTCATATTTTTTTTCCTACTGGAAATATTTCATCACAAATTATGCTGCATTTTCTGTGGCTCAGGACTCCCAAGCATGCCTTTGTTTTACCTATAGTTCTTATTTTGACTTTGTTAATCTTGAAATCTCTTTCCTCTAAAGTAATAATTTTCTCACTCTAAAAATTATTTTTTTCCTACCCAAATAAGTTCAAAGAAGAAGAAAATGAATATATCACCTTTTGAATCTTCATAAATTCTTTTCAAATGTTATTTAACTTATTTACAGTGTAAGAGGAAGAACAATTAAATTACATCTCCACTTGGAAAAAAAATAGTAATATTTTCCATTTCACTTACATTTTCTAAGGACTCACACTCCTTCCAGCAAGCCCCCTTTTGAGCTATGCACTTCCGTCAAGCTTGCAATGAATATAAATAACTGTCATAAATTGTGCCAGCAAACCGCTGAAGGAATTCAAACTGCAAAAGTAAGGATGCTTTAAGGTGCTGCTGTGCCCATTACTTCATATACAGCACTAGCTCTAATGTTCTCAGTGTGTGTGCGCATGCACATGTGTGTGACTGCAGGGGTCTCAATGGCACTATCACACATGGTTTCTGTAGATGATGGAGCTTGTACATGCTTCTGATTCTTCTTGAAATAAATGTATACTTAATTGAATTAAGGTTCAGAAAGAGACATTAGGAAAGGAGAAATTGTGCAGGGGACTCAATGAGCCTAGTCATATCAGCAGTAGGCTTAAGATGGTGTTAGACGAGAGACAAATTTATGAGCTTTATTTCCCTATAACAACGTAAAATCCTTCTTTAATAGATACAGGTGTTTTAATGAATGTATATTAATATGTGGTTATGAAGGTATACCTAACTGTGCTTAAAATATTTTTTAAAGTATAAAGTTATAGCTATAAATATATAAATGTAGATTAAGAATGCTCAGATAAATATCTATTACACATGTAAAAGCTATTCTATTTGAGCTACCTGAGAATTAGACTATTATTCTACACTATAATCTTTATTCATTATTCAAGGCCAGGTTGGATGGAGCCTTGGCCAACCTGACCTAGTGGGTGGCATCCCTGCCTGTTGCAGAAGGGTTGGAGTTAGATGATGTTTAAGGTCCCTTCCAAACCATTCTATGATTCATTATATGGCAAAGGTTGCAAAAATCCCTGTCATTCAAGAATCTACAAGTTTTAAACCTCAAAAGCACTATGCAGTGCCATGCAGAAATAACTGAAGGAGGTGGTACAGCAGAAACAGTATAGTTGACTAATGCAGGCCTCAGCGACACCTATAAGCTCCTGCCAAATTATAAAATGAGAAAGTCTGAAACATTACCATTACAAGCATTTCATTGGTACCCTTCTGGCACAAGTTCCCATCCTGTCAGTGAAACACTCACTATTCGTGCTTTGGACAAAAACAAATTATCTCAAAACTTCAGTTTAAATTAATCATGTTTAAATTGGTATTCTTGGAACAAACTGAAGAACAGACAGATGAAATAGTACCAGAAGAGATTTTGGGACAACAACACAAAAGAGAAGAAGAGACAAACTGGTCATTCGTAGTAGCATCTTCAAAAGCTAGTTGTCTGTTAAGTGAATGCTTTTCCACAGCTGTTGGTCTTTACTAATGAGGCTACTTTGATTTTAATACCTGAGATAGCATAGCATCAAGTATACACCTGAGCTGGCATTGAGAAACCTAGCTCAAGTAACACTTCCACAGCTGTCCTGACCTGCCTAATGGCAGAATCCACAGCTAGGTTAGCCAAACAACTACTGAAACCACCTACCATCTGCTAGATACCCATTTCATACTTATCTTTAGCTTACCTGTCTCCTTATAGACCATTTTTGTGGGCATCCTATTCCTCTTCCATGTGTAGCTTCTTATTTTATGAAGAAACTACAGGTAGTCAGTATCAAAAATGCTCTAAATAGAAAAATGTGATCAGATCACAGTATCACAAAACTTTTTTTTTTTTTTTTTTTTTTTTCCCATGTAATTTGAGAAACAACTTTGAACCCTCCTGAGTTCTCGTTTACCTAGTGGCTCTGAGAAGGTATTTTGCTGTGGAATAGATACAGTACAAAAGTGATTCCGTAAATGTTGGTACACAAAAGATTGATCAACAAAATTTACATACCTGTAAGTTAGGGCAGCAGTTGAAAAGTAGTCCTGGAGGCTTTGGGAGAGTAAAGAAAGAAAGAGGTGCCTACATACCTTTCTGGACCTGAGTCAGAGGGTTTAAAATGCTAAGAAAAGCTGAGAAAATCCTTAAAGATTTGGCATTTACAAACCTGAAACTTGTAATTACAGAATAACTACACCTATCAACCAATCCAAGTGAGAAAGCTGTCCAGATTAAATAATATATGTGTAAGGGTAGATAAATTCTCTCTATAGTTAGAATTGAATTCCACCAACATTAGGAAAAGTTATTCTCTGTTATCACCAGTGACAGGACCCGTGGGAACGGTGTCAAGCTGAGGCACAGGAAGTTTAGGCTAGACATCAGGAAGAGGTTCTTCACCAAGAGGGTGGTCGCACACTGGAACAGGCTCCCCAGTGAAGTAGTCACTGCACCAAGCCTGTCTGAATTTAAGAAGTGATTGGACTGTGCACTTAGTCACATGGTCTAAACTTTTGGGCAGACCTGTGTGGTGCCAGGAGTTGGACTTGATGATCCTTATGGGTCCCTTCCAACTTGGGATATTCTATGATTCTATGATTCCATGATTCAGGAAATAGAATTTCTATAAGATTTCATTTTTATTATTATTTATTTCATAAATATTTTTTCATCCTAAATACTTACATTTTGAAAGATTATGTGAAATACTATTTAAATATTTCTTCTTTTAATAGTCTGATTTTTGCATTCATAATAAATTTCTAAATAGTCATATTTGAAATTAAAATCTAAAATGTTCTTTTTTGAAGTGTTGAAACATTTTAATATAATTTCATCCCTTAATTTCATTTTTGCCTAAAAACTGAAGTCAGCAAGTTTCAAAGAACAATTTTTATTCCTATAATAACATGTTTTCTGACAGGAAAACAGAATAACATTTTCAGAAAATTTTCAAGTATGTTTAGTAATTTCTGTAATAACAATGCTAGCAGTATGTTTTATGTTGCAGTTAAAATAAAATAAAATAAAATAAAATAAAATAAAATAAAATAAAATAATCCTACACTACCAATGATCATGCTTAGGATTGAATTAATCCTGTTCAAGGTATCCTGGCTACCAAAAATTGCACTAATGATGCCCGCTAGAATAAGAAACACAAACCTCCTTTTTCTATATGAGCACTTGGCTATCCTATTTGTTAACTTCCAGCCATACAAGAAGCTTATCTTCACTATAAACTCCCAGCCAGGTATAATTAAAACAGGAAAGTAAATTGTAAGACTTGTCTTGAAGCTCCCAGTCTGGATATTTGTGTAGCATTTCTTTGATTCTCTGCTAGATCCTAATTGTTGGAATTAGGAGAGGGTATACACAGGAATGGAAAAGTGTCCACTACTTTCAAACACAACTGCTTTTCCATTCATTGCAGAAATTATCTGGTGATTCCCATTCTTTGCAATTGGGCCAGGTTAAAACTGGGGGACTGACAAAACTGAAAGCTGGTAAAACTGTAAAGATATTAATACCAAAGAACTATTGATCTGAATGAATCATTCCCAGATTTTTTTCTTTAATTGATAAGTCAGTGAAATTATAGGCTAATTAAAACATATTTATGAGATAATTGTATCACATCTGTGGTGTTTTCTGTTTTGTACCTGATTATAAAAAAAAAAAAAAAAAAATCATATGATTCTGGTAAAAATTTCAAAGAAAGCCTTTACTAAATCAGTCAGAAGGTAATGTGTATTCAGAATAGACTTTCTGAGTACCCAGGAAATTTTTACACAGTAGAAAAGAGGTGGGATTGCTGAACTCGTACTTTGTACCTTGGATGTTTTTTTTTCATAAAGTTGTAACATTGTAACTTTGATAATGAGGTTATGTTGCTCAAAAGATTAGAAGAAATCTTGTGAACACAAATCTAACAGATCATTTAACAGCTTTGAAATCATTATCTTTATTACTGCCTAAAGACATAATTCATCACTTTCAATGGAAGCCAGCAGTGGCATTTCTCTTCTACCACTTTCTGAGCTTCAGTTTTTATACTAATGTATATGCTACATATCTTGGAACTAATAAGATTACTGCATAATAGCAGAAACGTGCAACACACTATTTAGGGTCAATATTCTACTATCAAGTATAAGAAATGCTGATATTAGGTACTTCATATCACTGTGTCCTTTGGGGACCCATATCATGGGTCCTTTGGGGACCCAGGAGTTGAACTTTATGATCTTTGTGGGTCCCTTCCAACTCAGGATATTCCATAATTTTATGGAATTTTATAATTATTCCATGATTTTATGACTGTTTTCATCACAACACAGTAGATAGAATCTTGGCCATCAGATTCTTATATTGCATTATTTACAGTAAATTATAGTAATGACCAGTAAAAATTAATGGGGTCTTTTAAGTGATGTGAGATCACCCTCCACAGGAAATACTGTAGAATGCAGAATTGCTTTATAAGAATTTTATTCCTAGCAAGTTCTAAAAATACCTCGATGCACTGCTATATTCTTCCAAGCATTACACAGTATTCTTCACCTGTGGTACATCCTGTTCAGTCACTCCGTGTTTATCAAAATCGTAAAACAAATAACTCCTTGAAAACAATGAGACATACCTAGATTTTCATTTCCCAAATCTCTCAAAAGATGCTTTTAAAAATAAACAAATAGAGAATTGTGACGTAAGATTTTTCCATATTACACAATTTTTGCAAGGTCATCAGTCATAGCCTTCACCAATTTTCCTCCCTGGCTATAAGTCTTGTAGATGATAAATATGTTTGGAAAATCAGCTACTGCTATATTGTCACCTTTTTCTCTTCTTTTCTTTTTTTTTTTCTTTTCTTTTCTTTTCTTTTCTTTTCTTTTCTTTTCTTTTCTTTTCTTTTCTTTTCTTTTCTTTTCTTTTCTTTTCTTTTCTTTTCTTCTTTTCTTTTTTTCTTTTCTTTTCTTTTCTTTTCTTTTCTTTTTTTCTTTCTTTTCCTTTCTTTTCTTTTCCTTTCCTTTCTTTTTTCTCTCCTCTCCTCTCCTCTCCTCTCCTCTCCTCTCCTCTCCTCTTTCTCTTTTTTCTTTTATTTCTTTTCCTTTTTATATACTGAAGGCACACGCTACACATTTAAATTATTTCACAGAAAAAGTGCAATAATATATCTTTTTTCTCTCACATAAGTCTAGACAGAAGGTAATTAAAAAACATATATCACCATTCCTAAATAAAAGTCCCAGGAATTAGGAATCTGTCTATGTTAACGTCAGAAAGACATACCTCTAGTATGGATAGTGCTGAATCTGCTTATTGTCTCCCAGTCCTAGGTGTTTGGCCTCTGCATGGAAATAAACAGATTTAAACAGACACAGCCAGATGATTCAATAAAATCTTTTGGGTTTGGTAAGACATAAAAGATACATTAAAAGTAGAAATTAAAGACAAGATCAAAGAAAATGTACCTGTCCTTATAGATAAATGGCTGCAATCAGGAATCTGTGAGTTATAGCAGAGAGGCAAGCAAAAATTCTCTACAGGTATCTGTTCTCTACAGAGAAGAGATTAATCCCCAGAAACCAATTTAAAAGGCATAGTTATTGCCCCTTTGTTTTAGTGATTCAGTGGCATTGCCTTTTCTCCATTCTCCTCTGCTTGGCCCATGCCTGTACATGTCATTGCTTACCATCCTCTAACCTCACCGTCCTTTTTCCTTAAGACGATTGCTTCAACACTCTTCCTAAGTGATCCAGAGTGCACCACAGCATTCCATTTTTCATGTTTATCATGAAAATGATAATGTTTAATCATGTTTAATTTTAATTTTTTGTTTAATTTTTTAATTTTTGTTTAATTTTTGTTTAATCATGTTTAATTTTAATGTTTAATCATGTTTAATTTAATCATGTTTTCATGATTATCCCATACATCTGGAAAAACATGACAAACCCTGTTCCTTTTCCTAGTTCATCAGCTGGACACTGACTTCTAGCAATAGCTGCATATACAGCTGATCTCTGATTAAAGTACTGCAGCAACTTTCTGAAGTGAGTAGCACTCTGGAATTTCAAAATGCTGTGTTCCAGGCAGACTATGAAGTTTGGAAGTAGGTATTTGTCAGCACAGTTCCTGTTTTTAAATTGGACTTGTGATCAGCTTTTAGCAAGGCATCTGTAGCTGCTCAATAAACATAGTAGTATCACTGCCTACCAGCTCCCATTATGATTTCTACATCTTTTCTCTGTTCTTCATCCTGCAGTGACATAGAGCAGGATACTTCACACAGAAATATATAGCAGAAACATCAGAACACAGATTCTCAAGCGTGATTTGTTCAGATCCCAGTACCCAACAGATACTGATGTGTATGTTGGAGAAGGGCAGCAGCAGCCCAGGGCTTTGCAGCAGGCCAGGAGCCAGCATGGTAGGAGGCAGCCCACCACCTCCACATCCCCTCACACCCAGAGGCTGCTCAAAGACACTTCTGGCTCCAGAGCTTCTGCTGCTCCTCAGCAGGCAAAGGGGCAGCAGCTCTGCACAGCCTCTGAAGAGAAGACAAAGAGATGGGTATTTGGCAGCTGAGAGAGGGGCAACTATTATTGCTTTTTGACATGCCTTTTGGCACTAGTAACATACACACCATGACTTGAGACCCTTTCTAATACACATTTGAAGGAGTGTGAATATAATTTATTACTTTTACATTTTATTTTTTCCTTCAAACTGTCAAAACATTGATCATCTCATGATTAAATCCTGTAGTTTATACTTGGTAAACTAGTTTTATTGCTTGTCTGAATTTCAAAGAGGTATTTTGGAGGGGTAAAAGTATGTATAATGTCTATAATAAAACAAATGCTTTTTGTTTGGTTGTGGGTTTTTTATTGTTGATTTCGGTTTTCTGTTTTTAATTGTCAGTGTTCATAAGTAATCAGTATTAAATGAACTATCTAGTAGAACAATATATTCATTTTTACCATTTCAAAGCCCAAAATCTTGGGATTTCTGTCCCACCTTATAGTAAGAAAACCCCCAAATTAAAAACTATAAGCAAACATTCCTTAAAGACAATCAATATATTTTGTTTATATCAACATCACTTTTTAAAGTTATTATAACTGTATCCATTATTTTATATCTAGTGGTTTTATCTGTAACATTTTCTTTCTGGTAATGAGGAAAAAAAAAGATTGCACAAACATTAAGAAAATATTCAAAATTATGTATGGGATTTTTTCTTATAAAGGACAAAGTGAAACCTGGAGATAGATGACAACTTGTAGATGAAATGTATTTAATCTGTCAATTCAAGTTTTTGTTGTTGGATTTAACTGGCATATCTAGTGGCATGAGAATAGAGTAAGTCAATGAATAAATTGAAAGTTAGCTGATTAGATGATGCACTGAAATACCTAGCTAGCATTCTCAAAAAAGTTACTGTCGACCTGATCTTGACACCGAAAATACAAGCATAGATATTGTTTTCAGTAATAGTAAGACAACATGAAAAGAGTTTACAGTCATAAGAAATTCACAGATGATTATCTACTAAAACTAATCTGGCTATTTACATTTTGGAATTTCTTTTTCTTATCTTTATTTCTGTGTATTTTTCTTTTTGTATCTCTAAAATGATCTTTCCTCTTTCAAGTGTTGATGATACTCAGGAAAACATTGATTTCTTCATTTCCCTTAAACATAAACTTGCATTCTCTTTTATAATTTCCAATAAAAAGCCCTCCAATATGCATTTACAACATTTCAACATGAAGACTGTTAAAAATGTGAGGACAAGCAAACTTTCTGAAATAAAAGAATACTGCTTATTTATCCTGCTTATAATATATATATATATAAAATAAAATAAAAAAAAATAAGGAAAAAGAAAAAAAAATCGTTGCTATCCAGAAAATAGTTGAAAAATAGCCCGTTTTGTAAACTATGAGATTATATTTGCAGTGTCTTGGTTTCCAATCTAAAATTATACTCCCTAATCAGTAAGTGGTTTGGTGATTTAATTATACCTGAAGCGTGGAAAAGTCTTTGTTTTCAGCCCAAGCATGAATTTCACCTCATCTAAATCTTTTAAATCAAACTACTCATACTGAAATTTACAAAAAGTTCAGAAACAACAACCAACATATACCTATGGAGATATGTACTTTTCTAAGTAGAGGTTAGATACATATACAACAAAAACAAAACTTGATTCTGTATCAACCTAGTGGAAACCAGTTTCAAAGCTGCTTTTCATTATTTACCTCCCACTCCCTGAAAATAGGATTGTTTTCTAAAACAAGATTTTCATTAGAGTCCCAAGTGATTCTTTCATCTCATCTCTACTACTACATAGAGCAAAATGAATTGTCATTTAACAGAGAAATAAATTGTCAAGCAAATCTGAAATTAAGTCCAACTCAGAGAAGATAATCCAAGTAGTTCCTTCTTCACTTTTACGATTTTTATAGCTATAACACTTTTAAGAGTATTAGTGTCATTTTCCAATGACTGTACTCACTATAAAGCAAAAAGAGAAAGGGATACTGCATTAATAAAAGGGGGGGAGGGAATAAAACTGATGGGGCTAATTTATCTATAAATAACATCAAGGTCAAATGTGTAAGCCATATGCATCTCTCAGGTTTGAAATGAGACAGAAAAACACTACTGATATGTGCTCCTTTAAGCAAGTTCACTCCTACAAAATGCAGCAATGATATGCAATAAGTTAGCAGTGATCTGAGATCAAAGCACAATGATAAGGATTTAAGTTCTGTTTGCAACTTCAACAACAGCAAGAAAACACTTAAATGGGATTTTCTGTTTCTCTGAAGAAAAGCTGTTTCTGTCAGAAAGATTTCTATTTTTATTTCTATTTCACTCTTGGAGAAAAGATTTTCTATTGGACTATGTTTTCATTGTGCTCCTTTACACTCATTCCCTGTGTACCAATTTTAAATGTCTGCCTTCATGTCAGCTCTATGAAAAAACATAAAAGCCTGAGGATGGTAGGGGGGTTCTCACTGTCCACTCCAGACAGCAATGACGCAGACCACCGAAGACAGAGACACCAGGAAGACTGTTCACTTAGATCAGAATAAGACAAATGCTTTTTTTCCCCTAAATTCAGATTGCTGTTTCTTCAAGGAGGTTTTTCAAGTTGCGTCAACCCCTGCCCATGTAGAGTTCACAATCATGAAGCAACTTGAAAAGATGTGAAATGTGCCCTGAAGCAGAGAATGACCTTGGGTTATTTATAAGCTCAATGACAGCAATCTTATTAAAGTTTGGGCCCATGACTGAAACATTCTCCTTTATGTTACAGTTAGTAGAAACCAACAGAGCTTTGGAAAGCAGCTCTACAAATAAAATATTAAAAAAAAAAAAATAGCAAGTAATCATATCATCACAATAATTATGCAAAAGCTTCAGTCATCTGGGATGCAAATTTTCAACTTTAGCACTCTGGGAACAACTTGGGCTTCATAAGGAGTCACAATCTCCTGTTGTAACTGAATACACTTATCATCTTAGGGTTCAGTCACAACTATCATCTTGAAACTGGATTGATCCCTGAAGGAACTTAAAATGATAGATACTGTAGAACATTAGATCATAAAGGGACTTTGTTGGTCATTGAGACCATTCCCTTGCCAGTACTAGAGCAGATAACCACACCACATAATCCATTGATCAAGCTCCATTTTTAAAGAAGTTAGTTTTATGGTGTTTGTTGTTTCCTCGCCTCTTTTCCCCTCCTGCTGTGATTCATCCTTTTCCTTCCCTGAACTGTAAAACCCAAATTCTTCAAATGGAAACCAATTGTGTTTTGATTTTGAACATATTAAGCACAGAATTTAAAAAATCACTAACAGATATAATTTTAATTTCCTTAAATAATTGATTTAATTTCAAAAAACAACAACAAAAATTGGATAGGGGATGAAGCAAAAGTGAAGAAAATAAATAAAATTAAGAAAAATGTTTTGCTTTGTAACTTTATTACTATACTCTTTTGTCTAGTTTTGTTTCCTCAATATAGTCATGATGGTCTTCTAGTACTGATTTCATGTCTCCCTACAGCTCTTTATCAGAGCTTTATTTTTCTTTACTCTTTTTCCTAAAAATCTTATTTTGGAGAACATATTTATCTTTTGGTCATTGCTTATTAACACTACAAAGTACACTGAAGCTTATTAAAATTAAAAAGTAAGGAATAAAGTGCCTATCTGAATAAGATATACAGAACATCACATAGCATCTGATTCACCTTATCATTTAGAGCACAGCAGTAGCAAACTGCTTAGGTTAGGTGCTGAAGATCAGGTTTTCTCAAACTTTTACGTGCATGTCCAGCAGTCATTGCTAGTGTGAACATATCTCATCTGCACTGTTTGCTTCTATGTTTTCAGGCAGATAATTTTCAGGCAAAGAAAAATACTATATTATAGCCTGCTATAAATGTGGATTTTCATTTTTGTCTGAAATTGCTTCCTATATTAAGATAAAATGTCTAACTTCACAAAAAGTTTATATCACATATTTAATGAGCATGTTATAAATATTTGTATATGCAGCTATGGATAAACATGTATAGGAATAGCGGATATAGCAAATATTTGACGTTTTGAGCATTTGTATTTTCTTTTAACCAGGTCATCATGAAAAAAATGTAAACTAGGCTTCATTCTATCTATATCAGAAATAATAACTGAATTTTCCTGGAAAACAACAGCAACAACAACAACAACAATAGTTTTACTGAATACTTATTTTTCTCTAGAAAATTTTTAGCCTGTTGTAATCTTGAGTTAGGAAATTATTAAATGCCTGATACATGTCTCAGAACAAAGTTCTCTCCACATGCTATGCTACTACTGTTGTATTTGAAAAATGCACACATATTTAAATTTGCAATGTCAGTCATGGTTTTAAACCTCAAGGGGTTTTAGACTACTCCTTCAATATACACTTGGCATCAATTTTCACAATATTATGTCGTTAAAATACTCAAATTTCCTCAAGCAATTCAAATGAAAACATCAATATACAACCAATGTTATATTACGTACAAGTTATTTTGGAAATTTATGCATAAAATATAATTAACATGAAAGCATACTGCAGTATAAAAACATGCTACTTTTTATAAGTATTATGAAAATCCAAATATTTATATAATGTGATTAATTAAAAGTCCACAAGGACTGTTTTTCAAGAATAGCAAACTATTAAAACCAAACAGCTCTAGTGCCTTATGTCTCATTACATGAAATTTAAGCTGGTAGAATAATCCACCAGAAATACCAGTCATTTTCATGGATTAATTCAGGTAACTTAAGAAGATTCATTCTACTGTTTTTAGAGATTGTGAATCTAATTTTATTTCAAGTCTGCTTTGAGTTAAATTTTTGTGGCACATATAGAGAATTGTAAAATTTAGCTGATTTTATGAACATTTGATTTGTAAATGCCAAACTCTGTGTTTGTTGTTATGATCTTCTTATCCTGCTGTTGTCTTCTAAAGATCTAAATACAGAACATAAAAATAGGATATATTGTACTAATCTTCTCAAGAGTGCTAACAGTGAAAAGAAAATCATGTTTTACAGTGTGACCTATTCTACTTGTAGAATGTCATGTCTTCTGTAGTCAGTAATTTTCACAGTTATATCCATTATTTTTATAGGTACACTTAGAATTTTAGCAAAACTAAAACAAAACAAACAAACAAACAAACAAAAAACAGTTTCTTATATCTTTTTTCTTTTTTTTTTTTCAGTGAGTGACAAATGGTACCATATACATGAATCACCCAGGAAAATTAGTTATTTTGAATTATGATTACTCATACTTTTCTGTTGATGTTTCATGAAGAGCTTAGACTGGATGCTCTGTGAAGACATGAGTACCTTCTCCACTGTGGTGGAAAATATGCAAGATCTGTTTTCTGGAATTAGACTCCTTTCAAATAACCTATCAGTACTGCAAACCAACTACAACAAAATATAAGAATGTTTCAGCCATATGCTGGAGTGTAAGAGTTTATGCAACAGTTTAATAAAATAAGGGAATATTAAAATTTAAATTTTAAAATTAAAATAATGGCACAAGCTACTACAGAAACAGGTTATCAAGAAAGCAAAAGGATTCTTTTTTTTTTTTTTTTTTCCGTATGTCATAACCAAAATATTAGACTAGATATAGGTTGTTGGTTTCAGGATAGAGATAAATTTAATAGACTGTAATGATGCAGTTATACTTGTTCCTAATGTTAATTAATTGAAGATGTTCAATCTACTTGCCTATTCAGTTAAGGTCATCTGAGTGATTAAGCTCCCCTATGTACTGATTTGTTTTTTCCAAGTATTGTAGGATAAAACATGACCATGATCCTGAGTTACATGTTACACCTTTTGCGCTAAGGCAGTACAGCATGTTATGTACTTCATCCTTGTGGAGAAAAAACATAATTGTAATTGAGAGAATAACCTCAGAAATCTGTATTCTATTTTGTCTATTCTTTAATAAATCAACAAAGTAAGTTTGGATTGGACTGTCAATGACAATTGACCCTAGAAACACACGGAGTTACAAAATAATAATAATAATAATAATAATAATAATAATAATAATAATAATAATAGATCAAAACTGGATTTTTAATCTGGATTGAAAAGCTGAACAAAAATAGCAGACAATATAAGTCTGTATATAAAATGTGTGTATATAAATACCAATTAAATCAAGTAAGCTACCTAAAATGTCTACCAGTGATACATTAATTTATGTATTTTTGTTATTGTGTAAACAATCTTTGTTAAATAAGGGATAGTATTGTTTCTCAGTTTACATAGAGTTTATAAATTTGGTAGGGTGGGTCACAGGTTTTCCACCTAGGTTACGCTGAAGACTAAAACTGTGATAACATCCACTGGTTTCCAGGCCATGCAGTGCAGAAAGGCTGATTCCTATGCCACCCAAGGTTAGTCTCCACTAGACTGACCTCCACATTGTGTAAGGTGTTACCAGTATCTCTGCCAAATTCCATGAGGTGTCTCTCTGTGGGAAGGGAAGGGAAGGGAAGGGAAGGGAAGGGAAGGGAAGGGAAGGGAAGGGAAGGGAAGGGAAGGGAAGGGGGAAGGGAAGGGAAGGGAAGGGAGGGAAGGGAAGGGAAGGGAAGGGAAGGGAAGGGAAGGGAAGGGAAGGGAAGGGAAGGGAAGGGAAGGGAATTTATACATGAGTTCATTTTTTGTGCACCACAGAACACCATTGTACTTTCTTTAGGGTTTCCCTCATGGCTGAGCCAAGACTCAAGCTGTGCATTAGTACACCATCTGGAGATCACCACTTGTAACATAGACATGAGACCTTACAGCAGTTTGCCCTCTAAACATGTGCAAGATTTTAGTAGTGACAGCAAAACAATCTGGGATATTTGTACAAAAATCTACTTTGCATTATCTATTAGGTACAGCTGCATAGTGTGTGCCTATAACCAACAGCTGGTGTGAGTTTTATTGCTTATAAAGAAGTAGAGAGAGTATATGCTTCTACAACCATAATGGAAGTTCAAACTTTCATACCTTCTTCTTTGTACGGTAATTGTTAATAACACAGGTGCACCCTATGTGTTTATATTTGAAGTTTTAATCATGTTTTGAAGGAGAATGTTGCTGTTATAATATAGTGAGGTACGGTTAGATCTGCTCAGAACTGTAGGAATGAACCCATATTTTTGTGTTATGGTTTTGGCTGGGATAGAACTAATTTTCTTTGTAGAGGCCCATATGATGCTGTGTGTCAGATTTTTGATGAAAATACCGGTGATAACACACCGATGTTTTTGATGTTGCAGAGCAGTGCTCACACAGAGTCAAAGACTTCAGCTTCTTGTGCTGCCCTGCCAGCAAGGAGGCTAGGGGTGCACCAGGAGCTGGGAGGGGACACAGCCAGGAAAGCTGAACAAGAGTGACAGAAGTCACTCTTCTGTCACTCAGACAGAGTGACATACCATATGGTGTCATGTTCAGTAACAAAAGCTGGGGTATAGAAAGAGGAAGAGGCAAATTTTAAGAGTAATGGCATTTGTCTTCCCAAGAAGCTGTTATGCATGATGAACCCTGCTTTCCTGGAAGTGGCTGAACATCTGCCTGACAATGGGAAGTAGTGAATTAATTTCTTGTTTTCCTTTGTTTTATCTAGAAAAGTGTCTTTATCTCAACTCAGAAGTTCTTGCATTTTTACCTTTCCAGTTCTCTCCCCCTTCCCATCTGGGGAGAATGAGTGAGTGGCTGTGTGGTGCTGAGTTGCCTGCCAGGGCTAAACCACAACATTTTTTTTGTTTATTTTAATGCCCAGTAAGGAAATCAAACTGTATATGACATAATTTAAGATTTTTCTGTATGTAAGTAACTTAGTCCAAATTTTATGTATTTCTGTGTAATTACTACTAGCAAAAGTCTTGGA
The DNA here is from genome assembly GCF_009769625.2 of Cygnus olor. Classification (NCBI taxonomy): domain Eukaryota; kingdom Metazoa; phylum Chordata; class Aves; order Anseriformes; family Anatidae; genus Cygnus; species Cygnus olor. The sequence continues at coordinate 43,324,483 of NC_049173.1, forward strand.
AAAATAGAGGACAGAAAGATACCCATTCATAAATATTTAATAAAAATAAGTTTTCAGTCTGTCAGACAATTCACTGATGGCTGGACTAGGTTTTCCATGTCAATCAAAGAACATGTCTATCAGCTGAACTTCTGACTTGCTGAATTTTGGAATCTGGCTTTACAGCACATAGACAAGATTATTCAGACTAGATTATCTATGTTTATCAGGGCTTCGAGCCATATTGCTATACTTTTTATTGAAAAGTAATCATATCCCTTTCTCTTTTTTGATCTCCTTACCGAACAGATGGTGCTGATGCCTGACAGTATCCTAAAATTCTGTACCTTTGTAATTAGTTCTACATTTTTTCACATTCAGATAGATTTCAGTTTAGCTCTTTGCCCTTTATTTCAGTTCCATATATCCCTAACGTTCAGCTTATAAATCATGCCTTTTTGTATTTTTATTTCTTTTGTTTTGCTTAGGTACATACATTCTGAAAACTCCTAAATGAATGTAGCCCTAAAACTTAGAGAAAAAATGTCAGCTAGGTCTTATTTTCCTGTGTGGAATAAAAAGGAAACCTACAATAAACTCTCTATAGTAGAGAGGCTGGTGCTCAGGCATGAGGCCCTGAGCTATATTGCCCCATATAAAAATATGAGATAGTGACAAAAGCGAAGGACTTTAGCCATCTTGATATTCAATGAATGTGCTAACTGCTTTTGTGGAATTGCAGTGTTCTTCAGCGTGTTACCTTTATCACACTGAGACCTGCATAAAAATGAGAAGTCATACTCCAGTACACTTCTAGTCAGTCATACAGTTTATTTTCCTGTCCCCTGATAGAGTTCACAAATTTAATAACTGTCCTTTATACTTGTCTCAATTCTCTTTTAGCTTTCTATTCAGCTTTCCTTCTCTCCTGACTTGCAGTATATGCTTCATCTTCCTATAGCAATCATAACAGAAATAGAAGAAAAGGGTGATATCAACTACCGTTTATAAGTGAACAAAGGGTGATAAGACCACTTGAATGGTGAGAGAGAAACAAGTTCATTTCTATCCTGGTGCAGGCAGCTTAACCTACTTAGATATTTGCTGTCTGAATTAATTGGGTAGTTTAAATTGAAAAGTACATTAAGATTCTTATTACCTGTACTTCATATTCTGTGTGGAAAAAGGTAATTTATTTCTATTAAAAAATAATAGGGTCATTTTGAAGAAACTGCTGATAACATCAGAATGATTTTTCATCTGAATAATATGTATAATGATGAATTTTTGGCTTTTTGTTTTTGTTTCTTTCACTTTAATTAAGAATGATGCTGTAGGTCCTCACATGATTTCTAAATGACACCTAAAATATCATTAATACTGGCACCAATTTCTTCCATAAATGAGAATAAACTGAATTCACATATTTTGTGAATTAAAAGTACTAAAAAATATCACTAAAACCACCTGATGCTATGTCAGATATGTGCTTCTATGGAGATGTAAGCAACTACTAAAAGCAAAGTCCTCATTTTTTAAAGTGCTGAGCAACATTAGCATTTGAAACAGCAGCTAGCTGCTTTACAGCTGAGAAGTCTCAGCTCAGATTATCACTAGGCAACATAGTTTTGTACATGTAATATTAATATGGGTTCAATCCAAAGCCATTTTAAATTAATGTAAATTTGCTATTGACTTTTTTTTTCTGTCTCTAAAACAGAGAAATCTTTTATCTCTATGAATTTTACAAGAAGGGTGCATGATGGAAGCACAGGTAAATATAAATCTTGGTAAATACGGCCAAGTGAAACTCTGAGGATAAGAGTGGAAGGAACAATGGAAATGAATCAAAGGACACAGTGCTGCCTTAAACACAAGGAAAATTCTTAATAAGAAAACTGACCTACCTCACTAAAGCGAGGATATCAATGTTTAGGTTGTTGAAAAGGATACCAATTTTTATAGCTAGAGTAGAAAGTAATACGTAAATTTAAGCAAAAACTGAGTTGAGTTTATGGTTTGGGAAGAAAGACAACATAAACCAGACAATATAAACAATGTGAAGAGAGACGAGCAATGCACACTACAAAGCAGACCTTTATTTCAGGCTTGAGTTGAATATGTTTCATCCTAGTGCTCTCATCAATGGCTGGTGACCACTACAGGAAGATTGAATCTGGGAACGTCAAATATAATCTGATAGTTTAAAAGGTAGCTCTCTTGCCTGTCAATGTAGATTTTGTTTTAAATTTCTGGTCCAGTGAAAAACACTATAGAGATTTAGCAGAAGCTGATAAGTTTTTGAAATTCCAGGACCACGTTAAACACTTCTATTTCTTTCCAAGTTGTAAAAACCTGTTATTTTATTGGCATAATAGAATCAATTTTCTATCTTTATCTCTGACAAAACTTTTTATATTGTAATATAATAGTGTCAAAGTATCAATGTGTCACATACTGTACAGAAAAACTGACCAGAATGTTATAAGAATCACCCCCCCCCCCCCCCCAATACCAATTAATTTGCTGTTATACCTGAAATTTTCTTACATCCAGGTAACCATCAATTTAAGAGACTGATTGCCATTACAATTAATTTTATATTGTTTCCTGTTCCTAGCACATGTTCACAGGAAGCAGGATAATGCTGTTATTCTAGGTAGCATTCAAATTCCAAGACTGGATACACTTGGTGCAAACTCACTACTTTAACAGATTGGTTTTTGTGTTCATTATGATTATTCTTAGAGTGCTGACACAAAAAGAGGGGCATCATGAAATTGTAAAATGACTCAGAATGAACCCATTCACACGACAAACTTCACAAATCATGTGGAACAATTATTTTGGGGGAAAGAAAAATAGAAACCTGCAGTAGCCTGCTGCAGGGCAGAGGTAGATTTCTAGCTAATGTGTTCCACATAGTTTTCAGAAGACTTGGCTTTGATTCATACTCTGTCACAAATTTTCTGTGTGATTTTAGGCAAGTTGTTTAATTTTTCTATGCTTCTTTCCTCTTCCTGTAAAATAGGGATTCATTATTTTGCTAGTTTGGTTGGTAGTTTTGTTTTGTTTTGTTTTGTTTTTGTCCACCATTGTTTGTTTAAATTGCTGCATAGATTTAGGCATAGAATGTTTGCTCAGAATGTGTACAGTATCTTACAAGAAAGGGCCCTGACTTTAGGTGAGATCCAAACCAGTTAAACAGTAATTTGGCCAAACTTCATGTTATTACAGAAATAATAATATAATATATATATATGTTGTGGTTTAGCCCGGCTGGCAGTCAAACACCACACAGCCGTTCGCTCACCCTCCCCCCTCCCTCTCCGGGATGGGGGAGAGAAACGGGAAAGTGAAGCCTGTGAGTTGAGATAAAGACAGTTTATTAAGACAGGGAAAAGAATAACAACAATAATAATAATAATAATAGTATTAATAGTAATAATGTGTACGAAATAAGTGATGCACAATGCAATTGCTCACCACCCGTTGACCGATGCCCAGCCTATCCCCGAGCAGCCGGCCACCCCCCCACCCCGGCTAGCCACCCCTATATATTGTTCAGCATGACGTCAGATGGTATGGAATACCCCTTTGGCCAGTTTGGGTCAGCTGTCCTGGGTCTGTCCCCTCCCAGCTTCTGCTGCATCCCTAGCCTGCTCGCTAGCAGGACAGAGAGAGGCTGAAAAGTCCTTGGCTTGGTGTAAGCACTGCTCTACAACAATTAAAACATCAGCATGTTATCAGCGCTCTTCTCATTCTAATCCAAAACATAGCACCCTGCCAGCTACTAGGAGGAAAATTAACTCTGTCCTAACTGAAACCAGGACAGATATCCACCCCTTATTCCATACCATTTATGTCATGCTCAGGTTACACTCTTTCCAATACTTTCTAATTAATCACCATTTTCATCTATGATATATAGCAACCATGGTAGCGATGACATACAGTGTTATATGATAATTAACATATTATAATTCAACTCATGGGCTATTCTCACCCAGTATTAGGTCCCCTTGAGGTACACACCGGACCTCCCCATTCTCTTGCATTACCCACCAAGTGCATCCAGGTCCACGAGCAAAAGCAATCCCACGAATGGGCTTGCCTTTTCCTGAGGCGGGAGTAGCCCAGACTGTCTTACCCAGCATGTTTCTTACGTGCACTACAGGAACTTTATCCCCTTCTACAGTGCGTAACAGGTTTGATTGGGCAGGTCCAGCTCGGTTGGCAGATCCTCTAGTATTGACTAACCAGGTGGCCTTTGCCAGATGTGTTTCCCAATTTTTGAATGTCCCAGCACCCATTGCTTTCAGTGTAGTCTTTAACAGTCCATTGTATCGTTCAACTTTCCCGGAGGCTGGTGCATGATAAGGGATGTGATACACCCACTCAATACCATGTTCTTTGGCCCAAGTGTCTATAAGGTTGTTTCGGAAATGAGTCCCATTGTCTGACTCAATTCTTTCTGGGGTGCCATGTCGCCATAGGACTTGCTTTTCAAGGCCCAGGATAGTGTTCCGGGCGGTGGCATGGGGCACAGGATATGTTTCCAGCCATCCGGTGGTTGCTTCCACCATTGTAAGTACGTGGCGCTTGCCGTTGCGGGTTTGGGGGAGTGTGATGTAATCAATCTGCCAGGCCTCTCCATATTTGTATTTCAGCCATCGTCCTCCATACCAGAGAGGCTTTGACCGTTTGGCTTGTTTAATTGCAGCACATGTTTCACAATCATGAATAACCTGTGCTATAGTGTCCATGGTCAGGTCCACCCCTCGGTCACGAGCCCATCTGTATGTTGCATCTCTACCTTGATGGCCTGAGGTGTCATGGGCCCATCGGGCTATAAATAATTCACCTTTATGTTGCCAGTCCAGGTCCACCTGAGCCACTTCAATCTTAGCAGCCTGATCCACCTGCTGGTTGTTTTGATGTTCTTCAGTAGCCCGATTCTTGGGCACATGAGCATCTACATGGCGTACCTTTACAACCAGCTTCTCTACCCGGGCAGCAATATCTTGCCACAATGCAGCAGCCCAGATGGGTTTGCCCCGGCGTTCCCAGTTGTTCTGCTTCCATTGTTGTAGCCACCCCCACAGGGCATTTGCTACCATCCATGAATCAGTATAGAGATAGAGAACTGGCCACTTTTCTCGTTCAGCAATATCTAAGGCCAGCTGAACGGCTTTCACTTCTGCAAACTGACTCGATTCACCTTCTCCCTCAGCAGCTTCTGCAACTCGTCGTGTAGGACTCCATACAGCAGCTTTCCATCTCCGATGCTTTCCCACAATACGACAGGACCCATCAGTGAACAGGGCATATTTCTTCTCATTTTCTGGTAGCTTGTTGTACAGTGGGGCTTCTTCAGCACGGACCACCTCCTCCTCTGACGATATCCCAAAGTACTTGCCTTCTGGCCAGTCCATAATCACTTCCAGGATTCCTGGGCGACTGGGGTTTCCTATTCGAGCCCGCTGAGTAATCAGTGCAACCCACTTGCTCCATGTAGCATCAGTTGCATGATGTGTAGAGGGGACCCTTCCTCTGAACATCCAACCCAGTACCGGCAGTCGGGGTGCCAGGAGGAGCTGCGCTTCAGTACCGACCACTTCCGAAGCAGATCGAACTCCCTCATATGCTGCCAATATCTCCTTTTCGGTTGGAGTATAGCGGGCCTCAGATCCTCTGTATCCCCGACTCCAAAACCCCAGGGGTCGACCTCGAGTTTCCCCAGGTTCTTTCTGCCAGAGGCTCCAGGTGGGGCCATTCTCCCCGGCTGCGGTGTAGAGCACGTTCTTTACATCTGGTCCTGTTCGGACTGGCCCAAGGGCTACTGCATGAACTATTTCCTGTTTAATTTGTTCAAAGGCTTGTCGTTGCTCAGGGCCCCATTCAAAAGCATTCTTCTTACGAGTTACTTGGTAGAGCGGGTTTACAATCAGACTGTAATTTGGAATATGCATTCTCCAAAACCCCACGACACCTAGGAAAGTTTGTGTTTCCTTCTTGCTAGTTGGTGGAGACATAGCTGTTATTTTGTTGATCACATCCATTGGGATTTGACGACGTCCATCTTGCCATTTTATTCCTAAAAACTGGATCTCTCGTGCAGGTCCTTTAACTTTATTTTGTTTTATGGCAAAACCGGCCTTCAGAAGGATTTGGACTATTTTCTTCCCTTTCTCGAAAACTTCCTCTGCAGTGTCACCCCACACAATGATGTCATCGATGTACTGCAGGTGTTCAGGAGCCTCCCCCTGCTCCAGCGCAGACTGGATCAGACCATGGCAAATGGTAGGGCTATGTTTCCACCCCTGGGGCAGCCGATTCCAAGTATATTGGACTCCCCTCCAAGTGAAAGCAAACTGTGGCCTGCACTCTGCTAGAGGGATGGAGAAAAATGCATTAGCAATATCAATTGTGGCATACCACTTGGCTGCCTTTGATTCCAGTTCGTACTGGAGTTCTAGCATGTCCGGCACTGCAGCACTCAGTGGTGGCGTGACTTCGTTCAGGCCACGATAGTCCACTGTTAGTCTCCACTCACCATTAGACTTTCGCACTGGCCATATGGGACTATTAAAAGGTGAATGGGTCTTGCTGATCACTCCTTGGCTCTCCAGTTGACGAATTAGCTCGTGGATGGGAATCAGGGAGTCTCGGTTGGTGCGATATTGCCGCCGGTGCACAGTTGTGGTAGCGATTGGCACTTGCTGTTCTTCAACCCTCAGCAACCCCACAACAGAAGGGTCCTCTGAGAGACCGGGCAAGGTAGACAACTGTTTAATGTCCTCTGTCTCTAAGGCAGCTATGCCAAAAGCCCACCGGAACCCTTTTGGGTCCTTGAAATATCCTCTTCTAAGATAGTCTATGCCAAGGATGCACGGAGCATCCGGGCCAGTCACAATACGGTGCTTTTGCCACTCATTTCCGGTTAGACTCACTTCAGCTTCCAATACAGTTAACTGCTGGGATCCCCCTGTCACGCCATAAATACAGATGGACTCTGGCCCTTTACAGCTTGATGGCATTAGAGTACATTGTGCACCAGTGTCTACTAGAGCCTTATACTTCTGAGCGTCAGACGTGCCAGGCCATCGAATCCACACAGTCCAATAAACTCGGTTGTCCCTTTCCTCCCCCTGGCTGGAGGCAGGGCCCCTCTAGTCCTGGTCAGAATCTTCATTTCTGTGTTTAAAAGACTGCCTGCTAGAAGTTGGAGCAGCAAACTTTTCAGAGAACCCCTTTCTCCCGATTGTTTTCTTTTGCAACTCACGTACCCGTGCCTCTAGGGTCTCAGTAGATTTTCCATCCCATTTTCTCATGTCCTCTCCATGGTCACGTAGGTAAAACCACAGGGTGGTGCGGGGTGTGTACCCACCATATTGTCTTCTTTGCATGGATGCACGTTTACCCCTAATAGCCGAGACGCTGGTTTGTACAGGTGGGGAAGAAAATACACTCTCTTTAAGTTGCTGGACCTCTTCAAAAAGTTTCTCCAAAGTATTCTCTTTTAGTTGGTGGCCACTGGTTCGTTCAGGTGGGGGGGAACATAAATTCTCTTTAAGTTGGTGGACCTCTTCAATAAGTTTCTCCAAAGTATTCTCTTTTAGTTGGTGGCCACTGGTTGTTCAGGTGGGGGGGAAGATAAATTCTCTTTAAGTTGGTGGAACTCTTCAGAGAGTTTCTCCACAGCCGAGACGCAGGCCTGTAGGGAAGAGGAGAGATTTCCTTCGTACTCCCGGAGTTGTTTAGCCATGTCACCCACTGTGGGATCTTCACCGTTTTTCCAGGTTATTATTGCCAATGTGCTGGCCCATGTTGATGGTGCATTCCGTACAAACTTCCGCCATATGGGTCGAGTACACTGGACTTCATCTGGATCTGTGGATGTTTGTGCATCGTTTAAGTCCTTATAAATTACTTCCCGTACGGCTAATTCCCTCAGGTACTGAATTCCCTTCTCCACGGTGGTCCACTTGACTGGTACACATACAAGTTCTTCCTTGTAGGGATACCTTCCCTTCACAGCTAACAGGAGATGCCTCCAGAGGCTGTGAGATCGTGCTCCATCTCCAATTGCTTTGTCAATGCTTGCATCTCTAGCAAGGGATCCCAACCGCTTGGCTTCCCTGCCCTCTAATTTCACACCATTGGCTCCAGTGTCCCAGCACCGGAGCAGCCAGGTGACAAGCTGTTCACCTATACAGCGACCAAAATCTTTTCGCACATCTCGTAGCTCACGCTGGTATAGGGTTCGGGTAGTTACTGTTGACTTACTGACATCCTCATCCTCATCTTCATCCTCCTGCACACTTGATGGCCCAGCCTCGTCTTCTCCAGACCCAGACTTAGCAGAAGACTTTCTGCGTTCTAAACGACCTGCGTCTCTATACCATTTTTTCACCTTTTCTACAGGGGCAACTTGCACTGCTACAGCTCGCCTCTCCGACCCAGCCACAGGGTCTGCCACAGGGGTTGGAGTACCCTCTGCAGGGGCAACTTGCACTGCTACAGTTCGTTTCTCTGACCCAGCCACAGGGTCTGCCACAGGGGTTGGAGTACCCTCTGCAGGGGCAACTTGCACTGCTACAGTTCGTTTCTCTGACCCAGCCACAGGAGCGGGAATGGCTGCGGGAGCTGGAGCCGGGACAGCTGCGGGAGCTGGAGCCGGAACGGCTGCGGGAGCTGGAGCCGGGACGGCTGCGGGAGCTGGAACGGCTGCGGGAGCTGGAACGGCTGCGGGAGCTGGAGCCGGGACAGCTGCGGGAGCTGGAGCTGGAACGGCTGCGGGAGCTGGAGCCGGAACGGCTGCGGGAGCTGGAGCCGGGACGGCTGCAGGAGCTGGAACGGCTGCGGGAGCTGGAACGGCTGCGGGAGCTGGAGCCGGAACGGCTGCGGGAGCTGGTACGGCTGCGGGAGCTGGAGCCGGGACAGCTGCGGGAGCTGGAGCCGGAACGGCTGCGGGAGCTGGAGCCGGGACGGCTGCGGGAGCTGGAGCTGGAGTGGCTGCAGGAGCCGGGACTGGAACGGCCGCAGGGTCTGTCACTAGGTTGATAGTAGCATCAATTGCAGCTCGATAGGCACAAGCCAGACCCCAGCACGCCACAGTGATTTGTGTCACTTTGGAACTGCCAGAGTCATGACACCTTTTTTTCAAGCATTCTACCAGTTTTTTAGGATTTTGCAGTTGTTCAGGGGTGAATGTCCAAAACACTGGAGGTGCCCACTGCCCTAGAAACCTGCCCATATCCTCCCACACTCCCTGCCACTCGCAAATATCCCGCCTCAAGACAGATCTCCGGATGAGATTCCTAAGTAGTTGTTTAACCTTAAACAAAACCTGAAGCGCATTCAGGAGACATAACAACAAGAACATGCTGGTCTGAGTATCCCAAGGATATTCAACATCTTGGAGAGCTACCGTAACTAGCTCGGGGGATAAGAGGGTGGTGAAGGAGGAAGGGAGAGTGAACAGGTAGGAAAAAATATCTTCCCCTGTCCCCTCCAGAGACTGACTCCCTGATGAAAAAAGGCAATAGGTGTAATTGCTAATAGTTTCTGAGATATGGTTTCCGAAGTATAGAGTCGACGACAGTGCTGAGTACAAATACCAGGTTAGAGTCATGACCAGATACTTCATCATTTCATAAGCCATCGTTACACCACACAGTACCATAACAATCTTAAACCAGGGCCCGGAAAGGATAAACAGCACGACAGGGAGCACATACAGAAAGTAACTTGCTATAAAACTCAATTTGGGAAACAGGCACAGCAGACTTGAGAATAAGGCAATCAACATTGTGACTAGCAACTATTAAGCAGGTCGAATACTTATACCAATTTTAGTTTAACACACTCTGGTCAAATCTGTCGATATCTCAACCCTTCGAGCCCCACGTTGGGCGCCAAATGGGCTGTAGTGGTTTAGCCCGGCTGGCAGTCAAACACCACACAGCCGTTCGCTCACCCTCCCCCCTCCCTCTCCGGGATGGGGGAGAGAAACGGGAAAGTGAAGCCTGTGAGTTGAGATAAAGACAGTTTATTAAGACAGGGAAAAGAATAACAACAATAATAATAATAATAATAGTATTAATAGTAATAATGTGTACGAAATAAGTGATGCACAATGCAATTGCTCACCACCCGTTGACCGATGCCCAGCCTATCCCCGAGCAGCCGGCCACCCCCCCACCCCGGCTAGCCACCCCTATATATTGTTCAGCATGACGTCAGATGGTATGGAATACCCCTTTGGCCAGTTTGGGTCAGCTGTCCTGGGTCTGTCCCCTCCCAGCTTCTGCTGCATCCCTAGCCTGCTCGCTAGCAGGACAGAGAGAGGCTGAAAAGTCCTTGGCTTGGTGTAAGCACTGCTCTACAACAATTAAAACATCAGCATGTTATCAGCGCTCTTCTCATTCTAATCCAAAACATAGCACCCTGCCAGCTACTAGGAGGAAAATTAACTCTGTCCTAACTGAAACCAGGACAATATATTAGTAATATATGAATGCTAAAAGACAGATAATCACAATGTGCATCAGTCCATATCTTTTGCTAATAAATTACTACACATTGAAAATGAAATAAAACTAATATATTATTATAATATACTATCTCAGTACAGCTTTGTGACTGGAATCTCACAGCATCGTTTTTCAGCCCCATGGAATGGGTGTAACCCATGCTAACTGAGTAAACTAACTCCCTGGCCCATTAAAGTACCAACATCTCACTAAAATAATATTTAAATGAGAGGAAAATTACACAACGTAGTACTTCTAGCATTTCCACAGCTAGCAAACATCTCCTTGATAATTATCTTAGGTTGTACATTGTTGACATTCTCTTCAAGAAACAAAAAGCCAACAAAAAGCAAATATCACAAAGAGTACAAATATAAAATAAATAGGATACCTTGGATCACAATACTTACTGAAAATATTTATTCATTTCTTAAAATGTTTGTGTAAAGTATGCATACAATTATCTCATTAGGTTAGCAGTCTGTTGTTCTTATTAATCAAAGAAAAAGTAGCATGAAAATTACTAGATTTCATTGATTTCTTCCTGGTTTTTAATTTGACATATAACCTGTAAGACATTAGTAGAAGTGCTTCATTAGACCTTAGTGGCTTCTGGATCAGAACTATATGGTACTATAAAAGTGAAACTTCCTTACAATGCACTGAACTGTGTAAAGTAGCTGTAGTCAATTCCATACATATGTTTTTGTACGTGAGCAGAGCAGAAGTTGTTTGGGTTAGAAAAACTTTTGTCTCTTAAAGCTGTGTACTCAGATGTACATACATTTGGATTTTTGCGTACGTTATATCTTATTTTGCTACCACTGTTGATGGGCGACAGCAAGCATTTTATTACATGCTCAGGAAGGATTCTTCTTCTTTGTGGTTTGTCTGCTCATAACCTCAGTGGACCCTGGAATCCAAAGACTCTCCATGAACTGCCACATGCTCAATGCAGATGGCATCTTCAGACAATTACATTAGCAGGCACAAACGAGCCCATATTTAGCACTTGCTAGCAACTTTTTTTTCAGGAGTTTGTAAATCATCCAAATGCAGGTATCTTTCACATAGATAAACAAACAGTTCTCTGACCCCATGTTGATCCTCTCTTCTATTTCTTCGGTTCCACAATTCGAAGACTTTGCTTAAAATATGAAAATACTATTTTTTTTACATCTAAATGATAGGATTTCTTTTGTAGAGATGGAAAAATATATATACTTTTTTCCCTTTCTAAGGAATAGTTGATGTTTTAGCTGAGATTTAAAAGTAATGTTCAAAGTTTAACTAAAATTGTCACTTTCAACACAACCAGCAACAATAGTGAGGATAACAACAGTATAAATTTTAATTGAAAAAGTAAATGCAAAATTGTAAGAACACTTAAACAGCTTCAACAGGGATTGTTAATAATTTATCCTATTTATCACCAAATACATTTCCAAAAGTTTAAAAAGGGGCAAGTGAATGCTGACAAGTTTATAAAGGTTGAGGGTTTGCCTTAATCTACTTTAAAGTGATGCATGATCAAATTTCAGAGCAATATGGGACTTTTCAATGAAAAGAATGACTGAAGTGTCCTAATGATCCTGCTTAGATTTATTAACTGTCTTTTCAAAACCAACATTCATGTCTATATGTGGTACATAACATATCTTAATTATACTGTAGGTCAAACAAAAATTTTACAGACAAGTGAAAAAAAATTAATACCTCAGTGATACCTATGTCAATAACTGTTTCACACAAACATCTTCATGAGATTCTTATTGAGATAACAGTCTCCAATGAAGAATAAACAAAGATTCTAACAAACTCTGAACAGTACTGTAACTCCAAATTGATATTTTTTTTGTTCTGTTACTCACCTGTTGCATCCATGGATTTTGATTAACTTAGTTTAGAAAGCTTTAATCTGTAATGACTATATTTCTTTTTCTGAGAAAAAGACAAAAAAAAAAAAAAAGAGAGAGAGAGAAAAACAGCAATGAGAAAAACAGTCTTGAGCCCTTGCTAAAGTCGTCAATTTGAAATAGTTAGTGGTGTTGAGGAATGAAGAGGATAGGGGTCAGGACCCAAAAATACTATTGTGGTGAAAGATACTTTTTTCCCTTCATCTCTGCTTATCAAAATGTCTGAACATACCACTTAGGAAGAAATATATTTTTATTATATTTATGTGCTGAAAACATTTATATTTTTAACATGAATTTGTATATTACTTTGAGCATATGTTGTACTTCCTATTTGCACTAGAGATTCTTGTGATAGTAATTTCTCATAATATATATGCAGCTCATATTTTCTCATAATTTATATATACACCTGAAGATGATTTTCACAGATGGAAGTACAAGGTTAGAAGATCTATATTTTAATCAAACAATACAAAGTTAATCATATTTATGTAATACGTTTGGGTGAAAATATGAGCCCAGCAACATCATAATGTAAAACGTTCACCATGTTGGTGAGTGATTTTAACTTTTATCACATCAGCTATTAGAAAGATTATTTCAGTTAGAAGAAAGAATGAAAAGGTAAATATGCCATCTTGCATCTACAGTACAGATAAAGAAATGTGCTTTCAATCATTTTCACTGATTTTCTATATGGGCTTGGACAAGATAGCTAACGGATTTTTTTCTTTCAGAGATATCAAAATGGAAAAATGAAATGGACAGTAAAATGTCTTTTCACTTGAAATATATTGAAAATAATCCTTACTCAGAAAAGGCTTGGGTATGAGTAATAGACATTTATCAATGGAATAACATTCAGTCAAAACAGTCCCCAAAGCATATTACAATCTAGGTTGTGTTTCAAATACATATTACTTAAATCTATGGAACTATGTGCCTACAGCTCTCAGGGAATGTGTACATGGCAGTGTAGTACTATGCAGAGACTCCTGAGCTAGCTTGCTAAAAGTGACAACAGAATCAGCTTTATGCAGCAATCCCCCAAGGTGAATATATAACTCTGCTTCTAAGCAGACTTTATTCGCTAGGCTACGATATCATGTAGTCTTGCAGTCTGTTCTGCAGGGCAGCTAGGCCATTAGTGGCAGTCAGACCAGAGGTGCCCCCCCTCAGTCAGGGAGCTATTTCTGCTTCCCCTGTCCTGTCTTATCAGCTAAGACAAATTCTTGTTCTGTAGATCTTGGAGCCCAAATGTGACAGCTATTTCTCTGATTTTTCTACAACACCATTACTTCCTGGATAAGTACAATAAACATGCAAATTACAGATTTTTCATCCAAAGTGAAATACATTTCTGAACACTTTAACATTTGTACAGCTCTGAGAAAATTGAAAGTTATAGCTGAAACAGTCATTACTGTATCTCATAATGATCACAGCAGCTAAAGACTGAAAAGCCTCATCACACCTGCAGTCTACCCTTCTAGCACTATAGTGTCTTCTCGGAGAAAATAGTCCAGTCCACTCCCATCTCTAGAGCAGATACTTTCTATCTCCTAGGTGCCATTCAAAGACCTAAAAAAAAAAAAAAAAAAAAAAAAAAAAAAAAAGGGGGGGGGAAAGAAAAAAAAAAAAAAAAAAATTAATGAAAGGAAAACTCTAGTTCATGGTTCAGACAGGAGTGAGCGTGAGGTGCAGAGTCTTGCTGCAAGTTTGAACTTGCAAAGCTTTCTGCCTAGTTGAAAGGCAAGAGCCCTCTCTTTCACTACTCAGCCTGTCACATTTCCCCATAATCACATAATAAATTTCTCTCAGTACTGCAAGTCTTTTAGAAAAGTGCATGATGGTATCCAACCACAAATTACTGGATAGTCCCTTTGAAAGAATTACATTCTTTCAGTATAAAAGAATCAGCACAATACAGGTCAAGATGGAAGATACTAAGTTCCTCTACAGATACCATTGAAGAATAGTATAGTCAAGCTTAAATAGCATAACACACAGAAAACAGAAATAAAATATAAACCCATTTCATATACATTACATAAATGTATGCTTGACTTTACAGAGGATGTTGCAGAGAGATGCTGATGTAATACATTCTAATATCAATATAAAACAACTAGCTAATATAAAACTGCAAGAATAACGTTTCATTTTAAATGCTCTAAGTGGGATATTTCAGTGTAGTAATTTAGATACAGGCACTCACGATGGCTTTCAGCACAGCATATATTCTAATAGCAGATTTCAGAATGGATAAAAATCTCCTGCAACATACATGCAGACACACATGGAAAACTAAGCCCTTCATCCCATTTGATGTGCAAATCTTGAAAATCTGTCTTTGTGTAGTAATGATTCCACAGGCATTTAATAAGATAGAACTAATCAATTTGCTTCAAATATATTGATGCCAGGTAATTGACAAGATCCAGTAATTCACTGACAGCAGCTTATAATGTTTATACTTTAATGTTCAGTTTAATATTGCTCTGCCACACTCCAGGACAGTGAATATGGCTGTGAGCAGTTTGTTGAAATTTCCACACCCTTTACAAATAAATAAAGGAGTACAAGATTTAAACATGTTTGCTGTGCATAACTTGAGGAAAACAACAGCTGTAGCAACTCAGCATCTCATACAGTAGAGGATGCCCGTGACAACATTATTTAATGGAGGTTTTTGTTCTTCAGAGCTATCAAACTTTGAAAGGAAGACTAAACTGACAGAAAACAACAATTAAAATAATAACTGTTGTAGGCTTATTTTCTGCAACATTTCATTTTATTTTTATGTTTCTTGGAGTTAATGTTATAGCTTTTCAGCAGTCTGTGATTGGAGAATAAGATGAGGAAGTAACCAACGGAAAATAAATAGGCCAAAATTCAGCACAGTGTAGTGAATGAGTACACAAAGCCACCCTGGTGACCAGTTGACATATAGCTAGCTGTCATGCAAGTTACCTCATGGTAGGTCATTCTAAAGCTTTACATACTGAGCCAAAGAATACTTACTGATTATTCAAATGTCTGGCATTTCTGGGCAAGGAAACTATACCACTGGTCATTCACAATATCCATCATGTGTCCTTAATATCCTGTTTAGATAAACAAGTTTTTCTTACCACTGAAATCTCCAAACGTACAGCTTTGAAGTAGCCTATCAGAGGATGCTTTTCTTCAACTTAGTGCAGATATCTGCAACTGAAAATAATCTTTTCTTGTATTGTGACTATTACCTGACTAAATCATGATCATTTTTTGAATAAACTGTATCTTCTAGGAAGGCAAACAGGTTAAATTTGAATTTAGAAAGACAGGAAGAATCTGACACACCTTTTGGTAGTTTGTTCCAGTGATTTCTGACTGATGTAGGTCTGCTTAATTTATTTTTAATTTCACTTGTTTCAGTTTTTAGTTACTAGATCTTGTTTTGCACTTCTCTGCAAGTTTAATGTGTTGCTCCAATGACAATAATTGAGTCACTTCCCAATCTTCATCTTGATAAAATAAAAAGATTGATACTTTAAGTCACACTGATAAGATATTTAGTCTTTCTTTGAGAACGTTTTGTGCTCCTTTCCTCACTTCAGTTTTCCAACATCCTTCAAACAGAATGTACATAAAAAATATTTTGGACTATTCCAGTGTGTGATATGACAAGATAAAGATACTTGTTCACTTCTCGTTCACTGCTCCCCCATTTTTTTGATTTCCTTAGCATATAAAAATTCATGTCAAAATTTCAGAACAATATTGAAATTTGGTCTTCTTGAAGGAGAGCATAACACTAAGGACAGGGAAGCTGTGCTATATCAGCTGCAGCAAAAATATCTTTAACCAGCTTGGAAAACTTTTTGCCAGTAACTTCACGAGAAATATCAGCTGTGCAGCATACGGCACGGTGATATACAGAGAAGAAAACTTGTGATTGAAGAGATGATGTTAAAGCACATATTTTAAGACAAGTGCCATGGGATATATAGATATCAGTAGGAAAGCCTCCCATTGATTTACTGTGCTTTGGATTAGAGCTTTTATACATACACAACAAAGAAGGCATCTAGTTTTGAGGTCTTGGCTAAAACTCTCAGTCTTCAGTAGCTGGGTGGAACTCATTTATCTATCTCTATTCCATTATCTATGGCATAAATGAGCACTTAAAAAAAAGGAAGAGAGCACTTGGGGCTGTTTCTAGCACCACAAGAGAGTGTCAGATTCACATAGTCTTTCTTCTGATTTAAGCTTTTTAATGAAGAGATGCTCCTTATTCACCATTATTGTCTTGCTTGAAAAATGAACTTCGCCCTCAAAATGAATTCTTTTAAAACATTAGCCTCCTTGGATGTTAAAAGTGAAGCACACATAGAAAACAGCTGCACTTGCTAATTAATGCAATGTATATGGTTAATGAAATGCTATTCTACAAGAAAAAAAAAAAAAAAAAAGATAAGTGATGCTTTTGGAATGATCTGTGTGGAGAGAAGGAAAAAAGTTTTACTATTGTCAGCATATCTACTTGCTCAGTTCAAGAAAGGTTATGCCAGTTTGCGTAAGCCATTATCAACAGTGCACTTTCATGTATAATTATTGGTGAGTATACACAGCAATGTCTTCTTGTATCTTGTCATCTTGTCATCTATATTTTGTTCACATTTAGACTTGTCTGTAAATGATTCACATTCAGTGTCATCAAAATGCTTTGCCACTGTTCTGCATAAATCTCATCAATAGCAGATGAAGCATCAATGGACTCTGTTAAATGGTTTGTGTTAGCCTCTTTACAATCAATATAAAAACAGCATGCATAACTAGCAGAATGTGCCACATACAATACAATCAAAAGATTTGTCATATTGTAAATATTCTGCTGAAAACATGAAGGGAGGGCAAGCCCATTCCTGAGTAATGAGTCTGATCCATCTAGGTTACCTAATCAAGACCTCTTAGGCTTGTAAAAAAGAAAAGTGAAGGTTCTAGTGTCTAATTACTTTGTGGACAACTATGTGAACTGAGGAGGTGGATTCAGACCAGTTCTAATTAAACAGAAGAGTTTGTTAAAATTATCTGTATTCGAAAAGTGTTTCTTGCAAGATCAGCACAGAAGACCAGGGCAGAATGAAAGAACTGACTTTTTAACAAAACTCTCTTTACTAGGCTCTTGAGCAAGCTGATTGATGCATTCATCACAACTAATGGGACTAGACTGAGAGTTCACCTAATTTCAGTTTGGCATAAGACCTAGTCAGAAAGATGATGATGTTTATATATATATTTACATTATTTTTTTTCAATTAGGAATACTATTTCACTGCTTAACTATTTTTCTCAAAATGACCTAAACAAGGAATAAATTCACTACTGAAAAAAACTGTAATAACCAGTCCAGTGGTTTCAGACTCTTAGAATTGTGTATTACTTACAGCCATTTTCTCTCTTTGTTTTTCAACCCAAGCAGTACCACCTACTGCTGTGTTTACATGCTGACTTTGGTTCAACTGCAAGAAGTGCAGCTGAGAAAAGGCAAATGTGAAATCAGTGAAGAAACTTTTCTGAGAAGCTAATATCCATATATCCTTGACAATTATTTGTACCTCATATCATCTTCAGTTGTAAGGTTCTTGGAGAAATTGATGAACTAGAGTCAGACCTTTTCTGACTGGGAATAATTTGCGATTTATTTTACCTTCCAAAAGTTGGGAGTATACCCAGGGAGAAGGAAAACAAGGAGGTATCTGTGTTTCTTATATTTGCAATTCTTTCTTTTTGCTTCTTATCTGTGTTCACAAATCACTAAGTAGTGTTTTTTCTTTGACTGTTAATTCACTATGGCAACACGTATAAATTATACATAGCTATCCCATAGATGTAACATCCACAGGTAGGGAATGTTAACACTTATTGACGTTATAATGATCTCCTTTGTGTCTGATCCAATTTTACTCAGAGTTGAAGTAAAGTTTTTCCAGTATTTCAGCAATTCTGTGTTATAACCTTCATCCTTCGCTGCACACACATTTATCCTACCTTCTGAAACTATAAACCTTGTGGAAAAAGCATGGTGGTAAACTAAACAATGAATACCCATTTTACTTTTTTTTTTCTTTCAAAATTTTTATTGGGCATAGAGTTACTGATCTTTTAATATTTTGTTTTGAATGTTTTTCTTAAAAAAAGCTCAGTCAGACAAATTTCACCAGGCAAATACTAATCCTTCCATTTACTCTTATGTCCTTATACATTTAAGAACATAACTTAAAAACACATTTCATAATGAAAGTTTGCTTTAAAAAAAAAAAAAAAACTCTAAATGTTTGTAGCTGCATTGTGCACAGTGATTTCAACTAAATGTTATTAAGATAAGGTGATCAAGACATTTCTATGTTAATTGTATTTTGTTGTGCCATCGAAATGGATAATAAAAGATATTTTTTATTCAGATGTCAGTCCAGCTATGAGTTCAACAATGAAGTCTTTCCCCTCTTTAAAAGCATCATGGATGCAGTAACTAAAGTTACAAATTATAAAGTTAGATGACATGTCATGTTTGGAAATTATTTAAAGCATTATTTGCATGGTTGGTTACTTATTTTCTCCTCTTGGAATCAGTCTGCCAGACTGAGAAGGATTAAGACTATTATAGGTACTTGTAAAGTTGGATTTGTATTACTATTGAAGATGTAGCAGTGGATGGCAGACAGCCAGGCACAACATGAAAATGTATGTGTCTGATATGATGCACAGTAGTACTTGAAAAAAATGCACAGCTATAGCTGTATGCTTTGCTGCTGCTGAGAGTCACTCTCCTGTGACATATAATGTTTTCACCATTTAGGAAAACAGAAGTTATTCTCAATGCTATTATTAAATGGAGCAGACTAACTATTAAACTAGACTAACTATTAAAAGACTAACTGTACACTTGTTTGTCTTTGAAGTCCTTTTCATGTGTTGGTACTAGCACAACTACTGTTTACATATATAGGCGATTCATTTATGAAGAAAGTTCACAACCTAAAACATAATCCCCAAAATTCTCACCTCTATATTTGAGAGAGAGAGAGAAAGAGAGACAGGAATAAAAAAACAACAAGAACAACATACTAAGAACTCAGACGGTTAGTGTATTTTTTTTCTTAACCTAACAATACTTTTGAAGCAGGTGGCTCATCTTAAGGTCTCTTCTTCATGGCTTTTTCACTGCATATTTGCTGCCACAGCTACATTTTTCATGAAAATGGATAATATGTTATATATAGGTGTAATTGAAATTGAATTTGAAAGTGATATTAATCTTCAATTTATTTGCCTCGGATCATAGCATGTATGCTTTCTTTCCACTTTCTGAATAATAGGTAGAAAACTACAAATTCTTTTCCATCTCTGTACGTACTGATAGAACTACAGCTACAGTAGACACTGATCAGTTTGAGTAACAGAAGTGGATCTGAACACTTGATGTATCTTCATAAATATTTAGATGTTTTGTGGGATTGTACAGTTTATAGAAAAGAAAGAAAGGAAAAGGATAAAATTAATCTGCAGTGATTGTCTTTGTTCTCTCCATGTTATTTCCATCCTAAGGCCTGTTTCTGAGCTCCATCCATCTCTGCTTACACACATTCTCAGAAATTTATGACAATTTTATCCAAAAGTCACTGAAGTCAAAGAAAGAGTTCAAGTGCCTGTTTCGAGTTATTTTCACTTTCACTAAATGTATAGTCCAATTAGTAATATGATGCCAGTTAAACTCAGAATAATTTTAACTACAAAGATACTCTAAAGAGAGTATCAGAGAACTGAAATATTTATTTAGTAAGTAATAGATGTGAATACTCTTAGGGTCATAAGAACATTCTGAATGACATTCCTATGCACTGGACAGTTTTTCAGTCACATATCATCCCATTTCACCCAAAAAGTGTGGAATTGATAAATCCTTAACTCAGAAAGATGCATAGGATCCTGGGCCTTGTGGTTTTAAAGACAAATATTTCTCCTAGATGCTTTCAAATTCCTGGTTTACCAAGAGACAGCTCAGCCTGTTCACGTGTGAGAATAGAGGTTGTTTTTTCTTAATCTTACTAACAGGATATATTGTGCCTAGAGCAGCACTATCATTTCTGCTAAGGAACAGTGAACATTGCAGTGCTTACTTCTGCAGTGAATGAGTCCTTTCTTCTTTCTAACACTAAAGTACTTAAATGAACTTTGAAAGTGGTTTCAGTGCCTTAAGAATTATCCCTCTCTTTACTCTTCATCTCCTACCTTTTGACATACAAACAAACAAATAAACAAACAAACAAACAAAAAAGGAATTGTTGTCAATAAAAATTCATGCAGTAATATTAAGTCTGATCCAAATGCCTACAGTCAGGTAGTGAAGTCCAAAGGTTTTTTGTTTTGTTTTGTTTTGTTTTACTATTATTATTATTATTTATTTGTTTATTTATTTAAACACTTTTTGTGATATTTTGAAAACAAAATATGTAAGTAGCTTGGGAGAAATTGTGTTTTAATCAGACGTGTTCTGAAAAAAAAAGTGTAAGCACTTTCAAGAATTCCATCCTTAGTCTTTAATTTCTGTATTTTTTTTCACTGGTACCCTTATTGTTTACTGAAGAGAGCAGTTAGTCCTTTAATATTACAAAGGCTGGTGGCATGACATTTCTACCTTTGGCCTTCTCTCGTGTTCCATGCTGACCCTCTTGTGTGGAGCCAGTATCAAAAAACGCAGCTTTGATAGTAGTGTTTACATGAATGTTTGATAAGCATCTGCCAGCCCTTAGCACTCTACAAGACTGTATAACACAAAAGACATCCAGGGAACCCTGGAGCTTTCGCCACCTGAAAGCATAATCTGTGTGTTTTCTGAATTTCAAATGAGCACAGAGATTGTTCTTTTGTAACTCTAAATGTAATTTATGTATTATTTACTATAAGAATATATTAATCAGAAAAGACATTATTACTTCTTAAAAAATGCAGCTTTGAGGAGCAAGGTCAAGATGTCTTTTATTGCATACTTATCTCACTAAACTGTCTTTGATCCCAATGGATAAAAAAACAGACATAAAATTGACTAGTTGACAAGACTACTGACTACATCAAGATGAATAGTGTGCAATCACTTGCAAACATTTTGATTTCTGATTAGATTTTTCATTTTAGCTATGTTCTCAAATCTCTTGATTTGCTTTCTATGGAAATTATAAGTAAAGCTTTTGTTTTATTTGTGTTAAAAAAGTCTCTGAAGCCTAGCAGTTGAGTTGACTCTTGGCCCAAGTGCATGAATACTATTCCCAGTTCTACTAGTAATCAGCTACGTGACCTTCAATTTGGTGAAAGTTTTTTACAGTCTTTTGCTCAAGTTGCACTGGCCCAAACCATTTAGACAATCTAGTTTGGAATCCAGAAGCTGAGTATCCAGTTTCTCATAATATTCCCTGCCATTCACAAACCACTGCTGTACATATGGATTCTGGTTAGGAAATGTCATGCAACAAACTAGCAGAACAAGGTCACATCTGTTTATTACAAAGTATGCCAATTATATACATGTTTAGTGCTTAGTTCTGTGCTTAGTATATTAAGATGTCCAAAACTGACAAGATCATTACGGAATAATAATAATTTATACATTACAAGAGCTCTAGAGATAAGGCAAAGACTGCTGAGGGCATCAGATTTCTTTTTTGATGCTGCTAGAAATTGGGATTGGCTTTTGCAACAGTGTGATCAGCCTCCCACCTTCCTCCCCCAAATAAACAAATAAACAAATAAACAAACCTCAAGTATTCAGCTTTCAAGATCCAAGACAGAGGGATAAATTAAGTACTTGGACATTTTTGTATTTATACTTCAGTTCTTCAGGAGGCACTTCTTCTTCATTGGCACTGACTTTGCTTATATATATTATATATATATAAATATATATATAAATATATATAAATATATTTATTATATATTTATTTATTTATTTACTGCAAACAGATTTCAACACATTGTCAGGTATTAAGACAAGCAATCTGAGATTGAAAGGTTAGCCTCCTTTTTCCCAAGTACAGGGCAAGGGAAGGTCAACTAGTACTTGCACAAGCCAACAAAGGGGATAGAAGAAAGACTTAAAATGAAATGGCAAAGTAGCATTTGCAAGATCATAGATATCCAGCTCCAGAACAAAAGTTCCTGATATTATAATAGGTGCACCACATCACCTATTTTTAAGCCCTTATGTCTTCAGAAATGAAAAATGACTTCTGCCCCTGTGTGTTAATGAATATATTCTAGGAAATTCTTTTGTCTGTTTTATGAAAGAAGGGCAAAATAAGTTAGCAGCTTTGCCAAGCAACAGTTGGCTCATTTGTAATATTCCCTCTCTATGTGCTGTAACCTAGATTAATGTAATCATGCAAAAATGGATGGAAGTCCACTTGTGCCAATTAGAGAATAAACTTCCTAAATACAAAAGGGAGAGAGAATGAAAAAGCTATCTAATATTAATGAACATTTAAAAATTCCACTCAGTGCTTGAGGTGCCATTGATTAGCCTGCCTAGCAAGTAGTCCTTTAGTGCTTCCAGTTTGAAGCCAATTGTTTTTTTTTTTTCTTTCAGACCAGGACTTTGTATGCTCAATTCTGCTCTCAGTTATGCTTGTATATATTAGGGGTAACTCTGCTATCTTCAAAGGCATTATTCAATTCACACCAGTGTAACTGAGATTAAAATTTGCCCCTCAGAATTGTATAAAAAGGTTGAAAGGTTTAGGGGATTTCTATATGTTGTGTGAATCAATTCTAGAAAAAACATGTTTTTAAGAGTGTTAGTTCCTTATACTG
The DNA here is from genome assembly GCF_009769625.2 of Cygnus olor. Lineage (NCBI taxonomy): Eukaryota > Metazoa > Chordata > Aves > Anseriformes > Anatidae > Cygnus > Cygnus olor. The sequence goes on from NC_049173.1 coordinate 43,347,767, forward strand.
TTAGAAACAGTTCTTTGTTGTCTTTAAAACTTATTTTAAGTTGATCACAGATTTTTAAATTGGCACATGTGCTTGTCAAAATATGCTGCTCTAAAATTATTTTTCTTTGAGGAATGTTTCCCCAGATATCATAATCAATTAAAAACATGTGAATTTACACTCCCCAAGGCTATATATCTATATTTAATCTTTTCAATACTTTCTAACGCTATTAGTAATTTTCCTCTGCACATTAGAATAAATACAGAGAAACCTGGTAGCAGATTTCAAGTAGTCTGTAATGCTTTTACTCAAACAAACAATGAGGAAATTGCTAATTAATATTTTCCATTTTTGTGCACAAGCTGTGAAATTGCACAACTAGCTGAAACTAATGAAACATTAGAAGTTCTCAGTCTTGAGGGGAGTGAAATGCACAAACATTTAGTACTTCTAAGTCTCAAGTATGTAATTTTCACTAACAATGAACTCATCAGAGTCACAAACATCCAGATATACAATTGTAATAGAAGTTACAGTTACAAAAAAAACAAGTGTACATTTTGCTGGTAGACTTGAAAATGGAGTCTTTAAGGAAAATTATGCTCAATATATGCAAATATACAATTGTAGGATGCCCACTAATGGAATATACCAGTTTGCATACACAAATAGGACCTTGTTTTCAATGGCTTTTCCCTTTACCAGACTTGTTTTAATAGAAACTTCTTTCATGAACAACTTGATAAAAACTCAATGGATATTGGGAATGCCATATTTACAGTGTAATCTGTACTGGAATGTAGAAAATCTGAGCATATTTACATAGGGCTAAGAAGACACTCCTTGCAACTGCTATTTCTTTCTGGTGAAGAATGATGTAGCTGTATCTACAATATCTACTTTACAGTCATGCAGGGAACGTTACCAACCATTGGAACATAATCATCTACACCGTTAAAAAGTCTCTAGTGCAGTTCTGGCTTTGGGTCAGATATGACTCTCCCAGACAATTGTTATGCACAGTTGGGACCTACAACAGGCCAAGGACTGCTCCTATTGGACAGCTTGGATGATGTCACCCTAGTTGGAAGGGGAAAGAGCGTAATAGTATGGATGTGGGATGCTCCATTCCAGCTGGCCTCAGTGCCAAGAATGGTCCTGGGAATGTTTAATTTATGAGCACAGATGTAGACTATGGTGCCAAGAGGAGGAATTGAAAACAGCTGTCCCATGCTTTCAGTGCCCAGTTGCCAACCATGGACAGTACAGAGTGGCAAGAAATTGCCAAAGAACAAGGAAGCAAAGTCTGAGACAGATGCCCTGCTCCTGGGGTTGTTCATGGAGGGAAATAATAGGATTTTTAGGTCTGGTATCTTTTTTAGGTAAAGAACAGAAGCAATGGTTATGACAGTAACCTTTGATATGTAAGCAATCAAGGTTTAAATTTATATTCTGCTTGATTCAAGAATAGAGATTCTTAACCACTATGCCAAGAGATATTCTCTGGAAACTGCTTTCATCTATTCTTGTTAATGTTGTCCTAATTTGTCCTAAAAATTAACTGGGACAGGAGAGAGAAAGGCCTGGATTTGAGACCAGGTGGTGACAATAGCAGACTGCTGAGCACTCTGCTGTAGCTGTGCTAGGTATTACTACAGTAATAAGTAACTTACTTAACCTCTTAAATAAGCCCCATAAACAAGGCTAAATTTCATAAAGTTTCAATATTTCCTGCACAATCAGTAACATACCCTTCCTTACACATAATTTAGGGGACAAAACTAGGTCAGAATTATTTGTATAGAAGAGTTTATTAATTTTCTAGTATTATTCTTTTTCATATACTGGTTTGTACCCTGTCAAACTGCTCATATGTAATTTCTTTGTCGTTTTCCATTCAAAGGACTTCCTTCAGCTCATTCTGATATACAAATGGTAGTATATTTACCTGTGTAAGCCTTTTTTCATACACTTAGAAACTTTAACACATTCTTCTTGACTCCAACTTCTAAAAGGCAAACAGGAGATAGCACTGATATTAGTAAAAGATGTGGTTCTCAGCAGTTATGAAAAACTGTTCCTGAATTTTGGGGTTCAGCAAAAAGAGATAGAGACAGTAATGTATATTACTCATGAGCATTAACACTTACATCTATTCTAACTGCAAGCTAATTGGGTTTAAATTAAATTTAAATTAGTATATAAAGATTAACAGGAAAAAAAATGACATTTTCTTATCCTCTTCATTATTTCTAGCATTATTTTATGTCTGCACCAGATGGTTTCAACAAAAAATGACTGATGTCCATATTCATTGAGTTCTCACTGAAGTGAAATTACTTACATTCATAACAATTAAAATGTCAGCCCTACTGTAACAAAAAACACCTGTCCCACAATTAATTTTTGTTTTTCTGCCTCTTGGCTTGCAAGATACAGTTTTTGTCAATCTTCTCCTATGGCATGAATAACACTTGACTAATCTTTAGAAGTCAACAAAAACATTGAGGCTGAGTCTGGCAGAGGCTGACCTCAGAACTCACACAGCAATTGATTGCTTTTGCAACCCAACCGGTAGTTACCACTGTTTTATCTTAAGTCAATGAGTGAATATATCTTGAAGAGAAACTATCTGTTCCACTGACAAAATAATTCTTTATTATCCTTCAATGAAAAACCCTGAGGAAACACAGACTGGTTTGAAAACCTTGTTTAAAACTTAACAACACTGTGAAATAGGCATGTAGTATTGTTTCTTTTTCTAAATACCACAGTGCCTCTATGTAAGGAAAGTGATTTTCCCAGAGAAACCCACAGAGGAAATGGCAAAATGGGAAATCAAACCTTGCAGTAAAAGAGTCTTGAGGCCACTGGCTGAAGCAAAAAATGGAAAGATTAAAATCTATTAATGTTACACAGAAACAGAAATTTTGGGATAAGGATATGGAAAGTTCAACAAAATAAGATAAACTGACAAACTTTGTATCAACTTAATGTGTACTTGTTGGGAGGAATGGGTTAAAAGCAGAAGATTGGTGAGAAGGATTATAAATATGTTCAAGTGACCTTGCATCTGGTAATGCGTAAAATCTGGAGAATAGTAATGTAGGGAAACATAAATTGTACCTACTGCTGTTTATTCTCTGTGTGTTTGGCAAGTAGCACGTCTGTGTATAGGTAACATAGGTATTTGGTAGACTTGGAGGTGCCCTATTGGATGCACTAGAGCTTCTGGCTTTGGTACAGAGAAGATCAAAAAGCCCAGTGAGAATCACAGCGCAGTGATAAAAACTACACCTGCACAAATCTTTGATAAATAGGTGTAAACAGCAGGTCAGTGATCTTCTAGTATGGACTGAACTTAGTGGTGCCCATGTCCCTATTTGTGTGCCTCAGCCTGGGTGTTTCCTCAGGGATCCCCTGGTTGGCAAGGTAACAAAAGTAAATTTACTCTCTGCATTTTAGCCAGGGGTCTGTAGTTGTTCCTGCTGCCTTCCTGTGGCGAGTTACAGAGCACTTAACTTGAAAACTGAAAATTTTCTTTTCCTTTTCCCTTCTTCTAGCTACTTGCATTCTGTTGAGGAAATGTTATTTAAAAATCAAAAGTTGAACATACGCGAAAAGGTCAAAATAAATTTTAGTATCTTATGTTGGTAGACATGAAACCTTCAATTTTAGAAAAGTCTGCACAATTTTTGTTTGTTTTCTGGCCAACATTGGCTGAGTTTAACTTGGGTTCACTAAGAGTTACGGCCCAACTTCAAATGCAATTTTCCCTCAAATTTTATATATCTTCACCGGATGTAAATTATCCAACTCTATTTCATAGTTCTAACTCTCATCCCATATTTGAGCTGCTGAACTATAACAGCAGAAAGAACAAAAAGAACTTTATGGATTGGGAGATATAGGAATCATCTGCCAGATTCAAGCTTGAACATGTGAGATGTTTAGTGCAGCTCTTATTGTATAAATTTTCAAATCTGTAGATTACTGTTATTAGAGTGTAGGAGGGATAGATATTATTATAATGATGCATGTAATAGAACTAGTATTTTCATTAACTTGTTAAACTTATTTCAATCATTTTTCTCTACCTTTCTCAGGTATCCTTAAAAGTCCAAACCTCCTCTCCAAAACTCCTCCAGATTTCCCTCTTTGTAGGGAAAATTCTGGTAGAAATACTTCCTGATCTCATTTTCTTCTGAGTCACAAATGATTAAAAATCATAGAATCATAAAATGATTTGGGTTGGAAGGTACCTTAAAGATCACCTAGTTCCAACCCTCCTGCCATGGGCAGGAATGTCACCCACTAGATCAGGTTGCCCAGGGCCTTGTCCAACCTCATCTTGAACATCGTCTGGGATGGGGCTTCTCTGGGCAAACTGTTCCAGTGCTTCACCACCCTCTGAGTGAAGAATTTCCTCCTAACCTCTAATCTAAATCTCCCCTCTTTTTGTTTAAAACCATTCCCCCTTGTCCTGTCATTATCTGAATGAGCAAAAAGTTGTTCTCCATCTTTTTTATAAGTCCATTTTAAGTATGGAAAAGCTGCCACGTGGTCCCCCTGGAGCCTTCTCCAGGCTGAACAGTCCCAGCTCTCTCAACCTTTCTTCATAGGAGAGGTGCTCCAGCCCTCTGATCAATCTTGTATGCCCCCTCCCCTGCCCCCAGACCAGTTCTAATAGATCAACATCTTTCTTGTGCTTACATTTAAAACTATGATATAATAAGAATGTTTCATACTTTAATATATTTAACAATATTTACATAAGAATCTAGGAGTAAATATATCCCAGAACTTGTCTTTGAAAACGGCCCTAAACAGAGTCTTAGGAATCATTAATAAGAAAGAGGGCAAGGGTGAGCTGGTATGTCTGCCAGGTTTTAGAGAGCTTCTCCAACATCTTGATGGCTCTGTCACACAGCTTATAACACATTATCACTTCTCTAGTTTTTATATCTGCAAAGAGTCAAATTTTCACAATTTCACAATTGTTGATAAGAAACATCAAATCTGTTCTTGAGTAAAATCTCAGCCAAAGCTCTGGGGATTTCTGTTGCTGGAAGGGCAACCTTTCAAATGAGTGGTAAAGCTTAAAAGTAACAGAAGATTCAATGGTTTTCTTTTTATAAGGGCTACAACCTTATTTTTCAGTTTTTTGTATCATTCTTTTACACTTTCTCATACTATCATGTGATGTGCTGAAGCACAATAAGTGTTAGGTGTTACTGTAAGGATTCAGTTTGTAAGGATTCCTGAGGGGCTTTTATGCTGCAGGCTACTGTATTGTAAAAGTAAAAATTACTGAATTCCCTCTTTTCTGGCACTATATGTCTTTATAATGTTCAGGGAGAATATATTTACTTGCATTATGAGTCCACAGAATGAGTGCTGAGAATGAGAAGCAGGACCATGCAGGTAAAGTAAGACTGAACACATGCCCTTGGAGAGGAAGAACATAACTCCTTACCTTGTCCATCACAGTCTTTGAGTTCTTCAGTATTCTAAAATCCAGCCTAACTTCTAACGGGGCATGATCTTTTAAGTGATACTGCTTGGGGGCCAAGCCCTTTTATGTTTATATATGAAGACTTGCAGACGGGCAGTATATACCCTTCACCATAATGTAGCGCAGTAACAGATGTACCTTTCAAGCATGACTCTTGCATAACTCTAGTACAAGTCTTTACTACTAGGCACTTTGAACCCTCAATTGCTTTAATTGAATGGTTAAGTAGCCTTCCTTTGATCAATCAAAGCCTGGAAAAGGGTTCAAGTTCTCTGTGGTACTTATTGTGAAATAAGCTGGTTAAAAAGATGAAAAGCACATTTTTTTCATGTAATATCATGATATATAAGATTTTGGCAATAATTTCTCAGCTGTTTTCCATTGTGCAGCTAATCAAATCTTCTTGACCACAGACGCTAATACTGAGATACATAAAAAGATCTTTACAATAAAGTTACAAAATGACCCTCACTTAAACCTTGAAATATGTGCTACTGATCTTCACCGGAGCTCAAAGTTTTTCATATAAATCTATATACTAATTTGATAATGCTCCTATTATCATATTTAAAATTAGTTTTTTCCAGGCAGAAGCAGAAATGTCCCACTAGCTCCATTCATGCTTCTCAGAGTTGACTTCAATTTGGCTGATTTCAAATGGACATTGTCCTTCGTACCAAAACATGTTAACTCAGCTTTGAAAGGCATTTTTACCTTCTAAGTCTGAACCATCTGCAAATCTTTCAAGCTGCCTTACAGAAGTTCCTTTTAGATGTTTGACTTGACTATGATGGTATTAAATTGGTTTTATGTGTTGAATTCTAGTTTTAGAGAAGGGAAAATTATTTGGTTAAACATTGAAACCCAAGCATTTTACATTCACTGTGCAGAGAGTAGTCAGGCTACAGCAAAGCTTGGTTACCACAACATTTTGCATAAAGTTGTGGCAATGCCAAATGTGATCCATTATGTTTTCATATGTGGTTTCATTAGAATAACATCAGCATTTGCTGAATTCATTATTTTTCTTCCCTTTCTATTTAGATTCACAGTGTACAGGCTGTAAAGATCAGTATTATTCTGGGAACATTGTGAAAACCCATGGGAAGGCAGACTGGCTTAGATATCTGCTGTCACAGCAGTAGCTGGCAATATTTATGAGCTCAGACTCAGGTTATTTGTGTTAGCTGTAAAAAAAGAGAGCTGCTTTTCAGTCACCTGGAGACCATTTCAGCTTAGCTATGAGGCACCATTTATATGGAGGAAAGCAAAGGATAAACAATACTTGCAGGGGCAAACCACATGACAGGGTTTGACATTCAACCTTTGGTTACATTAATAGTCCAGGACAGTGCCTGTTAATTACTTAATGGTGGTACAACAGTCTTTTTTTCTTTTTTTTTCCATGGTGCCATAAGAATTTCTGATTTGTCTGGCTTACCCAGGCTCCCATCCCCCATCTGGGTGTCACAGGAGAGGCAAAGATTTCCTTAGAACTACAAGACTTTAAAAATCTGAAACACAACCCATATGTCATGTCGTAAAAAATGCAAAATATGCTGGATATGTAAAAGCAGCACACCAAGCCATATGCTTCAGATGGAACAGCTTGCATACGTCTAGGCCTCTACGCTAACTTCAGGAACTGAAAAGAGTAGCTAGGCTATTCCACACTTTTCCACTTGTTAAATTTGTTTTGATAAAGTCAGATTTACATTGGATGCCAAAAAACAAGACAACAACAACAAAAAAAAACAATCTTTATCAAAAGCTTGAAGCTGATGATTGGCCGCTTATTTTCTGTGCTGCTTTGAACAGTCAAGCTGTGACAAAGTGAAGTGGAACAACTGAGATTTTCCAGCACAGTTGTTCAGATCCAGAGGTTTAGCCCATGGTGAGAATCAGGGCCTCAGTGTTCAACACCAGGAGAGGTCAGCATACCAATGCTTGTGGGCTTGCTGCAGAAAGTAACACCCTGCATATTTTTGCCATCATCCCACTTTCCTGGCACTTCCACAAGGCTGAGAAATGTTAATACTTTTGCTCAGGCCTAATTCCCACAACATTATCTTTCACACAACAAAACCTGCATGAACACTGCTTTAAAGGTCTGTTTTAGTCTGGTAAATGCCAGGAAATTCTAGAGTCATTAACCTTCCTTATTGTGCATAGTGTTATGGAGGTCTTTGAACAGCAGGATACTTTGCATACAGTATCCTATGTGGTATAAGAGCTAAAATATGCACAATTAAGCAGGTTAATATTCAGGTTTAACCTCTGTATTTCAATGATGAAACATCAACAGTGCAGTTGAAAACTCCTTTTTATGTATGAACAGAACAGTGCAAATATTTGCATGTTTTAGACTTTCTGCAGAAACTTTTTTTTAAGAAAATGTAAATTCAGAACACATCTAACCTTGCTATAGTAAGTCTTTATTAAAAAGAGACAATTAAAACAGTAACTTTTTCATTTGTGTGTGTCCCAGACTCCTAATAAAATCAAATGAGCATTTTCAACAGTATGCAAGTCCGCTTTTCAAACGCTATGTGAATTTTGCAGTGTTGTTTCCCTCAATTACTGACTGTTAAAAGATATATTGTCTACAGGAATTCAGGCTCAATGACATTTATGATGTCTTCTAGCTTTCAAGACTTATAAATCTGTTGTTACTTAACTAAAATCCTAAACTCCCAGCTTATACTGGCCAACTTCACTTTTGCATAGTATCTTTTACCTGACAGTGGATGAAGGTAGTCTCTTTCCCAGAAAGGATGCAGCAAATTTTGTTTTGTCTGGTTTGTTACATTACCTTTCTTACACTTGGAGCTTGATCACATATCCTCTTCCCACTGCTTCTGTGTCATTGAAAGCTTTCACCATGCCAGCTGCTTGTCACTGTGTCCATTGGGAGGTTTTTGTCCACTCCAATCTATCTGCTAGGCTGATCTGCAAATGCTCCCTTATTTGTTTCTGTCAAAATGAATAGTGTTAGCAAAACTGGGCTCGTTAGACTAAATTGGCAATTTTTGACTGAAATAGGTCAAAGGATATCCATTCAAGCAGTTGCCTTGCAGATCTAAGTGAAAACTAGTATCTTATGAGGCATGGAGATGTGCAGTTGCAGGCTGACTGGAGCAAGAAATCCCTTCAGCAGACATGCTGACTCTCTTCAGCAGGATATATGATCAAGGACTTACTCTATAAAATCCATTTAGTGCTTTCATATTGCATTAAAGTTTGAAATGAAGTATTCAGAGTGGGGCTAACCTACACTATCAGGGACTAAACACACCAATCTGTCCTGAAGAGGATCTGTATGTGTTCAGACTATATTTTCTGTGTAATACCAATCAACTTCATACATGTCAACTTTGTCACATAGCTTTGAAATAAATGTATTAATCAACGTGCCAATCTATACAGAGATGAGAATCTTGTCAGGAGATTTAACAAAACATCTCTTCTCTTTTGTTTTAATTACTTGTATTTATGCTGTTCAAATCTCATATACAAACACTATCATTACTAACATAAGAATTGAAATTTGTCCTTCTTACTAATAATTATTAATTTACCATGACATACAGATGTCACATGTATTCTAACAGTCTTATAGTGGGGTACTTCAATACTAGAAGAACAGATCAGTACCTCCTAGAAGTAACAGATCAGTATTTTACATATGTGCCTATATTTTCTCATGCTGTCAGTAGAGATGTGTGTCACTCATAGAACATGTTTCTTTAGATCATTTTACTTTAGATTTGACAAAAAAAAAAGTTCATTTTGTTTTAATATTAATTTCCTTTAAAATATGCTTGTATCTCCAGATCTCTATATTGTTTTCTCACTCAAAAAAATAGTGACACATCAGTTTTGGCAAGTATATTTCATGCACCATTCTCTTTACACTGACTTGTTTTCATTATATCAGTGGTTACTCATTCATCATTCTTATTTCATTTTTTAATGTCTTTCTATTAACAATCTATGAAGTTTTGCTTTTCCTAGGTTTATATCTCTACTGGGTGCCTGGAAGGGAGCTCAAATGAAATTCAAGCATTAACAAAAGAAAAAGAAAAACATGGCATGAACAAGTCAGTGGCTCTAGCTAAACTTGTATGCACTGAAGTTCAACAATATAAAACAATTTATGCACTGCAATATTACTGAATATAGCAATCCCTGTTATGTCCAGGGAAAAAACTCAGACATAACTGTGTTTTCCAAAACCAGACATCAACTGTGTTTTCAAAAGAGAACATGCCAATTACAATGAAGTTTAGGAGATGTTCTGTTCTAGCTACAAATGCTGTCTCATTTGCAGTATTGGCTAGATTTTGTCTAGCTACAGTGGCTACCATCCCCAGTTCTCCATCTCACTCCACAGTTCTCCATCCCATAAATTTACACTTCCACAGCAGGAAGCCTGAGCAGGATGTGAGCGATATGGATGTAGATGAAACATCATAGTTTACAGACTGCTATGCTAATATAAACCAGCACTAACTTTAATATACTTTACATTAATGTGCCTGGCAGGAGAAAGAAAGGCAGACAGCAGGAATGAAAATAGGTTCAGCTGTCCCAAATTAATTCTTTCTATATGTGAGTCAAAGTCTAATGTGTATAATCTTTGCAGACAGAAGCTGTGGACATGACAACCTCTTCCTCTGTACCTTAGATAGAGTCAAGGAAGGATATACAATAACAAGACAACATTTCTGAAAATAAGTGTATAAGGAAAGCCTTTGCAAATGTTTTACTCATTTTTTTTTTAGGGGAAAGATCAGGGTGCCATAGAAAATTTAGTTACAAAACCACTTTTTTTCACTCTCTTTGACTATAAAATACATAAAGTGTTTGAAAATGTCTCTCAGATATGTAAATTTATATTTGATTTCTAAAACTGTTTTTCTCTTTGTAATTAGCCATTTTTTTATTTTCCTTTAAATATGATCTTATAACAGTCAAATCCTTTGACAATATGATACAATTAGTGCAATAATTGCACTAAGTATAATTCTTTGAAGCCATGACAGAGTTTAACACTAGTCAAGAGGTATAACTAGTTTAGTACATTTTTCCTGTGCATTTCCTTGTGTAATGTTCAGAGAGTGACAGCACAATTCTGTGAGTTTCAAAATATGGTTTTGGACCTCTGGAACCTGGAAGGTCTTGATACCACTTTGCTCACAGATTCGTCCTTTCCTCACATTTCTGGACAGGTTGCAGAGGATTCTGTATCAGGCATTGCAGCTTTTTTGATTCTGGAAACAAACTCGAGCATGAATCTATGATCATTCTAGCTATACATTTCATAAAACCAGCCAAGATCATTCTCCTTCCTCTTGCTTAGATCTCTGTGCATGTATATTTCTGTATGTGGCATGCAGTGAAATAAAAAGAAAGTGCAAAAGCTGTGTGAAGGGGAAAAAATGTTTAATAGGAGTTGAGGTGGGCGTATCTAAAAAAAACTTCTTTGCCTTGTGACCCTTTATGGCTTGTTTGGGGCCTTTTTTCTTATTGTTGGTTTTGTTTGATTATTCATAAATGACTTTCAAAAAAGCAGTAAGACATACTGAGCATATTATGATTGTTTCGTGCCTGAGCCTTGCCAGGCATACTCTAGGTATATAGGAATTAGTAACTACTATATTAGTTGCTCTTCTATTCTTGAAAGGAGACAGAACAAGGAGTATTTTTTTTTCAAATATGTTTTCCTACATAGAAATAAAATTGAATGTAATGTCTAGTCCAAGGAGTCTAAATAAATCAATCCTTTGCCCAAAATCATTGTAAGAAAATGTGTTATAAAACCATTCATTTTTATTAACAGAAGTGATACAACTGAATTAGTGAGCTCACTCTTTAAACTATGCAGAGTTCAGTGCAGGAATGGCAGGACATTACTTTGTGAAACCTGAAACAACATAGAACTTCCGTGGTTCATAGCTGGGAAGTTCAGGGACTAAAAAATCATAGAATTCCTCCATGTTCCTTATGTGTCTCATATACCATGGTATAATGAAAGGAGACTGAATGCAGAAGGGAGTAGCTCATGTTGATGGAACACAACTGAGTATAGCCCTTCTGCATTTACTAAGAGTCACAAAGAGACTAGACTCTAAATCAGTCCTTTCCTCTTATCCCGATATAATTCAGAGAAGCAGCTTCCAAAGCAAAATTATTTCTTTGAAAAGACTACACTGCACATCTGTGAAATTAATTCATCCAGTACAAAACTGGCAGAGGTATGATGTCCTGATGTTTCATCAGAATGGACACTGCACAGAAAATTGGTGCCAGGACACATGCAGGTCTACTAGCAACAAAGGGGCAATAATACAGAGTCTTTAGGAAAAAATAGTACATGCACAGACTGCTTGCACCAAGGGGTCATATCATATGACCCAATTGAAGATGTCTGCCACTATAGTGAGATACAACTGTTTTCAATTTAAAATAATACATTTGGAAAAAAAAAAAAAAAAGTGTTTTTTCACATTATCTTTCTGTCACAGAGAAAGACAAGTGATGTACATTTATTTCCTCGAAGTGTTAATTTGGCCTTTTAGCTAATAAGCTGAATAAAAAAAATGTTATTTACAAGATGGAAACTCTCTCGGAAAATTGAATGGAAAAATATTTGGCTATACTAAACATTGTAATGAAAATACAATGTTGAAGGTGAAATAATGATGATAATAATAATAATTTAAATCTTATGTTAAAAAAAAATAAAAAAGAAATATAGATACTCTGTTGTTAGGTAAAATAGATGAATACAGAAAGTCTAGAATTCAGAGAAACACTGGAAATTTTCACTTTCCAATTCATTTGCAAAGATGCAGGACTATAAACAAAGTGATGCATTTTAAAATAGTTCATCATTCTTTAAAATAGGTGTCAAGCACATTAGTGGACTTTATTGCCTTCTGTGTTTCAGAAGGTATGAAAACCCAGAGAGAGCAAGTGTGTGTATGGGTGTGTATGTATGTGTACAGTGACTAAATGATACTGTTTTATTATTACATTTATTATGCAAGAAACAGATGGCAACATACATTTATAGCATTACTATTTGTTCTTAAGATAGTAAAGAAAACTATTCAACTGGAGTAGTCTGAAGACTATTGGAGGTATTAATTTTTAGAAGACCAAGGTTTTTCTTCCCAGAAGGATTTATTTTTAAAGTATCTGTCATTTTGTTCAATCCAGTTAATCCCTGTACTGGTTTTGTCTGGAATAGAGTTAATTTTCTCCATTGTAGCTCATATGGTGTTATGTTTTGGACTTGTGATGAAAAACAGTGTTGATAACATACCTATTGCTGAGCAGGGCTTATACAACATCAAGGCCTTTTCTGTTTCTCATGCTGCCCCCAGTGAGGACACTGGGAGTGTACAAGAATTTGGCAGGGGATACAGCCAGGACACCTAAACTCAACTGACTAAAGGGATAATCTCATGAGGTTTCCCAAAATAAATTAAATTTTGAAGGAAATGAGTTAGAAAGATATCAAATTTACATACACAGATTTTTTGATATCTATTCTAACTGAATTTTATTTCTAAGATGTGAAGATAGTCCACACATTTTACAGAACAGAGATTTTTATAACCTCAGAAAAAGTATCTTTATTCATTGTAAAGCTGTCATGATATTGCACCGTAAAGAGAGGAGGTTTAAGGTTTCCTTTTCAGTTCTGCCACTGCCTTGACACACAAGCAGAATGAAGTTATATAATCTGAAAAAATAAATCAGCCCTCTCTGTAAATGAAGACAATACTGACCTCCTCTATAAAGTGATTTTAGAACTACTAACAAAGAGCATTATGTAACATGTAAGTATGTTTGCTTGAAGCATTAGATATATATTTGCCAACTCTGAGTGTTGCGCAGGTAATTCTTACTGAAAATGTTATTGCCTTGGGTGAGACCCTAAATTCTCATATTAAAAACATCAACAAAATGATTTACTATTTCAAAGGAACATTTCTGTCTCATATCTCCCGATGGATATCACTGAGCTTCATCATGTTTATATACCTTATTCGCATGAGATGACACATAATCCCATCAGAAACTGTCAGAAAGTACTAATTTTCCATCCATACTTACTTAGGTGCGCTGGGTATCATTTCAGAGAAGCAAGAAGAGTTCAGTTTCCATTGATACTTTTTGTCTTCTCATTTCCTGCCATGTGCATTTCAAATGCTTAAGTGCGTACTATTCTCCTCCCTTTGTAACAAATACCTCCATACAGAAATAAATTCTACTATAGCTGTAACAAGGACATTTAATCCATTGTGATATTTCTCTGACTAAGCATTCCAAAGTGGTAATAAGGTGACCTAATTTGAGTCCTTAGTGTGTATTTATAGAATATCTGGAACAATTCATAGGTGTTATGGGACTATTGATAATAGTCATCATACAAACTAACGATGAAATTAAAGCACATTACTGAATGTCAGTCTCACCAGAAAAAAAAATAAATAAAAATAAATAAAATAAGTCCATCTCTCTCTATATATATATATATTTTTTTTTCCTACAATAAAGCTAAGAGTTAAAAGAGTTATTTCTCTTCTGTTTACAACCCAAGGCCCAATTCTGACATGAGTTAATGATCCATGTACAAATCTATTTACATTTTTTTCTACTACAGTAAGTAATAGTTTACATTTGAATCATGTGCTTGAATGCTTCAATTATAATTCAAGACTAATGGGTATGGAGTATGATTGCATTTGTGAATTTCAGTAGGAGTATCATAGAATGGTTTGAGTTGGAACGGACCTTAAAATCATCTAATTCCAACCCCTCTGACATAAGCAGGGACACCTTCTACCAGACCAGGCTACCCAAAGCCCCATCCAACCTAGCCTTGAACACTTCCAGGGATGGGGAATCCACAACATCTCTGGGCAACCTGTTCCTGTGCCCCACCACTTTCTGAGTAAAGAATTTCTTCCAAACATCTAATCTAAACCTTCCCTTTTTTATTTAAAAACCACTGTGCCTTGTCCTATCACAATGTTCCCTGACAAAGGGTCCCTCCCCAGCTTTCCTGTAGGCCCTCTTTAGGTACTGGAAGGCTGCTCTAAGGTCTCCCTGGAGCCTTCTCTACTCCAGGCTGAACAACCCCAACATCCTCAGCCTGTCTTCATAGGAGAGGTGCTCCAGCCCTCTGATCATCTTCGTGCCCTCTTATGGACTCATTCTAATACTTCCATGTACTTCTTTTGCTGGGACCCCCAGCAGTACTCCAGGTTGGTTCTCAAAAGAGCAAAGGGGAAGAATCACCTCCCTTGACCTGCTGGCCACGCTTCATTTGATGCAGCCCAGGATATGGTTGGATTTTTGGGCTGCAAGCACACCTTGCCAGCTCACGGTGAGCTCATCAACCAATCCTCCCAGGTCCTTCTCCTCAGGGCTGCTTTCAACCCATTCTCTACCCAGCCTGTATTTGTACTTGTATCTCTAGGTATGTTTTATATGCAAAGCAGAGATATTAATTTTATCCGACCAACTTTGCCATATTGTGTCTTAAAATGAAATTTAACATTTACCTTTACCAGGATCCTGCTCTAAGGAACCTGCTTTGGCAGGGGTGTTGGACCCGATGATCTTTCGAGGTCCCTTCCAACCCCTACAATTCTGTGATTCTGTAATTCTTTGATCCTGAAATACTTGTCAGCTAGCTGAAAAATAATTTTGACCCCATGTCTTTCTTTGAGGTTTTTCTTGTTTATTAATTACTTTATTGGTTGTTTTCATTTACTTGTTGCTTTTTGTTGTTAATGTTGTTGTTTGTTTTGTGCGTTCAAATCTTAGTGCCAATTCTGTATGTATTTCATATTTCCAAGTGTCAAAATTGACACCCGTTCTCTCCTTCTTTCTGGGTCCCAGTCACCCATCACAGAGGAGAACACTACCTGCAACTCCCTTCAACATCCTTCCCAGGGATGCAAAGTCCTTTTTAATATTACTCATTTTCCTTGTTGCAGCTTCCTGGGACCCAGCCTGAATGACAATAAGATAGTAGTCCTCCGATTTAATGAGCTGTGGCAGAGCCTTCCTAACATCTCTGACAGGCACTCCAGGAAGACAACACACCTCTCTGGAGAGGTTATCCAGGCAGCAAACGGGAGCCTTGGTGCCGCCCAGCAAAGAGTCCCCGATCACTAAGACTCTCCGCCTTTTTTTGTGGCACTGGTTTGGATGCAGTGCCCCTTCTGGCCCCGCTCCCTATGCTTGGTACTTCCCTCGACCTTGACATGCTTCTCGGGGCCTGGGTTCCAACTACTGTCCAGACACCTTCCATCTGTCTCCCTCAGAGACTCCTAGGACCCCTCAGGCTGCCGATTTCTTGCTGCAGCCCGGCCATCAGCACAAGCAGTTCCTTGAGCAGGGCACACCTGCACCCATGACAGCCCTCTCTTCCCTCAGGACCCAGGGGCGCCTCCAGATTCTGGAGCTCCCCACAGTCCCCAGCCTGGACTGCCACTTCACCCCTCAGAGGATCCACCTGGGTGCCCACATGAGCCCAGGGAGGTCGTGTCCCCTCAGTTTTGGTTGCTGCTTTGGCCCGGCCACTAAAACAGGTGCCCACCATGGTGAATTATAAGTTGCAAGAGGCAGAGTTCCCAGAGGAGAGGAGAGAAAGAGAAAGGGAGGTGGGAAAGGGAGGAGAGGATCCTCCCTACGCTCCTCCCTGTCCCGCTTGAACCGCCCTGCCTGAACTGTGCTGACTGGCAAGCCGGCTGTGTCCTGTTTGCGTGTCCTGGGTCACGGCACTCCCTAAGGGCCACCTTTGTACCGTCAGGGGGGGTGGCTGCTGCCACCCCTGGCTCTGCCCTCAGCATGCCAGCGCTCTTGGTGGCACAAGCATAGTGCCTGCCTGCTCGGGCAGGGGGTCTGGGGTGGCGGCTCTGACCAAACGGCTCTGCGCCGCGTTGTTGGGGGGTTTTAGGGGTTGGCTCTATCCACCTCCCTGCCAGGAACCCTCGCTGCAGCAGATCCACGCGAGGTCCTTGCTAAAAAGATCATCTAGTTCCAACCCTCCTGCCATGGGCAGGAATGTCACCCACTAGATCAGGTTGCCCAGGGCCTTGTCCAGCCTGGTCTTGAACACCCCCAGGGATGGGGCTTCTCTGGGCAAACTGTTCCAGTGCTTCACCACCCTCTGAGTGAAGAATTTCCTCCTAACCTCTAATCTAAATCTCCCCTCTTTTTGTTTAAAACCATTTCCCATTGTCCTGTCATTATCTGAATGAGCAAAAAGCTGTTCTCCATCTTTTTTATAAGCCCCTTTAAGTAAAGTTGCAATATGGTTCCCCCCTAAGTCTTCCCTTCTTTAGTCTGAACCGTCCCAGCTCTCCCAACCTTTCTTCACAGGAGAGGTGCTCCAGATCTCTGATCATCTTCATGGCGCTCCTCTGGACCTGTTCTAACTGATCAACATCTTCCTTGTGCTAGGGACCCCAGACCTGGATGCAGTACTCCAAGTGGGTCCTCACAAGGGCAAAGTAGAAGGGCACAATCACATCCCTTGACCTGCTGGCCACTCCTCTTTTGATGCAGCCCAGGATGCAGTTTGACTTCTAGTCTGCAAGCATGCACTGCTGGCTCATGTCAAGCTTTTTGTCCACTAGAACTCTGTAGGGCTGCTCTTGATGAGTTCTTCATCCAGCCTGTACTCATGTCTGGGATTGTCCCGACCCAGGTGCAGCACCTTTCACTTAGACTTGTTGAACCTCATTAGGTTCATATAAGCCAAATTGTCAGGCTGGTCCAGGTCCCTTTGGACAGCATCCCTTCCTTCTGTCAACTGCACCACTCAGCTTGGTGTCATCTGCAAACTTTCTGAGGGTGCACTCAATCCCACTGTCTATGTCATTTGGTAAAGATGTTAAAGAGCAGCGGTCCCAGGACAGACCCCTGAGTGACACCACTTGTCATCAGCCTCCACCTGGATATAGAGCCATTGACCACCACTCTCTGGATGCAACTTCCAAGCCAATTCCTTATCTGAATGGTCCATCAAGTCCATTTCTCTCCATGTGGGACCATAAATATCATCCAGGTCCAGCATCATCCAACATCATCCTGGATTTGAATACATCTTTTCTGAGAGATCTAAACTGTTGTAGTCCCTACTATTAGCTACTTTTCTCACGGGAATCTGCAAGAACATTTTGTTCATGAAATGTGAGGCAAAAAGGCATCAAGCGTTTCAGACTTACTGTTTTTACTCATTACTACTTCTCTGGCTGCCAGCCCTCATCTTCTGCATCCTGTTGACAAGGTGGTTGGTAACAAACTATCACCACCACAACACCAGTGTTCTTTCCAGAGTTTTGACAGCCATGTCTTTTTGGCTGTACGCTGGAGCTCAGCATAGTCAAAAAGTTACTTACATGTAACATAAACACCTTCTCTTCTTCCCTGCTTATCCTTTCTAAACAATCTGTATTCATCTACAACCATGCCTGATATCCTACATCTTATTTTGATCATGTCATTCATAGCATGCAAGGGGTGATTTCCAAAAACATTTGTATCCAATATCATTATTAAAGACACTATCTGGTGTGCTCCCGGGTAAAAATTATCAACAGTAATGCTTTTGTAAATTAAAATAGCAATGTAAATTAAAATGCAATTGTAAATTAAAATAGAAAAAAAAAACTAAAATGGGAAAAATAGTATTTTTCAGTCCTTTCATTTTATCCTTAAATAAAGTTACATACAGAAAATTTAAAGTCAAATTATCTACATAAATCATCACTAAGAATTAGATTAATATAACATTACATCCTTTCCCATGATATTCTAAAAGAAGTATTTTGTTTTGGCTGCTGGATAGATAAGGTGTATATATATATAAATGCCTAGAATTACAGCAAAAACTAATTGGTTTGATACCTTTCATTTGTTTAGGGGGTTTCAGGTAGCAGCCTGAAGACAAGTTCAACACTGAAAGATGGAAATGACTAGGAGGAAATTAGCTGACTGTGCTGACAGCTAAGAAAATTTTTACAAGCCAGATTTATTTATTTTTCTTCTGAGGGTAAAGTGAAAGGCATTCATTAAGTTGAAGAACTAACGGACTTTGTAGGCATTTCCATATCACTGTATTTACAGATAGATGGCATCTTTCGACATATTTATAAAAACCTTTTGTCTCTTTCAGAACTGTGACAACTGCAGAAAACTGTTCCCTGGAATAGAATAATTTTCTGAGTTGTCTGGCAAAGCAACACCATGAAATGTTTTCTAGTTGTCTTGTCTGACTTTACGATCAGTAATTATTTATTCATTAAATATATGCAATTTGTTTATTGCATAGACCAAGTTGCCATTCAATAATTCCCTAATAATTTATTGCATAACTACATAAGAAGGAGAAGCACACACTTTATAGTTATTGTCACGCTGTTCAATGTGTAGGATTCAGGAATTAAAAGCTTAATGCATCTGTATATGTGGGCCCACAAGATAAACTGGCTAAAACCACTATTCACTTATACCCTTTGCCTGTTTCTCAGTACAAGTAGTCATTTCTGTTTGTCATCTTGTATATTTCATAATAGAGTGATCTGAATTACTTTTGTAGAATGATTCTTATTTTATTTTACTATAACCAAAAGAAAATGACACCACAATTAATGGTCAACACACTACAAAGGGTAAGAAAATAACTTCACAGCAAATGCTTACTATTATTAATTGCATTATAACTGTGTTGATGTTCGTTCCTCTGTATAAATCAAAATTTTAGAAGTTACTGAGAAATAAGAGTGGAAAAATTGTTATAATTGTTATAAAAATATCATCAGGAGGAGCTGATCTCTTTTATTTTGGCTAGAGTTGACATGATCCGTTGACGTGTAATAAACAACTACAAACATATACATCTTCATGCACTTTACTTGCATGAAATCATAGACTAAATGTTGTATAACAACTTCTTTCAATTTACAAATTCTTATATTTTTAAAGAACTGCAATAAGTGTGACATTAAAAATCCCTTAGTTATTAACTTTAGCATTGTCACAACTTGCATCTATTGAAGAAGTTTACTTCCATAAATGTAGGACTTTATTAGGATATCTTCATGTTCTCAACTGAAAAAGGTGGAAAGGGTAACACTTGCCTGGAGTAGTACAATTGCAGTCTGGATGACTGAAAAATTTTTATACAGATACATGTAGCTTCCTCGATTCACAGATGTCAGCATCATGGGAAAAATATATATAATCATGCATGCATGCAGTTGTCTCACAGATTGAGAGACTACAACAAGTGCAGATGATATGAGTCTTCTCTAGTTAGGGTCTAATTGAGCTCAATGAACATGTTCAAGTTATATAGTATAGCTTGCCCTAGACATATTGCTTAGGGACAATGGGAAGGCATTTCACATTATTGTATCACCAGCTGTAGACAAAGCCTTGTCATTTCTGTCTGTCACACATTTTCTTAGCCATTTTTGAAATCACACTTTAGTTTCATCTCCATCTGGGGCAGAAGCAGGGGCGTTGTAACATTTCAAGAAAAACTGTTTTTTTTAGTATTTTTAGCTTGATTGGATGATGAGAGCTCTGAAAATGCCATGACATAGGCTGGTCTTTTGATGGTTATACAGGAAGTTTATAGATGCAATAGGCTGACCAACTGTACAGCAAAAAGAAGCTTAGGATGACAAGTACTACATTAGCACAGCTCATATGGGAAATGACATTTTTTCTAAGAGAGATAGATATGCCCTGCTTACTTCAGCCAAGCAGGATTCTTCAGATCTGTTCTTTGGCTTTTTGCGTATGTGTTCATCAATTTTATACATGTCATTAGCACATTTTGTGGAAAGCAGGAGAAATGGTAAATCAAATTATGCCCCAACATACAAATGTAAATGAAGTTTGGCTTTGAATATGAAACTCAGGAGTTAAACAGCTTATACAAAATGAGTGAGAGATAATTTTTCAATGTTAATTATATTGAATTATATTTTTCTGAGAACGAGCTAACAGCAGAAGTAAGAAACAATTTTAGTTTTGCTAATTATTAACAGCAACCTTATAATATTATTGACCATTTGACCTTTTGATAATTTGTAAAATTTACATGAAGGAATATGCATTTTCTTCTTTCATCAGCACAGAAATAGAAGCAGTAAAACAATTTCTATTATTCTTTAACATGGACACTGTTAATTGTCAGTAAACCCAAGAACTAAATAACAGTAATATCAGGACAGAGTTGCTGATTTTGTTAGAACTGAAAAAATCTTCAGTTCTGTAAAGATTTGCTGGCTTCCTCCCAATGAACCTGCTGGTCTTCTTAGTCTAAGCTCTGCTGGAAGTGTCTTGGATTGGTTTCTTTTGTTGAACCTCTCTCCTGCAGTAACAGAGAACAGTAACTGCATATTGAAGCATAAGCCATCATATCTTGTAATACGTAAGATATAGCTTGATAATTTTACTTCAAATTATGAGTTTGATGATAATTAAAAATACTGTGTCATAAAAAGTAGGAAATGGAAATTGAAATAATAATACTAAGTACTAAAAGCCAACAATAACTGTATTTTGAATTCTTTTCAAAATCTTCTGAAAATTTCCTTTATCATATTCACACAAAGTTATTCAAATTAAAATATAACCAAACAATACAGTCTTTACCAAAATTGCATGTTTTTAGTAGCCTAACCTTTATACAACAAATATTTACAAAATCCTGGCAATGTATGATTTGCCTCTGTCATATCCTGCTTGACTAAATCCAATTAAAGCTGTTTTCTAGAACATCAACACAACACTGACAGTCCATTGGTCCAGTTTCTGCTTTATCTTCAGTCTTAAGTGTCTCCATTTGTCTTGGCTGCTAGCTATTCAACATCAGTACATACTAGGGGGTGACTATCTGGAAAGAAGCTTTGCAGAAAAGGATTTGGGTCCTGGTGAACACCAAGTTGAACGTGAGCCACTAGTGTGCCCTTGGAGCATAGTACTAATAGTAATAGCAGGCAGTACTTATATTTCTCTCCTTGATAGGAACAACTAGGAGAGCGTCAGAACATATCACAGAATCATAGAATCATTAGGGTTGAAAAAGACCTCCAAGATCCTCTGGTCCAACCATCCCCCTACCACCAATATCACCCACTAAACCACATCCCTAAACACCATGTCCCACCTTTCCTTAAACACCCTCAAGGACGGTGACTGTCCAAGTCCCTGTGCAGGGCCTTCCTGCCCTCTGGCAGACTGATACTTCCCCACAACTTGGTGTCGTCTGCAAACTTACTGAGGGTGCACTCAATTCCCTCATCCAAATCATCAGTAAAGATATTAAAGAGGATGGGCCCCAACACTGACCCCTGGGGAACACCACTCGTGACCGGTCACCAGCTGGCTTTAACTCCATTTACCACCACTCTCTGGGCCTGGCTGTCCTCCCAGTATAATACTCTTCTTTACCTAGAGCTCTAGGACCACAGTTAACAAGTTATCAAATGAAAACCTGATATTGATATCTAGAAACCTATTTAATGGATAATACAATAGCAGAATAATATTAAATATGACTATGTTTCAACATTTAAACAATAAATATTTTTATATAAAACTTTCTACCTCCAGATCACAAAGGCATCTATAAATTTTTGTTAATACCTTTTATGAATGTGAAAACTGCTAGATAGAGAACCAAAGAGGCTTGACTGAAGCAATACCCAAATCTACTCTCTTTTTCTGGAAAGGAAAACAAATTTCTAAGAATTCTGCATCCTTTGAAGAAAATTTTGCTTACATGACAGACACTTTATTTAACTCCTGAAGACACGTTACAACTCTACTTCTATCTCTTAAAATAGAAATGTGAAAGAAAGACAGAAGAGCAACAGTGATAAAGGAATTCTAATGAATTCCATCAAAGTGATATAGAAGTGCGAAAGTTTCAGGTTCACAGTTTAGCCTATGTCTGCAGCTTCATAATCAAACTTTTTTATCAAAGAAAGGAAAATGATCTTGAGAGGGAAAAAAAAATAAATAAATGCAGTTTTTGCTTTATCAGAAAAGCAGAATACAGACATAGAGTTATAGTCAAATATTATTACTGCTCCTTATAAGACCTTCCTAGCAAGAGATAGAATAGGAAGTTTTACCAACCCAACAACCAATTTATAAGTAACATTTTCTTAAATGGTGAATGGGATGTGCCCCTCTGGGCAGTCTAAATCTATTGATGAGATCAATGACTCATGAAGCAGAAGAGTTTTGGCACTATTTCATATTGTACAAGAATGCAATTATTTCTTCTTTTCTGTGTAGTCGCCAAGATACTGTGAGCACAGGAGGAATTAGAAACCTGTTATTGCACTGCAGTGAGTGCTTCTGAAAAGTTTAATTTATAAATTCTCATATAATTTATAAACTCAGATACTTCAGAATGACTTATGCCTCTTGACAACTAAATTGTAAGTATACTTAATAGATAATGCTATTACTTTGTATAAATATTGCTTTATTAAATGTTGTGAGAGGAGATCCAAGTAATTACTGAATGATAATTTTAATATCCTGGTGCTTAGCTTTATTTTCTCACTCCATCATATTTTTTTTCCTCATAGTTAAAAAAACAAACAAACAAACAAACAAGCAAACAAAAACAGTAGCTCAGGAAGGAAAAGGTGCCATAGATTTATTTTTCTCAAAGACTATTTGAAAGATTCTGGATACCATTCAGGACAGTTATCCTTATCACTGTAGTATTTAAGAATTTTCTATATGGAATTAATATTATTAGTGGACCATTTTATGAACGTGTAGGAGTATCTGGCAAGTTGTTTGTTTTTTTTTCAAGGAAATTTCAAGACTTCTCAAGGTAAAGACATGCTTAGGAGAAGAAGAATTTCCTGAATGTGTAAAGAAAGACATTTCTTCAAACTGCGTATGGTGACCAAGATTTAAAGGTTATTTACCAGAAAATATTCTGAGACATCTCATAGGCCTAACAAATGTCTTCTCTAAACCTTAAGTTAAAGTGGAAAAACTACCTCATACATTTACATAAGTTTTTCTCGTTATTTTCCGAGCATTATTTGTCTTGCTTTGTTTCAAACTCTGAAATATAAAATCTGATTTCTTGTAAACATTAGATAACAGTGCTTGCAGTTCTAGTTTGTCAGGAAACTTTTTCACACTAAGAGTAAATAGCCTAGTTTAAAGAGATCGCCTGTTGGGGATGAACCTTGATGACTTGTATTTATACTTGGTTAAGAAGACAAAGTTCATATAACAAAGTGATGAAAATAAATGTTTAAATAAAAAGAAATAACTTTCACAATTGCCTCTGGTTTCTAGGTCACTGGAAAATTTCCCATAATTCTAAATAATTCTATTTTCCATAAACTCAAGGTGACGGGAGCATCTTTAAATAGATTCTTCCTTTGTAAGTCGTATAAGTCCTGACAAAGGATGGACTTGAATATTGGCAGCTTTCCACTGAACAATGGAATAAAGACACAATTTCTTCTTAAAGTAACAGGAGAAGGATTTGTCTGTTACTAGCATACAGCTAAATAGAAACACATAAATCATAATAACAATATACTCAAGAACAGATCATACCTACTCTATAATTAACTATCTTCACTGATTTTGCATATCTTTAAGATTTTTATATATAAAACCTCTTTTAAGATAGATTGCACTATGTAAAAATAAATCGTAATATTTTGAAAAAGCTTTATTTAACATTAAAACAAGTATTAGAAAGTCACTGCACTGATAAGCAATAATGTCATTATCCAAAATAATTAGAAAATAACTATTTATCACCTTGGAAATCCCAAAGTACAAATTAGAGGAGGGTACAGATTGTGACTCCTAGGACTCAGCAATGATGACTACTTATAATTCATAAAACTAATATTGTCTAAAATCCATTCTGAAAAATAAATGATCAATAACATTATCTCCTTTTGCTTATTACCTCATTATTTTAAAAGTTCGTAACTTGCACTTTTGCTAATTTCATTCTCAATTTTCATTCTCAGAAATTGTTTGTTGGTGGGGGTTTTTTGTTTGTTTGTTTTTTTGTTTTTGTTTTTCAAAGTGGAGACAAACTGTAACTTCCAAGTGATACTTTTTCTCTAATTGCTTTATCAAGCACTATAATTCTAGAGGAAAAGAAACCATATCTGCATAGTAGCTAAGAGTCTTTTAGAATTGCCCAGTATTTCTTTCCTCTCAATATTTTGTAGCCTCCATACTTTATTTCTCCTGGCCGAGACTGTCATCTCCTTAGTAGCATCCATTGCAGGGTGACTTGACAGAGGTGAGTGGTACAGGAAGAGAAATACCTCCTCCTGCTTGAAGGAAAGCTATAATCTCAAAGTAGATGCTTTCTGTGCAGTGGATAGATGTCTGTATTAGATGCCCACACAATCTGTCATTTGAAGGATTATATGGAAGGAATAGGGTACAGTAAAGAAGACATCTATGGCCTTGTACACCCAACTGTTTCTTTAGCTACCACATCAGGGAGCTGCCATATGATTTAGGTCCATAAAGTCTTAAAAGACCAAACAACCATAGACAACAGATGAATACTTTGACCCAGTACATATACTTGTTAAGGAACTATTCTAATATTCCGTTTTACAAGTGGGAGGAAGTTAACAATCTGGCTTGGCATATAGATATACATAAAAGGTCTACAGCTATTGTGGCTGATGTTTAGCAGCCAGGAGACAGAAAGTGGTTGTGGAATCCTACTGACAAAATCCAGTGTTTGTAGAAGAACAATATTTGGTGATATGGACATCATCTATGGTCTTCCATGATGCAAGTTTCTGAGGCAGGTGAATGTATGTTCAGGAAACGCTGTAGAGACTTCTTAGATTGGCCACGTAAACAGTCACTGTATCTAATGGGTATGCATTTGTCCTTCTGCCCATAGAAATGGTGTTAGCAGTTCTAAATATATTTCACAGTACAAGCTGGTAGCCAGACTATTCAGCTGATTCCCTTTCACACAAAAACAGGAAAGCATGCACTGTTTTTTGTTTTTGTTTTTGTTTTTGACAATGATAGGCAGCAGCCTAAAATCAAAGCGTTATATCTGTCTCTTTAATGCTAAGAGAGAAATTAGTTGTTAATGGTAAATTAAACACGTATCAGTGTTTCTTAACACTCACAAGGAAGTCTTGGTTTCTGCCCAGTAACATAGTCCAGTTCTACAGTTCCCTGAAATAATTGGTCTGTAGTAATATAATCATATTAAATTTGCAAAAGTTATTTTCATGTGATTTATTTATTATTATTATTTTTTTAACCATTATTATCATCATAGTCTGAAAGATCAAATCACTAGTCCAGGAAGTAGTAGAAGACCATCAGTTGCCTGGGGTATACACTATTTCACAAACTTTTCTGAGCTGTTTCAGAAAAAAAAGAAAAGAAAAAAAAAAAGAAAAAAAAAGTTGCAGGGACAATAGAGGTAAAACCTGCCACACAAAGGCAGCTTATGCCTGTTTCATCTGTTAATTGACTTTTGCCCTGAAGCGAGCAAATTTGCATCACATCTATAAATCTTTGTCTTTGATGTAAGAATAAATGTTTCAATTAATCATTAACATAGATACCTTTCTTGAAATTCTATCCTGTCCTCACTGATAGTCCCTGCAGGAAATAAGAACTCAATTACCAATGCAATTGCTATCAATCAGTCTTCAACAGAATAAGCTGCAGTTCAGGCTCCAACAGTTTCACAACAAACACATTATTGCTCTGCTATAACAGTGGTGCTAAGTAAGTTTTATGAGTCCTGTTGGGCTTTGACAGTTAACCATTAGGATGTCTTTAGGAGAATTGCAACTTCCAAACTACTCCATTTCTATCTGATATAATATTAAGAATTATTAATTTGTCATAAATTCTTGAGCTACCAGTGAAAACAAACCTGTGCTGTGGCACACTTTTGTCTCTATAACTTTTCTTTGTGGAGTATTAGCAGCAGTATGCATTTTCTGTTGATGGGTCAAATACATTTAGTGCTAGCAGGGACAAATGGCACCAAGGCTGGTGCAAAGTAGGGCTGCACACATGCAGATAGCTTGGTAATTGCTAGGACCAGAGTATCTTCCTGGTTTTTGTGCCTCAAACTCATTTAGTGCTATGGTGACATGGGGAAGCCAACTGCAAGTCCACCATGGAGGACTCTGATGAGAAGCAGATGCAGGGACTTTGCATTTCCCTTTAATCTTCATGAGGTTCATGCTGGTCCATTCTCCAGTCTGCTAAGGTCTCTCTGAACAGCAGCACCATCATCTGGTGTTTAAGACAGTCCTCTCAGTTTTGCAACACCTGCAAACTGTTGAGGTTTGCTCTGTCCCATCATTCAGGTTATTAGTGAAGATGATAAATAGCATTGGCCTCAGGATCAGCCCCTGAGGCAAGCCACTGGTGACTGGCCTTTAGCTGGACTTTGTGCTGCCAATATATGGTCTTAACCCACTGTGATTCTCTGATCCCAATGAGATTGTAGCCCTGCAACTGCATATAGACCTCTAATTTCTCCTGATTACTTCCCTTACTACAGGTGTTTGCATAAAAACACATGAGAGAAGTCCTCGGTTATACCATTTTCCCAGAAAAGAGCTTCCCTCATAGTGCTGTCCTCTAAGCAGTTCCTTTCTTGTTTGCACATACTTGATGTGGGCCCTTCAACCAACACTTTCTAATTGGTTCCAGAAGTCTGCCATCTACATCTGCCCACACCTTACCAATCCAGTGCATCAATTCATCTCTTGATTGTGGGTTTACTTCTCTTAACCCCACCAACCCTTGTTTAAAGTTCTTCTTGCAAAACTGGACAACTTGTTTGCAAAGATAGTTTTGCCCCAGCCAAAGAAATTAGCTGAAGATTTTGTGGATATGCTTTCAGCTTCATGAATTTTGAGAGGTATACCATTTACCACAGCATGAATATCAATATTACTATCTATGGCAAAATCAACACAAAACACTCTCTCTTCAGAATATTTCATAATATTTTACATTTCTTACTTCTAGATATCTGGGATCAAACAGTGTTAAGAAAAAAGCCCTATTTTTTAATGAATGTGTCATTTATTTTCTTCTTATTGATACCTAAAACAAGTTTCCACTTACATAGTGAAGAATGAAGATTGCAGCTTTTCTTTTTTTATTTGGAAAACTGTCTGGGATCTATGTAACTTGAAAAAGTTTGTCATTGTCATTTAATGAGACGTTTCTTCAAACTATATTACTATAAGATTAGAAATACGTATGCATGAAACTCATAGCTACTTGAAGTACAATGACCCACTGCGATGGAAAGTTATTCTCAGAAATAACGTATAGGCCTGTTGATGTTTGCAGGAACACTTTTACAGTTCTAAACATTAGCTTTTCCTTTCTGATAATACTATGTCTGTAGACACTTAAAGAAGCCTTTCCTCTTAAAATAAGTGAAAAGACAAGCATGAAAATATTTTCTTTATTCTTAGTTGTTTTTTAGGTACAAGATTTGATGATTTGACATTATATCAAAATCTTAGTCAGATTGCTGGAGACATCTCTACCAAGGTTAATATTTCCCTCAGAATAGAATATCAGAGAGCCCTAAGCAATAGTGTGTAATCCCCTGAAGCTTCTTGTTACCAGGCTGTGTATTATACAGGCTTACATTTTCATAGTTCACTTAACAAAGCAAAGAGACATACATCTGATACCTTACATCTAGTTTGGCATTCCATTAGAATAGCTTTAAGTGTTTCATTTTAGACTTTAAGCTCTCTGTATCCAATACCATTTGCAAGTATTTGGCCCCTAGGTTTCTCCTTGAATCTGTCCTCCACTGTCTTTTTCTGCTCTTGTTCCCTGTGACATTTTCTACACCATAGCTCCCAGCTATCCCTCAACCACAAAGGTAGTTGAAGCAGCTTCCAAAAATACCAGCTCCCAGGAGCAGTCCTTCTGTGCTTGGAGTCTCCACTCTGTGCAATAAATGAATTCATGATTTTCAATTCCCAGCTGACATTAATAGCAGCAAGGAGCAAGAAGCAAGTTAATGTTAATTTCTTCAGGTAATGCGTGAAAGCAGATAGGGAAAGCTTGAAAGGTCAACATCTGCTGTCATGACAGAAAGTTACAAAACTTGATTGGTCAGTAAATGTCAACACCATGTTCTAAAATCTACATGCTATCCTTTCAATTTAATCTTAGCTTGCAGCCCTGCTAGAGATCATGCAATGTTCCTTTAAGGGTTTCAAAAACCCCTAAGTTTGAAAACGGAGTTGTGTGATTGCCTTCCCATGGCAATAGAGCACTTGTAAATTATAAACTTGTCATTTAATCAACATAGTAGGTAGTACAACTCCTGTGACTTCGTTATATCAATTTTCAGGGAATGCTGAAGAATCCATAATGATTATATACCATAAAGAACTGCAGTTCCAACTGTTGCCATGGTATTACATACTCCTCTTCAGTGACTAGAATGTAAAACAGATTATGAACCTAATTGATTGTCCCCTGCATCTCACAGAGATGTTTTATTTTGGTCCCTGCTTTGTTCTCTGTTTTGTCTCACAATATATCAGATGCAGAACTACATTGTTTAGTGAATTGATGGCATTAATTTAGAGGAGAGCAGATGCATTTTCTAAAGCAAAAATATGATGACCAGCTCCAAGCAGATGGGAGTGAAAATTATAGCTCCTTCGTCTGGATGGCAAATAGCAGTGGCTGTTGGAAAACATATTCTCAGCCTATGTTTATGTAAAGTTTTCTGTAGGGTATAAGGCAATATTGAACAAGTGGAAGCTAGAGACAGAGAGGGGAAGAGTTTGTGTACGTGTTTTCCCACATCCAGATAGCATAAACAATTATGCACAGCTCCAGCAGTAAAATGTGACTTCAAGCTTGTGGTCCTAAATGTAACTCAAATAATCATGTTAGGTGTTGTCCTTTACTAATTGTAAAGATGCACAATAGGGATGACTCCAAGTGCAGGAAGTTTCATCCTGTATTATGAAATGCTGTGTCCTGTTCTGCCCAACCTTTCTGGGCTCAGCTTTACATCACCTAGCCTTGTTGTATCTTTTAATTTCCCTGGCTTGCCTCAAAAGTACAATGATATAACCTGCTTGATCCATCTGATGATGGAGGAAGGAGGGCTAGAGGAAAGATGCATTCCCTTCTTAGTGAGCTGAAGCTGAATTTTTGTGTGAGTCAGTACGGGGAAGGAAGTAGAAAAGAGAGAGGATTAGCAAATCTCACTTCTACTCACATGAGAGAATGGTGGTGCCATCTGCATGGTGAGGAAACCCCTATGCTCTTGAATTTCCCAGCAAGTTCAGGTAAGATGGGAAATGTGGTATACTGAAGTAAGAGGGAGAGGCACAAACCACCTTCCACAAATTAGTGGAAGTTATTTTGCCAAAATAGCCTCCAAAAGATTTAATACTATTTCAATACCTGATGTGACACTGAAAAGCCCCTTTTAATTTTTGGTATCAGCTTCATGTGTGTTCACCAGTAGATAGCTGTGCAAGGTTCACTAGATGAGCCAAAACAGTCATTACTCCTTTCTGTAGTGAAATCATATGGCACGTGGTTAAGGAAAGGAATTATGTCCTGTATTTCTATATATTCAAACTGATTTGTTTTGCTTCTATATGTGCCAAAAAGCAGAGATGGAGGAGAGAATGAGACTATAGAGCTGGTATCTAGTTTAATAATTATATTTTCCTTACAAAAAAAAAAAAAAGTGGAAATTTAAGAAGAAAATCACAGAAATAATATTTGTGAGTTCTAGAAAGCTCTAGAAAGTTCTAGAATTTAACTGATTTCACCTTTCTATTTACTCTTTCCTTGTCTACTACTACTCCATGTGGGATATGATGGTTTGTAAGATACAGAAAGCCAAAAAGTTACTAAGGTTTTTAGAATTCTACTACTAATACTGAAGACTCATCCCCAAACTTTCCAGTTCCTTTCTAAATAACTGCTTAAAATTATGACTACTATTCCAATATTAGACAAGGTTGTCTGCTGTGAAAGTAAATCAGGAAAGTAAAAGGGGAACTGCATAGTTATTTTTGTGGGCACATATTTGGGAGACAAAATAGTCTTCTACATATCTCCAGTGCCACTTTCAGAGGTGGTCCTGAGGCAAAATATTCCCCAACAGTTATGGCTATCTGCATATCTTGTAGTCAATGTGACATCATGCCTGAAAGATTCATTCAGCTTCCAAAAGATCATTCTTTACAGGGAGCATCCACCCAGTCAATGCCAGTAATATAATCTTGAAAGGATTACAGAAGTTATACTGTTCCTGTCACTAAATACATTACTTAATAAGTCAACAGATTTTCCTACTCTTTTAGTCCCGTCTATTTATTTTACTTATGCCTTTAATTTAATGACACTACTTTTCCTGTGTCTCTAGTGAAAGGCACTGAAAATAGCAGGACTGGGGTTTTGGCACAAGCTTCTCTTATACTGCCAATTATTTTGCCTCTCATTGATCTGGTAATACGTGCCAAGTCAATGGTGCATGGTTACTCTAATAGCTCCTCTCATCACTTGTTCTCCTTATCTCCATCACAATCACTGAAGCAAAGAACCTTACTCTACCTTTTAAATATAATTAGATGAGTAATTTGTATACGGATCCACTCATTATTGATTTTCTTTAACACTCCCTCTCCCCCAAAGTTATGTGTAGTAGAAATAGTACATCTGCTCACACATACATTTAGATTGTTAATGATTCTTTTGAACATCTGTTATACTGCTACTGAACAGTTGTGGTTTCTTTAAGAAGGCACAAGGGACTGGACCTGTGCCACCTCAATCTTGGCAATTTTTTTGAGAAAAACACCTTTGGGAGCCATTTATATATATGGTGCCGTATCGACATAAACTATGGCTCACTGTTTCATCACTTCCTTGCCCATTATGTTATTGATCAGTCTGTGCACTTATTCACTACTGGAACACAAACAGCTTCACATTTTTGTTTCATCGCTTGCCACTCAGATGTGCTTAATATCAAAATACCATAACTATTAAGCCACTTAGTCAAATAGGTTATGTAGCTGAACAACAGCTAGGATGAGAACCTCACATCAGAAAATTCATCTGGGCTAGGAGATGCTGGCAGCAATTTGTATGATAATGTAACAGAAGCAACAAAAACTAACCAAGCATATTTATGTGTGGGAGGAGACAAACAATAACATCATGCATTCACAGAAGGTGAAACATCCTTAAAGTGAAAGCTTAAGCTGAAGTCAGTCAGACCAGCAGCTACTGCACTGTAAGAGATTTGAGGTCTGTCACCCCACAATGGAAAGTATGATGAGGCAACAAAATTTCTTTATTCTCAAATTCTCAAATTCTCAAATAATTTCTTTTTAAGATATTGTGAACAATAGTGAACATCTCCTAACCTGAATGTGTATTTGTTTTCTTGCTGGTTGTCCCATGTAAGCAAACAGTGCAGTGATTTATGTGGAAGAATCATTATGGGCAGAATTAATGATGATTTCTAGGGTAGATTTCAATAGCTGCAATTGACTAGCATAGTTTTCACTGCATGTGTGCCTCTGCAGCTACTGTTCAACACAGGGATCAAAAGGGAGAGAACACAGACGGGGGACAAAAACTCTTGGAATATGTTAAACCCTTCTTCACACTGATTTGATTAAAAAAATAAATAAATAAATAAAATCTAGCCAACTGCAAATTCATCTATCAGATACTGATAATTTAGATTCGGAAGCCTCCCTTCTTTTACTTGAGCAGAGATAGTAAACAGCTTTAGTAGGCCTCATAAAAGATGATGGACAGGTATTCGTTCCTATCTTTTATGGCCTCCTTGCAACACTAACTCTCTCAACACTCACATCACTTTTTTTCCACTTGACAGAAATGCTAGGAAGCAAGGGAAAGACTTCATGTGATTTAGGGACTTCCCAAGAGAAGTACTCAAAAAACATGCCCAGAAACCTCCAGCTCTTATCTTTAATTTTCTGAAATTTCATGGGGATCAATCCTCTCTCCTATTCGACATCTGTCTAAAACCATTAAGAGAAACAATGAAGTAAAAGACTGAAATATAGAAATGTTTGTAAAAGACGGATAAAACACAGCTCAAAATATTTTTTACTATGCTTGACTCTGTGATTACTGAATGAGTACTGCTCAAATAAGAAAAATTATAGTTGATTAAAGCTTATCTCTAACAAGGGAAAAGTGCAAGATTAAAAGTTAGTAGTACTGAATTTTTAGCTAGTTTACAGCTAGTGGTCATTGAAGATTCTTCCCATTTTGATAGAACATTACTTGACCTACTCTAATAGAGATTTGTATGTTTTCATAAGTTTTAACTCAGACTTCAGTAAACTGTTCCTACAGCAGCATAACTACTGGAGCTGTACATTATATTTAATCTTTGTTGTCTGATGTAGCTTCAGATTCAATGATCTTTGGTATTAGACTGGCAGAAAAGAGATTATTCTGAGGCAGGATACAATGAAAATTTTGGATCCATCAGATTCCTATTCTGATTTTGCCAACTATGAATTTCATGGAAAATTTTCCTAAAAATCCTAAACACATACATGGCAAGAAGGGACAATTGTCATGACTTAACCAGACAAACTCTTGAAGAACTCAAATCACAGAATTTCAACTAATTCAAGACCACATCTATGGTTTGCAATTGAAGTGAAGTAAAATTTTTATTTACAGACTTTAAACTCCAGAAATTTCACCACATTCTAAGTTACCTTTTCTTCCAGTGATCTAAATCCTGTTTTTTTGTTTGTTTGTTTGTTTGTTTTGTTTTGTTTTGTTTTCCGGTTTAAAATTACAGAGGTTCCAAGCAATGGACCTTTTAGCTTTGTCTGCTAAATTAGATATATTTGCACTACAAGGACGCTAATATTCTTAACTCTGACCTGTGCATTACTGGAATAGTGTGGATGTACTTTGTGTATCTCATTCCTGTTTTTATCAGTAGTTATTGGATGATAAGGGCAAGTATCTCCTACTTCAGTTATATATCTGAAACTTTGGTAGTTTTTTTTTTATCTAAATTTAAGTATCAAGAGTTGAAGAACATTGCAATATTCAACTTTATTTCATTTATGAGACCAATTCCTGATGTGAGAGACTTACAGCATTATAACACTTGTGTACATGTGTACATGTACACTCCTGTACATGGAGCCACAAAATTTTCAAGTAGAGCTGGATGGTTGACTTTGCTTCATCTGAGAAAAGAAATAATGTTGTAGCTATTTTCTCTTGCAAATGAATTGGAGAGAAGCCTGATCAGAGAGAAATAGTGACTTAACAGCTGCTATGTACTTGTTTCCCATTCTACCAGCATGTTTTCAGCTTTCAGAAAACTGTTGCAGTCCATGTTTAACAACAATCTCAGTGGCCAAGCCATCTTCTTTTCCAGAAGGAATTACATGAAATCCCGCCTGAATATAAAAATGTCTTCAAGGGAAGAAAAGAATGTAGCAAGAAATTGATTAAATTTGCCAGTATCTTCCCTACAGAAATTTAAATTATAATCTGTTTAAAACTCTTTCTATATAAAATTTCTTTCTATACCTAGTAGTTTTTACCATGTGTAGATGTGAAATATCAATATGCCTCAAGCCATCGTATTCATATAAATAACTCATATTTATATGGTGCCATTCCGCCGTGAAAGCAGAATTGCAACCTCTGGTGGATGAATGAGTTATGAACCCGACAGTTTCCTGTATGGAATTATAAATGAAAACATTCATTATGTCTCTGTAAAAATATGAATTGCATTAAAAAATATTAATTAATCATTATGAATTCCCCTGCATATCACTTATGATGAGATTTTTTTTAAATGGTTTTCTTTTTCCATTTTCAATAAACAAATAATTATTTTTACTGTTTGTTAAGAAAATGTTGGCCAACATTTTTATTAGAGAAGTAGCCAACTTCCTATTTTACAATGTTCTCAATAGACGTTGATTAATTAAGTGATAGGAAAAACATATTAGAAAGTGTGAACATACAAGAAGTTCATCTGTAATTATTAACTAAATTAAATGGCAGACATTTTAGTTACTGTCTTTCTGTTGCATATAAACTAATTACAAGGCTTGACATAAATTTTGAGAGCTAAATGTTTTTGTTTTTTCTTCCATCAAGTTTCTCAGTAAAAACAATATTAAACTACTATATGAATAGGGAAATTAACTGTGTGAATACAGATGTTTGAAGATGGGAAAGGGGAAAAAAATTACAGCCCCTCCGCCCCCCCACCCCCCCCAGTATATTTTTCCAATTATTCTTGCTATCTAGAAGGGGGGGTTGTTTGTTTGTTTACCTGTTGTTTTCCTCTATGTGTGTGTGCATGGTGTATGACAAAAGTTTTATCAGGCAGAGGTTGAAAGTATTTTCAAGCAAATATAAATTTTAGAAAATTGCTTTAATTAAGTTTAGAACTAAGAGATGTTGCAACTTCAAAATAAACCATGTTTTCTTTTCAATTGTGCTGTAGTAGTTACAACCCAGACGTTGCACTACAGTAAATTTAAAAGTGAAACTGACTAACTAAAATATGACTGAGTTAATTTTCATTGCCTGAGATACAATACCTGTAAAGGACCTACAAGCAAAGTACATTTTCAGAGTTCTGTTAGTTTGAACAGATAAAATAGCCATTAGTGACAAAGTAAAAAAGAAGTGCTTGTCTACGATATAAATTTGATTTAACAGTCTCTTACAGAAACAGTTAAGCTTGACATTGTTGCTAAAATAAGTTATTCAGACTGAATGATAATTCTGTTCCAAGCTACCTACCATCAAACCGAACTAAGCTTGGAGTTTTTGCAAGGGATGCAATAAACATCATTTTGTTAATGTTTTTTTAGTACTTACAAGTTCATTGAAGAGTTTGGTGATGAACAGAAGAAATAAAACTCATTTCTTATAAGTATAAAATGTTTGTATGTACCAGATTTTACAATTTTCTCCCAAAATAGACTCTAGTCTTGTGCTACGGTATTCAGTATCATCTGCAAAGATGCACTGAATTAATTCCACAGCTGAAAATACCTACTTTCTCTCTGTCTTTTGTAATAAACTATAATGTTACAAACATTTTACAGGCTCACATTTATTTTGTCAAAACGTTAACTTGGGGAAGTGGGGATAAGACCTATAAAAATTGGAAAAAACTTTTATGGTGAACTTTTTTCCTTAAATATTTAGGACTGCACAAATATTTCTAGTCCACAAAATATTTCATTAACAGGTAAAAGGAAAATAAGGATTCTATTTTTGGTGAAACAGAGTAGATTATATAAATCTGTTTAGAGAGTCTTACAACATCAGCAACAGATTATACCAGCATCCATTATCCTTTCACATTGTCACTGTGTAGGATTTAGTTGAAAAAATAACAAAAACTGTCAAGAAAAAAAAAAACTTTATTGGTGAACAATCCACTTTACACAAAGCATGTTATTTAACTGAAATAAGATAACAGGGGGAAAAAAAAAGGGGGGGGGAAGGAAAAAAAAAAAAACGGGGGAAAAAAAGGGGAAAGTATAAAATGTAAAATCTTACCCATGCATCAGAGGCTATCAAAACAAGAAACATGGCAGTGTAATCATCTGCCTGATATACTCGGTAGAGCAGGTTGGTGAAAGGTCCCTCACCTCTGTGTAGTGTTGTGCTCTGGGGCAGGAGGAAGAGACGTATCTACAGTAGCATCTTCATTTTCTTGTTCTCCTGTTCCAAAAACAATAAATAAGTATTTGTACATCCAGGGACAAACCCTGGACACATTAACACTTTGCCATGCAAGAAGCAGTTCCTTCATTTTCACTGGAAAAGCAGTTTTATTTCTTTTCCATAGAAAAAAAAAAATACAGAAAATGTATATACCTGTGCTTAGTCATTGTCAGTACAAATCCAGTATAGCACATAACTATAGTTATAACTTCCAATTTTTAAGTACTGCTTTTAGAGAAAATACGCTGAGAATGCTCTGATTTTTCTCTGATGTGGTTTCCCATCATGGAAATAAATTTATTTATTTATTTATTTTACCTTAAGAAAAATTCTGAAAATAATTATGCTATTTTAAGTTTCTCTCATATTCTTCTGACTTTTTCCAAGGAAACAAGATGGGCTACCTGTAATTATTTGACTACATATACTTTTAAAGAGACTTGTTATTGCAAGGATTATTTTTTTCAGAACAGAGCCTATTTTTTCATAATTTTTATAAATATAGTAAATAATAATATCATATAATCACACAATACTATAGAAAAAATGGAATTTGGTGTAGATCTGTGCAGACACAAAACATTCAAAGTTATATAGTCTTTTGTAAGTTTTTGGATCCCCGAGAAGAAATCCTTCCTAAAGTATGCCCTATTTACCACATTAGCATTAAAATAACTGATCATATTGGTTCTAAAATGCATTTCCATTTAATATATTTGGAAGCAGTGCCTTGAAGAAAATTGTGCTGTGTTGAAAGCCACATTCTGTCTACTAAACTACTGCCTTAGACATATCTTATTTTGTGTTTGATGTAAGTGATGCATATGAATTCCTGCCTCTAGTATGCGGCTATAATTTCATCTAATGTCAGTGCATACTGCCTGTGCTCACTGTCTTTTAAAATCAGACTGCTTAGCAAGTTACTTATCACTCATTTAAGGAACTCCAAAAAAAAATTTTAAAGCAAAACAGTGTTGAACATTCATGTTCACAGTAAATACCTTTGAAGACATAATGAATAATAATTATTCTTTCTTCTTACATGTGGAAGCCTCTCTATTTATCTGTTTTGAAATTCATTGCTCCTTTTAAAGTTGGCTAGAAAGGTAGGAAGCATGTAAGCTTAACCACTCTGTTAGATTTGATTACTTAATTCACTGTAGACATAACAATTCTTGTTATAGACCCAGAGGAGTGATTTAAAGTTTGCTTCTCATAACAAATATTGTCATTTGTCTCCAGCTGTAGTAAGATTCATTGTGAGATTTATCTCAACAGACAATTTTTACCAGCTTTTAGTAAAATACAAACTGACTAAGCCCAAACTAGTAATTTAGATTGTCTTTACAGACAGTGGGGAAAGAGATGACTGATCCTTGCTATTTTTAAATGAGATTGATCATCTTATCCAAGTAATTATTTCTCTTCATTGCCTATAAAGCTTCTGGACCTGCTTAAGACATTTAAGGCATTCTGTGCTTAAGCAGCCAAAGGTAGGTGAATCTCACCTTAACCTTTTTGCCTGATAGGCCATCCAGTTTGTGGAAATTCTGGAAAAAAAAAAAAAAAAAATCACTCAAGTGCTGTAATAATCCTTCAAGAGTAAGAACTACTAAAGCATACCAAACTGCACAAGACATTAAAAATAAATAATATTCAAAGACATTGGTTTACCTAGTAATGAAAAGAACACTCATTAAGCATTAAGTTTTATTGCATTAAGATTGATACAAATAATATTGTCAACATTGAGCTTCATTTCAGAAGTTTGGATGCATGAAAAATGACCAAAATTTCCTGGAAAATAGTCTACCTTTCATTATATTTATATTTAATATTGCCAAAATGTATTCTGTTTGTTAAGAAAATGGCTTGCAGAATAACGCTTTCAGTACACATCTTCCTCAAAAAAATGAAGGACACCAGTGACTGAACTAAACTTTCCACCTGACTGAATTGAACTATTTGAACTAGAAATAGTTGAGAAAACACTCGTTTTCTCACTCACTCTCCACTAGAACGTAAACCCAACTGGTTTATATTGGCATAGAAGAAGTCATAGCACAGGGTGAGTAGAAAATACTCATTAAAGAAATATCCTTTACTTAGACTTTCAAGATGTTTTTGATAAAATCCTTCACAGGAGATTACAGAAAGAGAAGTCACAGAATAAATGATAAAGTGCTGCTTTATATTAGAAAAATGACTAAGAGATAGGAAAACAAAGTGTAGATATAAGTGTTCATTTTCCACATGGAAGAAGGTTAATAATGATATGCCCCTACATTTCTTCTAACAGTCATGGTACTTGACACATTTATTACACACTTATTAAAGTCCCAAAGAAAAAGATAAACAGAAAAATGGGTTGAAGTTTTTTACTGAAAAGTAAGTAGGTCAAGAATAAAAAAGAACTCCATGCATAAAAAAATCTAGATAACAAGCTGGTGTAACACCCAAGGAAATTCCTACAGCAGAAGCAAAGGTAGATATTGTATGTAACCACTTTACATTAATTCATGCATAATGTTATATGAATATGTTACATATATATATATAACTATTCATATAATATATATATATTAAAAAAACTATTCATATAACATGTATGTTATATTAATAATTGCCAGGATGGACTATATTTAAGATAGTTCTTCAATGTAGTTAGGGAAACAAAAGAACTGCAAAGCAAGCAAGATGATAATTTCTACTGAAGAAAAATAGAGCACTGAAAATATTTTACCACGTTTCTGTGGATTGTTGGCATGCCATTAGAAAAGTTCTAGAGAAGACGTAAAAGAACACAGAGTAAGACAATATATAAGGGAAAAATTAAAACATTATACCTTAGTTTTAGGATGTCAATGAAAAAGAATTGATATTGTAAAATTATTTTAAATAATTGAAAAGTTAACTGACTCATAATAATTCATATTACTAGGACAAATTTCACCCAAAAAAGCTAAAAGGCAACAAGTTTAAGTTTTTTGTTTCATTATACAGTCTCTAAATGACCTTTGGAACTCGTTGTCACATTGCAGTTATTACTAGGATTAGGTCAGAAAACCACTTAGATGAGCTGCTTCAATTGCAGCCAGAAATATTTTCACTAAATATTACGAAAATCTTTTGAACATTTCAAATAATGAACCTATGGAAAGTGTTCCTGAAAGTGACTGTGGAATCTCCGTCATTGTGGGTCTCACTGTACAAACTGAACAACTGTACAGGTTTTACAAACAACTTGTAACAGTAAAACTTTGTTCTTTTCTGCAGGTGTGAGAAGATTTAATGACATACTGCATTTTCTTCCAAATGTATCATCCCATTAATTTGTTTTTTTACTCAAGCACCAAAAATAAAGGTTCTTTTCTTATAGTAGAGCCTAAGTACACAAGCTGCAGTTTTAAAATAGTCATAAATATGTTTTATTAAAACTCATCAAATAGGATTAAAATTGGTGGGGGAGGTGTAGGACGACAACTATAACAGGAAAATCTGGGAAAAGGGGAAACTGCTACAGAATATGTCAGTTTATATGTTTATTGATGAATTAATACAAAGTAATTTAGTAAGATGTTTTTAGCTATTACAAAAAGCTTCATCTTATCATACTGACTGAAGAGTAAGAAAATGTTTTTATAACAAGGCAAAACTACAGTGAAATTCAGTGAGAATTTGTTCTGCGTGGTAATGCAGCATCTCTCCCTGCAATGCAGAGTTGTTTTAGTTTTATTTTACTGGGCAACATTTGCGTTTTAATACTTCAAAACTTTGAACACTGCAATGTTAAGTACAGCCAATACTGTTCCAATTGAAAAGCATTTCTATATGAAATTTCACATTTGCTTTTAACAGCAAACATCTTTTTAACTTTTAACTTTTTAACTTTTTTTTAACTTTTTAACATTTCCATCAGTGAACACTCTGTAGAATATATTTTTGGATCTAAAATTTCAAGTAATATTCAAAAAGCTGTTATGATTCAGCTTGAATCTCTGTTTGCAAATTTGTCCAGTGGCCTTCTGAGTACTGTTGATATAGATGATTCATAGGTTTTGTTTGAACTCAGGAGAGTTCAGTCATTTCAATTACTGATGCTCAATGCTGTGTGTTAACACTAAAGGTCCAAGGTCCAACTGAACGTGAGTAGTTTGAATAGTTGCATCTCAAAATGGTTAGATGGAAGTGCAAGACTGGAGGACCAAACTAAATCATTCAATAAAAAGAAATCTTCCCAGCCATTGCATTACACAGAAGAACAAATTACTATGAATCAGTATAACTCTTTTTAAAGAGCCCTTCAGAAACTGACCTGTAAGGAAACTTTGCTGTAAAACAAAAAAATAAAAAAAAATAAAAATAAAAATAAAACATTTTTATTAATTCTGGAATAGTTTGTTACAGAAATATTTGGTTATGAAAATCATGAATAAATTTAATAAATTTGATTTGCAGTAAAATATATTTATTTGGCAGTAAACCCAGGACAAGGAGCAAAGGCCGAAAATATTTTAATCTACTGTGCCTAAAACAATGGCACATGAGTCTATACTTCACCAACTGAATAGATTTCTTAATTTAAAAAAAAAAAAATCCATGTTGGTAATAAGTTTCTTATTGTCATTATTCCATGCACCAATTCTGACATAGTTTCTAACTCTCTCAGCCTTTCAGTATTTCCTATCACAATTGGTGTTAGATGGATCTATTTTCCAAGTCCGTTAATGGTTTATTCATTTCTTAGTACCTATTTCTAAATTTTACCATTGTTCTGGAATGGTGTTAGTTTCAACGCAGTGTGGCAAAAGTTTCCAGTCTTTACCCTGGAAACAGGGAATACAGCAGTATCTGAGAGCAAGGCACCACAGACAGAAATCTAGGCCAGGAAATGGAAGTGAAGAAAGTGAGGTACAAGCTTAGCACTCCCTTTTACTCCACCTTCCCTCATTCCTTGCTCCCAATAATACTATACCAGAAGACTGCTCTAGACCTAAATTCTATATTTAAGTGCTAGAATTCAAGCAATCAGAATATTTTCTAGGTTTTCCAACATTTATTCTAGAGTGTTCTAGCTTTAAAAATCTAAATTCTTGTTTCTGTGAGTGGAGGTATTCAGGGAACCACAAAGATGAGGGTGGTTCAGAATGACCGGACTAAGGTGCACCCTCATGGATTTGTTTGGAGATCTGGAGGCTAAAGTTACAGTATTGCATCATCTTCTCCTAAAATCAGGAGGAGTAAAAGACTTACAGAGTTAGGTGCTAAGCAACATGCAGGATGTGTCCCCCATATACCCAGGAAGTACTTGGCTTTGGTCTTTTCAGTCTCTAATACATGTTACTAACCAAGAATGGTACAGAAAGTGCAACAATTCAGGAAGATGGTTTCTGAGCAGGGATATCAAAATAGTCTTTGAGTTTTTCTGCCACACTAGTGCATAGCTGAGGACAGAATTTGACCCTGAAATTTATCTTTTTACTCCTTGCAACACATCATACAAAAGCAGGAAAAAATCTTTTATCATATAGACAGCTGTCTATTATAATTTGACTCTGCTCAAAAATAATGGATCAAACTCTACTCTAGAGAACTACTACTGAAGTCAGTGGACTTCTTCCAAAGATGAATTTGACCTCATATTGTTTTCAAACAGATCAGAGAGCAAGTAAACCAGCAAAAGACAATTAAGTCAGTGATACACTTACCGTCTTGAGTACGCAAGCAATCTGAAAGCCAACATAATGCAGTTCTTATTCACCAGGCATGTAAATAAATCAACTTTAATGTCAATAAAGTCAGTAATGACAGATTTTATCACTGAGTTATAACTAAGCAATAATGATTGGGGAAAAG
The DNA here is from genome assembly GCF_009769625.2 of Cygnus olor. Classification (NCBI taxonomy): domain Eukaryota; kingdom Metazoa; phylum Chordata; class Aves; order Anseriformes; family Anatidae; genus Cygnus; species Cygnus olor. The sequence goes on from NC_049173.1 coordinate 43,389,975, forward strand.
GCAAGTAGCTCACAGCAACAGAAGTGATTTTTTATTTTGTCCTAGGTGAAGCCAAGGGTAACTGAAAAGACTGGCCTTTAGCCTCTCTATTATTAACTGCAAATCATTCTTGTCATGTTAGAAAGCAGATCATTTTTTTCCCAAGTATTACTCACTCTTATGCTGTGTCTCAAACCATGACCTCCTTCAGAGGTGCTGCCATCCATTTCCAATTAGCCTCTGTGTATTAGTAAGGTTTTATTTTAAAGAAATCAGGACCAGCAATACATTTCTATTTCTTCTGTAAATGTAGTTACTGGTTTAATTCATCCATTAGCTGTGATAACAGAAATCAGTAAACAAATAAAAAGCCAACCTGAAGATGATTACTTTACAAGAAGAAATCCTGCACTAAATACTCTAAGACAGCTGCAGCACTCCACTTTCAGTGGCTGCATTTCAGTAAGGAGTAAAACAAATTTTATAGGGGATAAGTGGCTCTTCTAAAATCCTTCTAAACTATTTGATTCAGAGTTATAATAAAAATACCAGTTATTATTTTTCTTGATGTGTTGAAGAAGGAGGAACACAAGATATAAATATTTTTAAAGTATTGTATTAAGTAGGTAGACGATCTACAGAACATCTCATCTAATTTTAACACACATAGCCACTTTAGAAGTAAATGAGTTTTTTCAGCTGTTTTCAAAACAGGGTTAGTAAGAGTTTGTGCAATTATTTTTCTGTCTCTTCATCTTAAACAAAAATAATACATATTTTTGTTATGTATGTAGTTTTTCTCCCTATGGGATATGTTTAACAATGGTCAATTGCCATGTTTCAGTAGTTTTGGCTGACATTCAATAAATGTCTAGGCAGCTAATAATGCACTTAGTTCTGTTAGTCCACCCATCAGTCCATCACATCTGCCTGTCCTCATAAAGACTGTCATTAAGCAACATAGCATTTCTCTGACTTCCTCTCAGTATTCACTGTCCCCTGAATGCCTGTAAGGTAAATAATAAGTGCTCACAAATATTTAAATCTTTTCTTAAGATTAAGATAAATAAGAACTTCTTCTAAAATAAGCAACAAATAAACCATTTCTTTTACCATTTCGTGAATGGAAATTGAAACCTTCAAATTTGCATGACTGTTAGTCAACACTCAATTGAAATAGTATGAAAACACAAGACCTTTCTATTGTCCATAAAAATTACACAATTATTCACCAGACACATAACCTCCAAAGACAGTGTTTTAAGGAAAATAGCATTAAATAAGCTCAGCATATGCTATCTGTTTGGGACCACACATTCTGACTGCCTGTTACAGTCTTAATGTCAGGACTGAATGCCTCTACAGACTTTTTTTACATCTGAATAACTTGTTCCACATGGAGAGACCTAGTGACAAGACTCATAAAGCAAATATGCTATTGTATTAGTATGTGTCTTTGTTCATAATACATTTGAAATTGACTGCAGTTACAAAAGAAACACTAAATATTTGATAGAAAATGTTTTCTGTGTTAACACAAGAAGGAGGAACTAAAAATAGTGGAAGGAAGAACAGTGATATCAAATTGAATGTAGGATATTCCTACAGGAGGAAGGATGTCATTCTATGTAATTAAAAATTAAAAGTAAATTTTGTCACACTCTTACATAATATTATATATCTATTCTATTCTACTGTGCCTTTGTTTGTAACCTCATCTTCAGGAGAACGAATACTGAGGGTAGACCCTCAGCATGTATGTATGTTCTTTTTACCTTTATAAGAATATGTGGAACATCTAGCAAACGGTGATATTGAACTTAATACCAAAAGGAAAAAAAAAAAAAAAAAAAACTATCTGGGAACTAAAAACACTGCTTTCCATTTCTTTTGAGCTTTTGAGCTGGTTAGCTAGAGGACCTATCCTAAGCAGATCATTTGTTATCCTAAGTAGTATTTTAAAGCATTTTAATATTCTATGCTTTGTAGTCAACATAATTTAAATTGTCTATGTGCCAGAATAGTAAAATAGATTGCGGAAATAAAGTGATGCACTTCAAAAGGAAGCATTATTCAAATCTAAGTCAATAGATGTTTCAGGAAAACAAAGTGTTCATAGGATCTAATTATACTTTTTTTTTTTTTGCATCTTCTCATAAGATAACTGTTCTTCAATTACTGATACAAACGTACCCGTTCAAAGAGAATACTGTCCAAGGCAGTGTCTATTCTGCAGCTGTAACAGACCATACAGAAACATTCTGGAAGAACCCTTTTAGCCATACATCCAGCAAGTGTTAGCAAAGACATATAGTGAAACATATGTTGTGCTATAAAATATGATTCCATATGCCCACTTGTGAAACTATCCTGGACATGTGCTATTGATATTATGTTTGAACAGCCATTCAATACTGTCTCACAATTTGTGCAGTCTGTGTAAGTGTCCCTACATCTTACTGTAAGAAATTTCTTATGCCCTGTTCTAGGTGTGTGCCTACTTGAGATCATGAATGCAGACATTAATTAGCAAACTTGTAGGATATAGAAGGATGGTATTTGCATGTCGTTTGTTTTAGTTATTGCTAAGGAAGTCTCAACAATAAGTACAGTGCTGCTGATTGCATAAGAAGTGCATGCAGATGTGTTTGTGCTTGCAGAAAATTACAAATGCACATTCAGTCACAGGAAAAAAAAATAAAAAAGAGAGAAAGAAGAAAAAGAAGAAAGAAAACCATGCATTTTATATGTTTTCCTGGAAATGTATGAAAGAGGTCCATTGTGACAGAAAATTAGGCAACAGCTGGTTGTAAATATTAAAAGGTAATCTTAGCTGTAGGCTAGCTGTCTCTACCAATAGTGACAAAGGCCACAGAAAGGACATTGCTGACTTAGGTTAGGTCCCCAGTCCAAAACTGTTGTAGGTTCAATTACTGTGGTTGAAAATTTGTAATGTAGGTTATCACTTTTCTAGTGGGTAACTACAGGGAATTCTGATACCGACCAGACATGAGACAACTGCAAGAAAAGTTCCCTAGTCAAAAGCTTCCCAATTTCTCCATTACAGTAGCATCCTTTCCTCTTCCCCCTCCATCTGATCTATTTCTAACTCCTAAGACAAAGATAGTAGTTATTATATTGGACACTATCATGAGATGTAAAAGGAAATTCTTTCTACCATGCTGACATGAACCCTTACAATTATCTTTTTAATTCACCACATCTGGAGAAAATGGGCCTAATAAAAATAATGAATCATTCCATTATCTAATATTATATGGGGAGCAGTAAAAGATAAGCAGAATGTTCAGCATTGTTATTTCTTGTTATATTTTTTTAGCTAAAGTCATTAAGTACTAGGTGCTAAACAAACACAAAGAGCTGTGTATTTGGTCATTTCCAGGTCACATTCATGTGAGATGCTTACTTGAAGGGTTCACTTTGAATAAATATATGACATCACTGTGATAAGTATGCTAGTAAAACAACATCTTAGCATGCTAGCCAAGCTCTTTACCTCTGGTCAGGATAAAAACAAGAATGAGAATGCTCTAACACACAAAATCTACTATAATCTTCCTGACAAAAATTGTGGGAAAGCCTGAAAAAAAAATATACCTGATGGCAATTCATACAGCTGTATTAAGACTTACTTTTCATTATTTCTGTGCTGTATTTCAGTGCTTAAATTTTAGGCAACACATTCCTCAGAAGAACCAAGCCATATAAGTCTCTGTAGAAAGTATTAGGCCCTATTTGTGGCACAGCATATTTAATGGAACTTCAGCTGTTTTACAGTATTTGCATCCCAGTGGCACATAGTTTTCTGGATCCACTAAATAGAAACACATAAAAATAATATTCAGTATGGAAATGCACTGATAGGCAATAAAATGTTGTGAATTGAACAAACAGGTCAGTGGAAAAAAGCTCACTATAACGAGAATCAGAACTGAAGAAATTCTTGTGGTTTAACAGACCTAGATTCTTGTTTGCTTGTTTGTTTTTAGTTATTCCACTGGTTATCTTTACAAAGTATTTTGAGAAGAATACAGGCTTAAGCTTTTTGTTTCCCTCCCTGAGATACTTTATCCAAGCATGAATGAAAGAACTATACTCTAGAGGTAGTCTTTACACTTTATCTTGATAATGTCAGCTTGTAGTTGCTTTAATGGAGGTTTTCTTCATATTATTAATAGAAAATAATAATTTATGTGTTATGCAACATTACATAACTATCATAAGTGTCTATAATTTGCCATAGAGAGAGCAAGAAACCGTGGCAGAAAGAAAGGAGCCACATTCACTCAAATATCTTTCACTCAAATTTCTACTGTCAGTTATTTCAGGGAAGTTATTCTCAATTTATTTGTGTGAAATTAAACTCACAATCTTTTGCAATGAGTGAATATTAAGAGAAACAAACCATGGATTTAGGCCTTTAACAAGGCCAGTGGGATCAAAGGAGAGGAAGACTAGCACAAACACATGCTTTAAAGGGATAAACATGTTAATTTAAACTGTGTCAGTTTTACAGGATGAGAAATTGTAATGACTATACTTATATTATCAAATTCATTCCCAGCTGCACAATATAGCAAGAAAATTGTGAGTACTAATAGTAATTCAACTGATTTTCAATGGCTGTGTTCGTTTTTAGCAAGACTGAGAAGGCAAGAACATTGCAAGACCTTCTATGCTTAGGGGTTTTTTTTCTTTTTCTTTTTTTACTTTGTACTCTATAAGTTGGTTGCAAGGCATTCTACAGACTAGCTTGTCTGTTCAAAAGTATATTCAAGTTCAGAGATGTTTTCCATGTATTTTCATTATTTGAACCTACAGATTTAGATCTGTTTTCAAAGAAAATAGACATGTTATCTGGACTGTGGAATTTATAAAATGCATTAGAAAAGAGAAAGTACAGAAGTTTCAGTGTCTGATGAGAAAAGGGTCAAAAGAAGTGAGGAGGTGAAGAGAATATGTCCTATACTTGATCAGAACCTGTAATATTCACTTCTTCATCATGCAAAAGTTTGCAAAAGCTTAGTTAAAGAATTTAATCTAATTACACAGATCCAATCACTCTACAAAATTAAATGTCCCTGAAAAAATATTTACATCTCAGAGCAAGTAACATTGTATCTAACATACTATCTCAGGTACAGTTAGAATTAAGAACACTGTGGGGAGAGACAGGGATCTCCAAAGACAGGTCAACAATACTAAGGCAGAAGCTATCAGTTAAAGGTATTAATAATTCTTTAGGTAACCACTGTGGCCCCTTCTCTCCTCTCTGTCCTTTTTAAATTTATTTTTATTTCCCTCTTGCTGAAATGTTACTTGCTTTTAGCAGTTCTATTGAAGGAATACAGAAAACCTTGACTGTCTTTTTTATTTCGAAACCTACTCCCAATATCTATAACAAAGCTGAGCTACTATAACCATGAATTTCTTGCTGGGATGTTCTCAAGCTTCTGTTTCAGAGCAGTGGAAGGCTTTGCTGTGCCTTTTGTACCATACATCACACACATGCTATTTTTCTTAGCACAGGCTCAGAGAGGACGTGGTCTGCTGGAGTCAAAGTGCAAAGCACAAATAAGTAAACATGCTTTTGTTCTATTGGCTTTCTTTTTCCTTCTTTGTCCTTCATTATCCAGAAAGAGCTACTTGTTCAGTCTTCCAGGTTCAGTCATGCTGTTTGATTTTATGTTTGAAGGAGAAAAATGCTACAAGGCCTGAATCACTGGTCTTATTTGTGTTGATGCAAATGAGGTTAGAAGTCAGCTTAATAGTCAGTCCAGCAGGGCTTTTCTGCCTGAATAGGAGAAACTTGGGGGTGCAACAGCGCTGCCAACACTTAGTAGTTCTCTGTACCTCATCTGTGATATGAAGAATAGGCACAGTGAAGAAGGCATGATCAAGGCATCAGCTCATTGCTTGCCCACAGAAATCTATGTCCAAATAAAAACATTTTTGAGCTGCACTATGTAATTGTAAGGGTAATGCTAAGGATGAAGCAGCCATCTCATTGTTGATATTGCTTATTTGACATGCATATTTACCACATTCTTATTTAAGCAATGGATTAATCTAGAATGGCAACTAATTAGAACCTCTAGACTGTAAAGTAACTGCAATGTCTTATGCTCATTGTCTACTGTTTGCAACCATCTTTCTAATTCTTGTCAACTAAAAGGTTTTAAAATAATTACAGATTTCTGAAAAATGTATTTAATTTTGTCAGCCATGGTCATATGTGTTCTGGTTTTTTGTTAATCTTGTAGCCACATAGAGGAAAGTTCATATACCTTATGGGTGGGACATAGGTGGCTGTTTAATTCTGAATTATAAATTTTATGTTACAACTTTTCAAAAAGAATTCACCTAGAAAAGAATAGTAATTTAATCAATTAAAATGATTAAAATACTGAGAAAATTTAGTTTCACATATTTCTTCATTAAATATGTCACTCCACATGTACCTGAAAAGCACATTTCATAACTTTACTAGTCTGAATATTGTCTTCATAATCTTCATCAACATCTATGGCTTCTGAGTACAAATGCAAGATCTGCCATATATTTCCCTTTTGAAGTCTTAATTCTCCAGTGAGACTATGTTTGGACTGTCAGTTTTGTCTGGAAAATGCTTAGAAATGACACCAGTGACTAGCAATATAAAACCAAAAAATAAAAAAAGACAAGGAGAGAATCTCCTGCTACATGATAAATTTTGAGCTTTATTTTGTGATGATAAGAACTATAATTTTGCTTGGGGATGGAGGAGGAAAGAATGAGAGAAGGGGAGAGGGCAACTGAGAAGACAAAAGAGAGGGAGAAAGGAAGAGAAGGATGAAAGGAAGGACACGTGTATTTGAGTTACCTAATAGCAATATTATTTCGCATCTGTAAAGGTGAATTTGTGCCAAAATCTGCTGAATCTGATTTTTGCCAAATCAGAAACAAATATTATGCAATTTTGAATAAGCAAGACTTTTGAAAACAGTAATTCCCTTGTTAATGAAAATTCTATTACTAGTTTATGTAGAGTAACACATAAATCATTTTGCATTAAAAATAGTTATTTCATCAATGAGAAATAAAAAAACAAGCCTAAAAGAGACCAGTTGGCATTTCAGACTCATTTTTTATTTTATTTATGTAATGCTTGTTGATTATGATAATTGATCACTCCGATAACTTCAAAGATATAGCTAATTGGTAAAAGTAATTTAGTTGTCTTTTATGTGAAATATTCCTAATTATCAAAGAACATTTAAATAAATTACCATAATACTGAAGGTCACACAAATATTAGCTGCAGTTGTGCTTACTGTTCCATAGATATATATATATGTAGATATGTAGAGACAGAAGAATATCTAGAGTACGTCTAGTATATCTATGTAGATATCTGGAGACAGAAGGAATAAAATAAGTGAATTTTATTAAAATGAAAATAATAAATTTCTTTCTTTGGAATTTCACTACAAACATTTATTTTCTTGGCCTTTTATCTAAAATCAAATGTAACATCAGTTTAATATTAAATATAGCAATGTAATTCCATCCGCTTTCTACTTTGTCAAAGCTGGAACAACATCTTGATTTGTTCTTTTCTTTCTTACCATAGAATCATAGAATCTTTTCTTTCTTCAAATGTTGTAATTATTTTTTAGTGTAAAATCAAGTAATTGTGATGAGAAAGTGACATACAGAAGTTTAGCTGAAGCCTTTGATAGATATTGGAAAACAAACATTTTGTCCTTGCCTCACATGTCCTAGGTCCTCTGGCCCTAGTACTAATTATGAAAGACGTTGGCGGGGGGGGTTAGGTTGGAAATTAGGATAAATTTATTCTCAGAAAGGCATTGGAAGGGGTTGCCCAGGGAGGGGGTGGAGTCACCGTCCCTAGGGGTGTTTAAGGAAAGATGGGACATGGTGTTTAGGGACATGGTTATATTCCCATGGTTTAGTGGGTGATATTGGTGGTAGGGGGATGGTTGGGCCAGATGATCTTGGAGGTCTTTTCCAACCTTATTTATTCTATTCCATTTTTCTATGCTAGGCCTCCATCATGATATTGAAGAATCCATAGTAAGTGCCTGGACTTTCTACATCTGTATGAGGAAAATTAAGGTTTTCAAAATAACCTCTGAAACTGCCATGGCACTGAGCATATAACCCCCAACATCAATTAAGTCAGCTGGAAGCTGCTCAGCACTTGCCAGGAATTCTAAGCAGAGGGAAAAAAAAAAAAAAAAAAAAAAAAGAAGAAGAAAAAAAAGAAAGTATCTCTATTTTCTTAAAGAGTATTTCAGCATAAAGCAAAAGAGTTTTTGGAAGTGCAGACAAGATTTCAACAAGCTTTCTCCAATCCCCTTACCAATGAGTGAGGTGTTCAGTGTTAGTTTTCACTCTCTTTTTCCTGCTGGCACAATGAAACTTGAACTGTATTGTACACAAGAACACAGACACAGATTATTTCCTGTTACCATTTTCTTACTGAACTTCCCAGGAGTTAGGGGTGCTTTCTTGAGTTTTGTTTGTTTGTTTGTTTGTTTTGTCTTGTTTTCATAATAGGGAGAGAAATGCATTTTCCACTTTCCATGGAATTTCCATTTCCAAGGAATGACCATCATTACAATCTGACAGCAGAAAAGATGTAGGGGAAATTGTCTTGAGATTAATTGTCTTGAGAACTTAAATTGTCTTGAGATTAATAATGGTGATGACAGAGTTGAATGTTTATGGGTAAGAACTGGGGGGAAGGCCAATGGGGTAGATGTTCTGATGGGTGCCTGTTAGAGACCGCCTAAGCAGGCTGAAGAGGCAGATGAAATATTCTACAAACAGCTGGGAGAAGTCTCACAATCACTAGCCCTTTCTCTTGTGGGGAACTTCAACTTACCAGATGTCTGCCATAAATACAATATAGCAGGAAGGAAATAGTCTAGGAGGTTTCTAGAGTCTGTGGAAGATAACTTCCTGACACAGCTGGTGAGTGAGCCAACTAGGGACAGTGCCCCACTGGAACTTTTTTCTCATAAATAGAGAAGGACTTGTGGGTGAAGGTTGGAAGCCATCTCGGGCACATCAATCATGAATTAATAGAGTTTTTGATTCTTGGAAAAGTAAGAAGTGGGGTTACCAGAACTGCTACCCTGGACTTCCAGAGGCCAGACTTTGGCCTGCTAAGGTTGGTGGAGTCCCTTGGGAGGCAGTCCTGAAGGGCAAAGGAGTGCAGGAAGGTTGGACACTCTTCAGGAAAAAAATCCTAAAGTCACAGGATCAGGCTGTCCCTTCATGCCAAAAGATGAGCCAGCACAGAAGACCAGCCTGGCTGAACAGATAGCTGTGGCTAGAGCTTAGGAAGAAAAAGAGGGTTTATGACCTTTGGAAGAAGAGGCAGGTCACTCAGGAGGACTACAAAGATGTCATGAGGCTGTGCAGGGACAAAATTAGAAGGGCCAAATCCCAATTTGAGTTCAATCTGTCTATTACTGTTAAAGAAAATAATTAAAAAAAAAAAAAAAGTTTTTATAAATACATAAACGAGAAAAGGAGGACTAAGGAGAATCTCCATCCTTTTTTGGATATGGAGGGAAACATAGTGACAAGAGATGAGGTTGTCTGTAGGCTGATGTATTTAATGCCTTCTTTGCCTCAGTCTTTGGCAGCAAGATCAATTGTTTTCCATGTACTCAGCCCCCTGAGCTGGTAGATGGGCACAGGGAGCAGAATAAAGCCTTCATAGCCCATGAGGAAATGGTTAGTGACCTGCTACTCCACTTAGATGTATACATATCTATGAGGCCAGATGGGATACAGCCAAGGGTACTAAGGCAGCTGTCAGACATGCTCATCAAGCCACTTTCCATCATCAATCATCAGTCCTGGTTATCGGGGAGGTCACCATCAACTGGTGGCTAGCAAATGTGATGCCCCTCTACAAGAAGGGCCAGAAGGAGGATCTGGGAAACTACAGGCCTGTCAGTCTAACCTTGGTGCCAGGGAAGTTCATGGAGCAGCTCATCTTGAGTACCATCATGAAGCACTTATAGGACAACCAGGCGATCAGGCCCAGTCAGCAAGGGTTTATGAAAGGCAGGTCCTGCTTGACAAACGGTCTCCTTCTACGACAAAGTGATGCACTCAGTGGATGAGGGATGTGGTTTACCTAGGCTTCAGTAAGGCTTTTGACACTGTTTCCCACAATATTTTCCTGAAGAAGCTGGCTGCTCAAGGCCTGGACAGGTGTTCTCTTCCCTGGGTTAAAAACTGTCTGGGTGGTTCAGCCCAAACAGTTATGGTGAATGGAGTTAAATCCATCTGGAGGTTGGTTATTAGTGGTGTCCCACAGGATCAGTATTGCAGGAAGTTTTCTTCAATATCTCTACAAATGATCTGGATGAGGGGATTGGATGCAACCTCAGTAAGTTTGCAGACTACACCAAGTTAGGCACAAGTGTTGATCTGTTCGAGGGTAGGAAGGCTCTGCAGGAGGATCTGGATAGGCTGGGCTGATGGGCTGAGGCCAGCTGTATGAAGTTCAACAAAGCTAAGTGCTGGGTCCTGTACTTGGGGCACAACAACCCCATGCTACGCTACAGGCTGGGGGAAGAGTGGCTGGAAAGTTGCCTGATGGAAGGGGACCTGGTGGTGTTGGTTGATAACCAGCTGAATATGAGCCAGCAGTGTGCTTAGGTGGCCAAGGCCAACAGCATCCTGGCTTGTATAAGAAACAGTGTGGCCAGCAGGACTAGGGAAGTGATTGTCCCTCTGTACTTGGCTCTGGTGAGGCCACACCTTGAATACTGTGTTCAGTTTTGGGCCCCTCACTACGAGAAGGATATCAAAGTGCTGGAGTGTGTCCAGAGAAGGGCAACAAAGCTAGTGAAGGGTCGAGAAAACAGGTATTATGAGGAGTGGCTGAGGGAGTTGGGGTTGTTTAGCCTAGAGAAAAAGAGGCTCAGGGGACATAATATCGTGCTGTACAATTACCTTGAAGGAGGCTATAACAAGGTGAGGATTGGGTTCTTCTCCCAAGCACCAATTGATAAGACAGTAAATGGACTCAAGTTGCGCTGGGGGAGGTTTAGGTTGGGTATTAGGAGAAATTTCTTTGCTGAAAGAGTTTTGCAGCATTAGAATAGGCTGCCCAGGGAAGTGTTTGAGTCACCATCCCTGGAGGTCTTCCAGAAATATGTAGATTTAGAATTTAGTAGCATGGTATAGTGGTGGACTTCAGTACTAGGTTAAGGGTTGAATCAGGTTGCCTTAGAGGTCTTTTCCAACCTGAATGATTCTATGATTCTAAATTAGATACTTCTCTATTTCTTATTTAAAGGAAGTTGTAGCTGTCGCTGCAGTTTGTATGGAGCCTAGCCAACTGCCATGTTAAACGTCTCCTAAGACTTCCTTCATAAAATTTAGGAGAAACACTAGCTTCTGGATTCTAAGGTTAAAATGACAAAATGGTGTAAAGTAAAAGCATTAGACTAGGGATCGTTTTGTCTAACATTTTTTGGATACACATTAAATATTAGACTTTCAAATCAAGGTTAGGTTCAATTTCAGCTGAAGTTGTGACCTTCTATAGCTGAAGAAATAAGTGTTAAGCTGATGACAAGATTAATGATATTTACATGCCAAATGACAGAACTGAAACTGAAGTACTGATTAAAGATAATTAGTCAGTGTAATGCCATTTTGAACCTATGGAAAATTTTATAAAATCAACAAATAATCAGAGTTTGGGTATGTTCTGAATCCATAAGCAGTGAGGACTTATTTGCAAAGTTGTCATCATATTTACTTCTTTGTTTGCTCATGGAGACCATTTTTTACTTCTAATATTTCAGTAGTTCCTTAGTGCCACAATGACTTCAATTATAGCTGTGGAGGAAAAATATTTATGAATATCACCCTTGTATAAAATATCCACTTGGAAAAAAATATATTAAAAAAAAATAATAAGTAATTTAAAAAGCATCAATCTGTTCCATGAGATCTAGAACTAATAAAGCCATGGATTGGATTAACATCTTGACTGACCAAATTTGGCCAAAGGTAGGTACCTAAGTACCTAGGACCAAGGTACCTTCAATTTCTGACCAAAGCTTTTTTTCATTATATCAGTGTTACCTTATTCCATGGTGTCTGAAAATTTTTCTTCAAACAGGCAACTGACATGATCTGCATAATTTTCTTGGCTGTATATTTCCAAAAATTATTAAGAACATAATTACCTTTGACTCCTTAATCACACTCAAAAATTGAAGAAAATCCATCAATAAGTTCAAAAGAAAAGGATTCTTCCATGGAGTCTGTCTAAGCAAAAAATTTCTCAGGCTACATCCAAAAAAAATGCATAGTATTAAAATTGTACAATTAAATTTCATTAATCTTCTACAAATTGGAAAGGGTTAACAGAAAGAAGAAGAAAAAATGTGGCCCTCAAAAAAAAATATATATATATAATTTATACTTTGGAGTACGGCTTTTTTGTACAGATGCCAAATTGAATTTACTCAAACTACAAAAATAATAACAAAAATATTTAACAGAAAAAAAAATGCATTCTTAACTTGCTAATCTCACAGGAAATTAATGGTACTGGTAACTAAATAATTAGAAATGGGAATTTGTGAACAACTTTATTAACCTTATATTAATTTGCGAAATGAGAAAAGAAAATAAAGAGAAAATTTTGCTCCCAAAAGTTATGTATAGCATACAGAATAAATTGCAGCTGTAATAAAAAGGGATATTTCTCTCATTTATAAAAGACCAAGTTATAATCCCATTAAACCAAAACTGTTAAATCAGCTAAAATACTACCTTCACATGAAACATTTCACTTTCAGTAATGAGGGGTTAAACCAATAAAATTATACCTTTGTAGACTAGAGGAAAAAAAAAAAGTCTATTCTATTTTCAACTGCTACAGTAATAAGAGATTAGGAAAGAAAACATATCTTCACGTAAGGAAATGTCATTGCAGCTCTACCTTTTAAAGTCTCTTTAAAGCACACTTCCTTGATTTCTGTTAGGGACAGAATCCTGGGGAGAATACTACAGCGAAAGGGGCTTGCTCTAGCAAGCTGTCTAAGCCTTTCTATAAGAAATACAAAAAGCCATATAAGCACCACTGAAGTCTTGGGACAGATTGTGGACCATTTCATCATGCTAGTAACCAATTAGCTGTCCTGTTAGAGACAATGTCAGCTCCCGCTAAAAAATAAAAATAAAAATAAAAATAAAAATAAAAATAAAAATAAAATAAAAATAAAAATAAAAATAAAAAAATTGAACATGTGTTAAATTTGAAGTGAACTGAACCCATAAGGAAGAACGAATCTCAGCAAAAGTAGACTTGCAATCTGGTCTTCATTGCTTACTAATTTGGTAAGGTAAGAAGATTCCATAAAGTGAGAGAAACTAGGGCAGTGCTAAGTCATGCAAATAAATCTCTATAACTCTGCTAAATTAACAAGGCTGAGGAGAAAGAAAAATCTGTATGGCAGAGGGATAGATACACTCTAGAGTAGATACACTTAAAAGGCTTAGAGTGAACATATATGTACAGGGACTGTTTTTAGGTTTTTCAGCCATTTCTATTCTCAACAGAGTAAGAGGCTTTCTTGGTTATGCTGAAGAAAATGGAAGTAAGGGCAGCTGTGCAAAGCAGCCTCTGAAAGAAATGCTTTCAAAGTTTCTGTTAAAAATGCTGGTTCCCAAAGGCAGCTGCTCAGTGCCTCATGATGTATTCACAGCGCAGCCTCCTTGCTTGGCCCACCACCCTGCTGCACCTGCTCCTCTCAGCTTACTTCACCTGAGTCGATCGTGACAAGAGTAACAAATCACTACAGATCCAGTGCTTGACAGAAAGCTCAGTGATGCTTTCCCTACCTCCTCATCTGTACCACTGCAGAGCCAAGCTGCTGGTTGTAAGCTCAGAGCATCAGGTACTAGCTATATGTTTACCTTCCTTTCATTCCTCCCTATTACAATTTCTCCTTACTGCGAAGTGACTCCTATATAAAAAGTACCTTGCTACCACTCAGAATTTTAATATGGTGTGTGAGATCTTTCTTCTATTATGACTCTCAGAGGACAATATTAATATCTCACGAATTGGTAAAGATACTTCCAGAAAAATTAGAAGTGTATTTATTGGCAAATGGCAATATTTATCATTCTGATCTATAGGAAAACATCCACAACAGTAATTTACCACAGTCATGTGACTTGGAGCCCTGTGTCACCTCTATCACCTGAGTTTAGGTCTAGCCTTCACTTTTAAAATTCTTGGTTTTAGTTAGGCTACTCTCTACTATCTGCATAGTTGGCACCATGGATTAGAAGATGTGCCCTGAGATTTTCAAAATGTCGGTATTCTCTATCCCATACACCTGACAAGTCCTCTTTAACTTTTCATTGCTTCCAAAACACTACTACAGTCGCAGTATTTATTACATTCACTATAAACAATACAAGAAATATGTATTTTGTTACAAATATTTTTATTGACGTTCAAAACTTTTGGTCCTCTTTTCTAAATACTCTTCAAGATGTAATCTGACTAAGAAAGATTATTTATTTTTGTCAGTGGAGTGGAATCCTTTAGAGCTGGTTATGTTTTTTTATTTGTAACAGTAATAAAGGAGCTTCCTTGGTTGTGTTATTTGTACCTCTTAAACAATTAGAATGAAAAGGGTTCAAAAGCTCAAAAAAGGATAGATGGCTTGCTTGGATTTAACAGATTACTGATTATAATAGAGACTGGAAGGTTAAAATTAAACTTTTAATAAGATCTAAATAAATAAATAAATCTCTGGCTAATAATTAACTGCATTTTCATAGGATTTGCTATACTGAGCACTTATAACACATATGCTATGCTTTGTATCATTTATTGCACAGCTTGAAGTATTAGTTTTGCCATGGTTTGACTAAACTGAAACTAAATTTTAAGCTACAAAAATTAACTTACAGTAAAAGAAAATACCACAAAACTTGTATCATGGGGCTTGTTAGACTTGTTTGGGGAAGTGCTGATTGTCATTGATAATAATTCAGGCAGTAAACAAATTGCAGACAGATCAAGACAGCAGAGCTTTAGATGCTAAACAAATCCTACATTTAGTAAATTCCCAATCTGATAAAGACAAAATATTCTCTGGCATGCAGTTCAGAACCTCTCTGATGAAGAAAACTTGTATTGTAACATTCAGAAAATGATCGCACTGTGCTTGTAAAATTTTCTGTTTCTCTCAGGCACAAACAGGAGAGTTAGGCAACTCAAGTTTATTTTTCTCAACAAGGGACCAAAGAGGTTCTCTTATATATATTCTACATCAAGAATCAACCGTGGAGCTTTCATTGGGATTTCAAATATGTAGTTTGAAGTGCCTGAACTTTCCAGAATCTGAAGCAAGCAACCAATCTGCCTGGCTATTTTTCTGCAGCACTTCGCCATTTCTTTAGAGAATCGTAGCAAATCTACATATTTACTATGGTATTTTATTTAATCTCTCAAAGTAAAACTGAAACCTGGGGATTTATGAGAGGAAAAAATAATTAGCAGAGAGTTTTCTATCTGGGATTACACAGGGGACATGTAAAAAGGATGAGATTATTTTCTCTCACAAATCAAAGATTTTAGAGGAATCTATTACATACCCTGTCTTCTCCACTATCTATAGTTTTTTTGTCTTTAATCTTGCCCAGATACACTGTTGCCACTCTACAGTATTAAGTCTATATTTATAGGGATTCTGCCATGTCAAAAGAAAAATATACAAAAATAACAGAACTCATTCCTCTTCATTCTGCTGGGAAGAAAAACAATCAGCCTGAAGTGTATTTATCACAGATCTTACAGGAACAGTCCTTCCCAAAATAAGGATACAATTTCTGCTGAACATGTATGAAGTATAAGTATTGATATCAAAAACATTGGGGGTGGGGGTGGTAGAGAGAAAAAATTACTGAACACAGGTAGCAACAGGTTATAAAGATAATATTCTGGGATAATTGGAATTGCAGTCATAGTGTCTCAGAGCAAATATATTCAGACCCCTAAAGTGTCTTTTTCTCATTATCAATATTTTCCTGTATTTTTAAAATGGCCTGAATATATATTTCAAAAGTTTCACAGTTCTGTTATTGAGTGTCTATCTTGGCAAAACTACAATGGACTCTCCATTGATTTCAAAAACAACTTTATTGTCTAATTGGAGAAACAGTCTCAACCAACAGTCAGAGGCAGCTGGTCAAAACAGGTGTTGCAGAAAATTATAATCCTACTTTGATTGATCCTCTTTTATTTTTTACCTTCAACCTCCAGTTATGCATGACAGGTATCCAAACAATCCAACATATAGAGTCAGTAGTAACAATCTGAGGTATTGTCAGGAAAAAAACTCGTGAATGACTGGAAGTCAAAAGGGAGAAAAACAGAGGAGGATTTCACAAAAATCTATGCATTTTTTGCTAGAAAATAAGAGTTTATTTCTAAATGTGCCACATAGGTATTTTTTACACACAATTTCTGGACAGCTTGGGTTTCACAACTCATTTTTAAAGCAGTTTTCACATGGAAAAAAATTTGGAATACCAATTAAAAATTACATTAATCAACAGTGTACATATTGTAACAGTTGAGTAAGGGAGTTTAAAGACTAGTTTAGTTCAGTTTAGCCTTTATTCTTGTCAGTGATACAAGCAATAAAGCCACATGTATCAGATGTATCTAATCTTCAGCTATTACCCAAATTTCAGGGTGACTGGATATTTTGGCTATCCACTTTCTATCAGTTTGGTCCAACATAACCTCATAAAGAAACCAGATTTTAAGAAAATTCAGAGTTCTCATTCTGTGAAATTGGATCCCTTTCTAAACCTCACTGTACTATCACAAAGAAATGTTTGATTTGTTGTCTGTCCATTGCATACGGACAGGAATTTTTATGACAAGAAGTAAGCATTATCTGTTACATACTCTTAGAAACATTTCTTTTCTACTCA
This sequence comes from Cygnus olor, assembly GCF_009769625.2. Classification (NCBI taxonomy): domain Eukaryota; kingdom Metazoa; phylum Chordata; class Aves; order Anseriformes; family Anatidae; genus Cygnus; species Cygnus olor. Next base: position 43,406,988 of record NC_049173.1, read on the forward strand.
CTTTGTCATCTTTTTTTATAATTAAATCAATTAATTATAATTTAATGAATTATTATATATAATTATATGTGATTAATTAATTATAATTATTACTAAATTAATTATAAATAATTTTTATTGTGTTTTTTTTTTATTATAAGATTAATCTTTTGTTTTGTTTTTTTTCCTAATATTAGAGGGGATACAGAAAAGTTTATTAGATAATGAAAGTAAATTAAAGATAAGTGTGTTTCCTATATAGTGTATTTTTTTTAATTTTTAGTTTCCTATTAAAAATCTTAGAGCTACCAATGCTTATACTTTGTGTTTTATAACCAAAAATCTGACTTTTCCAGCCCAAAGGAAAAAGAGTGTCCAAAGAGGAAAGCAAATGTTATTCCCATTCCCAACAGCAAGATAACCATGAGCCATCACTGTGCCCTTGTGGCCAAGAAGCCCAATGGCATCCTGGGGTGTATTAGAAGGCGTGTGGTTTATAGGTCAAGAGGTTCTCCTTCACCTCTACTCTGCCCTGGTGAGACCTCATCTGGAATATTGCATCCAGTTCTGGGCCCCTCAGTTCAAGAAGGACAGGGAACTGCTTGAGAGAGTCCAGTGCAGAGCCACAAAGATGATTAAGGAAGTGGAGCATCTCCCTTACAAGGAAAGGCTGAGGGAGCTGGGTCTCTTTAGCTTGCAGAAGACGAGACTGAGGAGTGACCTTGTTAATGTTTATAAATATGTAAAGGGTGAGTGTCAGGAGGACGGAGCTAGGCTCTTCTCAGTGACATCTAATGATAAGACAAGGGGCAATGTGTGCAAGCTGGAACATAGGGGGTTCCACTTAAATATGAGAAGAAACTTCTTCATGGTGAGGGTGACAAAACACTGGCTGCACAGGGTGGGTTGTGGAGTCTCCTTCTCTGGAGACATTCAGAAACCACCTGGACATGTTCCTGTGTGACCTGATCTAGGTACTCCTGTTCCAGCAGGGGAATTGGACTAGATGATCTTTCAAGGTCCCTTCCAATCCCTAATATTCTGTGATTCCGTGTGATTCTGTGAATAGAAAGAACTGGATGCTACAAATAAGATTACTAAAGCCAGTAAGCAAAATGCAGCTTAATATATCCTGCAGTTTTGAAGCACTTCATCCAGAATGTCCTGGAGCACTGTAAAGCTGTAGATTTTAAACTGAACCTACCTCATGTATTTTACCTTATAATATTCCTTCAGATAAGCAGACAAGGTTCAGAGGGATTACAGCTTGGTTTTCAGGGGTTTAAGGCAATTGCAATTCCAGCTGACATCATGTGAATGAAACTTTCTCAATGAGCAAAGTGAGAACAGAAGTTGAATTAATGTTTTTATAATCTGTCTGTAATTATAACGTAGACAGAAAAGGACCTCTGCCCCCACCCCTCAAGTCAGAAAAAAGTTAGATAACACTGAATATAAAACATTTATGTGAGTGAGGAGCATCAGGTCATGGGGGTGTTCTCCCTCCTGGCACAAGACATTTATGCAAGACAAGCTCCTTGACAATCAATATTTGACCTGTATCTGTAGATCTGACTCTGAGACTTGTGATCATACATTCTTGGCAGATTTTCATTTTAATTTTATTTATTTATTTATTTTACTGATTAACGGCTTTTTTTTGGCACCACATGCAGAAGTTATGCAGATAATCATCTGTTGTAAGGTCAAGCAAAATAAACAAGAGAACTTTTATGGATTCCTTCCCTGAAAGTTGGATGCTGGCAGTTCTATTGTTTATCTCTTTACATATTAAAAATTAATAAATAAATAAATAAAATAAAAATTAAAATAAATGTTTTAGAACTAGATTGGTAAAATAAGACCAGAAGACTCCATTAACCATGGGGAAGACTCATTGATTCTGAAGCAGACCATTCTATCCCTTTTTGCTTCTTGAAAAACTCTGATCTGATTACATACTATATTTGGACAGTGTATGGTTTTACGAAACAGCTAAACAGGGGCTTTATTCTACTAATTTGCTCATATTATTAGCATTACAAAATAAATTGATGTTGTACTGATAATGTACTAGTCTTCTGCCTCTGACAGAAAGAAGAAATTTTAAGATTATGTTACCTACTTCAACAGTCCAAAATGAAAATTCTTTAAATCATATTTTATTAATACACAGGTCATTTCTTTAATCATGGAGAAGCAGAGAGTGCAGAGGAACTTTGTTAATTACTCTTTATCAAGCTATATTAAGGTCTTACAATTATCTTCTATACTTGGCCCCATATCCCACAAATTACTGAAGTTACTGTTTTTGAAGAAATCTGTATATAATTATTTCACATCAGAGAAGTGACTTACGAGATGTGAAGTGTTCAATTCAGGACTTCCAGCAACTGGCTGAAGCCGAGACTTTTCAGCTCAGAAATATGAACTCTCATGAGAGGTAAATGAAAAATAAGCAAATATCTTCCTCTCCCCATGTTTCTCAGCTAACAGGTGAACTGGACTAAAAGCTGCTTCTACTGCTGTAAATATTTATCTTCCTAACATAAGGAAAAAGAACTGCATAATAGAATAACCACTATAAGAGTCATTGTCATTTATAATCTACACTTTACAAATGGTAAGCTGCCTTCATATCCTGGGTGTTGACCTGGAATCAGAAATGAGTTCTATCAAGTACAGGAAATTAAGCGTGTAATTCTATCCCTGCTTAATGTCATCTATATCAACATGCTGTGATACCACTTTCCTTCACTACTCTGTCCTTTTGGTTCCTCCCTGGCCTCTCTGCCAACATTAGCATATTTGAGACTAGCTGGTAAGCTACTTTAGGAAGCTGATCCAGCACAAAACTAACTGAAAAATAAGCGAATAGGACCAAAGACAATGAAAAACTATATTTTATGGGTGAATTACCACAATGTCACCATAATACTGGCAATATTTAAACTGAATAGTTTTCACCTTAAGAATCATAAATGACAAATCAAAATGTCCATGTTCTTCACGTGACTAGCAGCAGAATGCTCACTGCTACGTCCAGCATTCATGTAACGTACAAATAGACCCTGCTTCACTGTACCTTGAATGCTGCAGCATTCAAAAAACCATTGATGAATCACTCATTCTACTAAAAAATAGTAAAATTTATTGGGACTACCTTCATTGAATTGTTTGGTATCAAAACACTTTTCTAAAATGATTTTCAAAATGTAACAAAAATTTCTTTCGCACATATGTGAAATAAACAGCTTATCTTAAAGATATGTATTTTACTGGTTTTTAAGACTGTACTTGTTTTAGAACACAATTTACTAACCTATTTTTCCCTGAATACCTTCTCACTGTACTCTAGTGATCAAAGAGTGGGACTTCTGTTGCTGTTCTTACTTGTTTTTCCTCTGTCTTCTCAGTATTATACCTTTAAATCTAGCTTTCCTGTTTTCAGAGGTAAAAATTTAAACTGAGACAGAAAATATATTTTCAAATAATTTCCTTGCATCTACAAAAGTTAATCTAAACTTTTTCAAATATCTCCATCATGCAATGTAGATTGCATTTCAGGAAATGGCCCTACTCAGTAGGATGAGAGACTGAAAAGGAAGCAAGGAATAACTAAAAAAATGCATCTTTACCTGCTTTAAGATGAAATGTAAATTGCTTTGCACCCTTATTAGAGGGAGGAAGAGAGAAAGAAAGAGAAGTTTAATTTGTTTGCCTTTAATCTATGTTTTTGAAATACTGTAATGAACAATTAGTATTGATGTTTGGCTTCCCTGAAACAATATATACTTTGGATTTATTTAATAAGTTATTTAGGGATATTTTTTGCATCAATTTAGGAACTAATATTTCTTCAGGACCAAGATAAGGAGACCTCAGGAGCTGTAGTAGAATATTTATGCATGCTAAATTTTTAAACATCATTTAGTGACAACTTCAATAAAAAATGTGAACCACTTTTTCAAATAAGTGACAGAATCATATATAAATGGACTTAGACATTTTCTTTCTAACAGTTCTGGTACACTCAGCAGATGTTATACATGCAAATTTAATACATTTCTCTGCTGTTAATATATAGTATCTTATATAATTGAAACGTTGGTTTTTTTTCTATTGAAAAATGATTTAAAAAAAAAAAAAAAAGCATGTACCAAAATATTCTATGTGCATATGTATTTCTAATATATGCATTTAGATGTACATGAATAAACTGAACAATTTATAGATTCTTTGCTGGTACTTATATCAGTTCCTCAAAAGCATTCTATCTGGAATTCAGAGCAGTACTTCAATCAAAGATACTCTCTTGTTATCTGCCTTGTACAAACACAGTGGTAGAAAAATATTATTCTCTGTTACTTCCTGTAATGTCATCTGAAATAACCCCTGCCATCATCAAATTGGGATGTGCTCTCCCAAACTTTTTTTTTTTTTAATATAATCAGAGATAAGAGTATTCAGTTTGCTCTGTTGGGATCTGCTCTACCTCTGAATTGTTTCATTTTATACCATAGTATGAAAATAGGTAAAAGGACTCCAGCTGTTAGAGTAAAAAAAAAAATAAAAAAAAAAATTTGGCAAGTAAAATTTTGGGAGATGGGTGTTCTTAGTAGTGGAAACATCCCTGGACCTTGTACATTCTCTTGCTCAGTCTCCAGAAGATGACATTGTAGAATTCAGCATCAGGAGCAACTATTTTGTCAGGGGGCCTTTTCCCCTTATGACAAAATGGCACAGTTGCAAGCCATGAAGTTCTCTTCAGAAGACCAATGAGTTCTGAAACAAAACATTCTCCATTTAGAAGAGTTGCCAGTCCTTTACACAATTATGAAGGCTGCTGTTTGTCTAACCTTATGTGAAGAGTTAGGTCAGTTGTGAGATGAAATGTGTAGAGAACTTGATCATTGGGTGGAAATTTAGATCTGTGCCTCGCAGGACTACATTGCTTTTTCTTCCTTTTTTTTCTTTTTTTACTTTTTTTTTTCTTTTGTTGGGAGTGGAAGTAGCTAACTCTTTATAGTGTTACATGAATCCAAGTGATAGCAATTCCTAATATTCAGCTAAATATTTTATGATGGGATAAAAGTGAGGTTGATTTGATAATAAACTAACATATAAGAACAGAACTAGATAAAGCAGTGTATATTTTTATTGTAGAAGTGTACCTAGAGGATGTTAAAAATAGATTTTTAACAAATTAATATAAAAATACAACCACTGCTGGACTTGTCTAAGCACCAAAGGAATTACCAACATTCTCTGCAGTGATACAAACCTCTTAGAAATGCCAGAGAATGTAGGTTATCCACATCATCACTGAAATTGTAACAGTACTGAACCCTAGTAAAGCAAGGAGGTATTACAAACACTTGTCAGGATGGGAAGCAGTTAATTTTAAATGGACATTCCTATCCTTTGCATCAGATCAGTTTAGATTCATAGATTCTCTGAGTTTAAAGCCAGAAGGAACCTTTTTGATCATCTAATCTGTTTTATGATACATAGCAAAAATCCTTAAACAATTTTTTGCATGTCACTAATTCTGTCTTGAACTGAAATCCTCAAGAGACTCTGAATCAGGCATTCAATCTGATAGTTAGTTCCAGGAGTTAATCAACTCTTCTCCCTGTTAGATTCCATTTTTTCTTGTGATCTATTGAAAATTGCTATATTTTTTCCTCTTAAACTAGGTCTTTTGGTATTCTAATTTCTCCTCCACACTTACACATTGCAATCAATTTTCATCTCAAAATTCTTTCTCAGACTGGTTTCCTTATATCTCTTGCTGTCAAATATTTCTTAATATTTCTTTATTTCTCTGTACTTATGCTAGTGTCCACTTTAAAATGCAATCATCAATGCTATAATAAGCCTCCCCATCTACCAGGATAAAAGTTCATACCCCTATTCACAAGTCTCTATTTGCAACTCTAATATGATGTTATTCTTTTTTGTTACAGCTTCAGTTTGGGAACTAAGGTTGAACCACATGCCCACAATGAATTGGATCAACATTTTTCAGGAAGCAGAAATGTGGTTTGTATTTTTTATGTTTTGGTGTATAATTTTAGATTTGACTTTTAAAATATTTTTCTTGGTTATTTCAGTCCATTAAATTTTTCATGTTATTTTGTGTGCCATATTTTTTTATTCCCACACTTGCTATTGTGTGAATCCATGACTCAGTCAAATTGGCTATCACTATTGGCTGTATATGCACCCACATCTTTAGGATGCATTTGGAAAGATCCCATAGGATTATGCTTATGTTTTGAGATCTATCAGCTGATTTTTAATCTATTTAACCTGTTTCTTTTATAGTTAATACAATATTGTTATTTTTGCTTAAGAAAAGTGTTCTTTCCTTATTAGAATGGCAAGATGGTATGAAAACCATAACCAAAGCTTCACAAAAGATTTAGAATTATACATATTTACAAATCTTAGGTGCCTACAGGAAAGTATAGAATGAATTAAAAGTAATGCAAAGACAAATGTCTGCTTGTGCACATGGCAAGAGGTGTCTAATATTACTTGCTTTAAAGTTGACAACTACCTATAGTTTTGCTGTGGCATATGTCTAGTATTGTGCTGGTATGAGCAGCTTAACACTTATAGATCTAGAAACGAGGGTAGATTAATCTCACTAGATTTCTGATATCTGTTATACAAATGTTTTTATCCAAGCTAGTTATTCTCTACTTCAAAAATGAAATAGGAAAATGTAGAAAACAGTTTATCTAACCTACCTCAGATATCTACTCTAAGATGAGATGTTTGTTTTTTTATTCAATAATGATTTAGTCATACATAGATATCTACACTAGGTTGAGAGACATTGCCCTCTAACTGTTACAATACCTAAAATCTTTGAGAGCTCTGATGCAATACCCATGTTCTAAGTATGTTTACCACATGGTGATGAAAAAATATATTTAAAGGTCATGTTCTCATATCTATGTTTGCTGTAATAGTCTATAACCTGGAGCATTACAGAAGAAGGGAAAGCTCTTTTTGTCCCATCTTCAGCTTGACAGGGGACAGATCACTCTATATCTCTCCAAATTTGAGAATTTTCCCTCAAAATGTGTTATCTAGGAAGAGTGACTTCCTCCAGATAGTGACTTCTTGGACAGTAATTTGGATTTTAATAAGCTCGTGTACTTACTTTCTGTTCCTCAGTCCTTGACAGTCAAGCAACTGGAGATATAGATATACTCTCATATATGATGGTAAAGATACATGATGCTTAGTAAATACAAATCTACAACTTGAAAGCTAACCCAAAAAAGTAATTAGAGTTAAACAAAGAAAAAAAAAAAAAAAGTCAAACAGATGAAAACACACTCATACAAATCCAATTCACCATAGTTCCCAACTTAATTTTGCAAGCTGTTAAAACACTTACAAAATATTGGTAAACTGAACTTCATTTTACTTTTTATAGCCGGTTTTGCTGTGCACACACTTGTTAGTTCATTTACATAGTAACGAGTCTCAGAGACCTAAATCTTTTCATTTTCACTGAATACAACTTACAAGCATTATGCATGCTAAATTGGAAAGAGAAAGACTTCTGAAAAGAGAAAAAGAAATGTTTATATCTATGTGGTATATTGTAAGACAATTTAAATTTAATCTGAAAATTTCTAGGTATTTGAAATAAGAGGATTGTGTGTATGTGCTACAGCTAAACAAACCCTTTATTGACATGGTAGTGTTTACATATTATGATTTGCAGACTCCAGATAATTACTACACTGTCTACAATCTAGAAACATACATCTAGATTCTGTTTAAGGTGTAAACTCAATGGAGAAGATATGTTCATATACGCTGTCCCAGATAAAGCATTCCAAAACATTTTAATCTTTAGGAAAGAACTGATTCCTCTGTGAGAGAGGAAGACAACCAGAAAAGGGAGCCCTTATGCTCTTCTCTAGCGGGGCCATCCTGACGAATGGAATTCACCAGCAACAGAGAGTAGAGGAGGAGAAGAAAACTTTCTTTGCCATCCTGTAGGGAGCTCCAGAGCTTTCCTCTTTTATTCTAGATCTAGTGAGCCATTTAATGGCACAGCTTGACAAGCAACTTAATGGATGCCAGTAATCGAGCAACGTAAGAGAAGAAACACGAGAGGGAATTTCATCAGCTGATAGTGCTAGAAACTCATCACTGAAATAGTCTTACATTGTTTTTATGCCCTTATTTAAGTAAACAAAAGGAAGCACAAACAAGAAGTTACAGTCGGTGTCATTGAGTTGTTCTTCTGAAAGAGTCAGTTATTTTTATAAGTTTTCTCTAAAACATTTATTTTTCTTTTCTTTTTTTCTTGTATCTTGTATAAAAATTAAATTATAAGTCAATATATTTCTATGGATGAAGACAGGAAATGTTCTGTCCTCTATTTATTTATTAAGCTGAGTTAACGTGTGTTGATGTAACATGACTGCACAGATTTTTAAGATATTTTGCTAATTTTTATAGATTTTAATGGTGAAGTAAATACATAACTACATATTTTATGTACATTTGAATATTTTTGCCCTTGGAGTTAACACTTTAAAATTTTTTCTGTGCAATGAGCTTACATTTAAAATCAGTTTAAAAAACATTTCTGGAATTCTGAACATGCATACTATTCTACTATTGAAACAGTAATGTAGAATTACAGGTTATGTGTCTACATATGTCAAGTACATTAAATTTGTCTTAAGTTATTACTGTAAATCTCTTCAGTATAAATATAGGTACAGTTTTATATACTTATATCAAGATGTTGGGATTTGTATTTTTTCATTCCCTTATATACATATGTATACTGCTTTTTATCAGAATGAAGTTTCAAGCAAGGCAGATTTGAAGCTTACCAGGTATATGTTTTTATGAGTAAGGATGGATAAAGTAGATGCCAAGAACCCTTCTTTTGGCTTTTACTGAATTAGGATCACATTGTGTTGATGTTGATTATATTACATTGATGATGATTATATTACAATCACAATTCTAAAAGTGTTCCTAAATTCACATTTGATAAAATCTCACCCTAAAAAGGCAGTGTATCAGACAATTTAAATAATAACATAATGGTGTTCATTAGTAAATAAAATAATGAAGGTGTATAATTGGAATATTTTACTCTGTTCGTGGTCATGTCTATCCTAGCCATTTTGACATTTTCATCTAACATACATTTCTTCATGTCAACATTTAATATAACATTATGTTGTCTAGTGAACTGAAATCATATCTTCCATAATTGTGATGACTTCTCTAATGCTTATCAGATATATTTTAACATGAGCAAGGATGTTTGCATGTATAATACATATTTCACTTTGCATTATTATCATCATCAGCAGGCGATAAGTATACCATCCATTTACTCAGCACAACCATGGTGAACTTTTTACAATAAGTTATATGTAGGCTGTCATCACATCGAAGACTTGTATTCTCAGAATGCACTGTTGAGCCCAACAGTAATTTCTGTCACAAAAAAATCATTTAAGAAACCAGATCTTTGCTCCAAATCTTACAAAACAAGTTTAGTTAGATGGTGGCTTGTTTTGCAGTTTCCAAAATATAAAAATGCGTTTATTTCTCTACCACCTTTGTTTCTTTCTTCCCATTTCTCAGAAAAACAATTTAAGAAAGTCCCCTAATCTCCTTCAATGGTAAATACATTGGCAGGTGTCCTTTGAAGCACAAACAATATTCAATTTGTTCTGTTAAAGTATTCAAATATATATATATATTATATATAAATATCTCTAACAAGAGTTCTTATAAGAGATCTACACTAGAATAACAAATGTTTGAATAGATTCGGGTAATCAGCTGTGTTCAAATCAACACAGCTTATGACAACCAGACAGTGTAACGCTATCTCAGTTTAGTACTTATTCAGTACCTAGTTCATCTACCGAGCTACTTGTAGAGGCAGAAGAGATGGAGGGCTCACATTTTGCATCAAAATACATTATTTTATTGAAACTTATATTTAGACTGAAGACTTCAGTCTCAATATAATAGCATATTTGCAGTGAAAGGCTGGGGTGGGGAAGGAGGGTGCAGAGGGAAAGAGAAAATTGACAGAAAAGATGGTGATCACAACTGGGCTCCAAACAGTGACATTTTTTTCACCAGATAGATTATAGAATATAACTAGGACTTACAGCAGTCCTACTGGCTGGACCATTTTTCACATAACTCTGTTCTAGGCTGACTACTGCTTTGATTCTAACCTAAAAAAAAATAATAAAAAATAAAGCAAAAAATGTAGAATACTAATAATGTTATGCAGAAAATACATGCATGACAATAACAGAGTGAAAAAAAATATTAAAAAAAAAAGAAAAGAAAAATAAAAGAATAATAGCAGAAACTTCAGTATTTAATAAGGTAAGGAAATAGCAGTATTAATACCACAGAGACTTACTACATTTGACATATCAGGCATAATTAGGAAGTAATACTAACATTTTATTATCAAATCCCATTCTGTGGGCTGGAAAGAATCAAATAATTTTAGGAAAAAAAAAATTGTCACCAGTAACACTGCCATAATTGGATAGACATAGAGTCAATAAGTAGTTAGAAGGTTATTATACCTATGTATATTTGTATATGTGTGTGTTACATACACTGATGTGTACATGTACACACACATGTGTGTGTGTGTACTTTTCCGCTTTAATTATTATTGCGATGTAACTTGAATTTCCAGAGATCTTAAGAAATTTGGCCACCCTAAAGTAAGAATGTATACATGATCAAGACTGTATTAATCCTACATCGACCCAAACTTGGCAAAACATAATATAACAGGTTTTAAAAACCTTTCTTTTTCTGCATATAAAGAAAGTGTATCCTGTCCACAAAAAAAGTTATCTGGCAATACATTGTTCACAAGATGAACAGGATATCTAATAAAAAATACTCTGATAGAAGGACTGTCCACAAAATAGATGCATTTTCAAAATAAACAGGAAGATTCTGTGGGAAAAGAAATTAACCTTGTACAAGAATCACATAACTTAATCAGGTGGAAAATCATCAGCATTGACCATAACTAAAAATGCAGGTGGATCTGCCCCTGCATTAAGACTGTAATAGGATGAAACACAGACTTTGGAATACTCTACTGATATGTGCAGATATCCTTTTTCTTCACAGTGAAGTATGTAGAATCGCTCATTCTGATGTGCTTCTGCTTAGATAAGTGTTATTTTCTTATCATTAAAATGAGTTATAATGCAATATCTGACAGAAAGGTCCGTTGATCTTGTTTGGCTGGGCCTTAGGAAAATCAGTCAGAGAATCAATAATAGGAGAAACAATTATTAATTTTTTTCCTGAAAAGTATACAGAGATCATTTCAAAATTTTCAGGTTTGATCCATTCAAAAATATAGTGACCAGAATACATTCAAAATCAGCATCACTTTGGGTGTAAGAAAAGCCTAAAAATCCACTGTATTAATAATTTACTTCAAAAAGGCAGATGGCTTACAAAGTCAGAGGGTCTGGTAAAAAGAAATCCAAAAGAATGATTAAAAGGGTAAAATTTTGTAGAAATACAATTCAATACAATATACTTTGTTACAGTAGTTTGAACATTGTATATTAAATTAGGAAAAAAAATAAGAAGCCAAATGCACAGTTAAACATCAGTGTAAAGGAGCATGTTCAACAAAACTTGCAGTGCAGAAGTTGCAACTAGATGAAGAAAACTGAATAAAATTAAATAAAAACTCTGACTAAGATCAGGTGCTATTCACCTGAAAGTTCTAAAGAAATCAGTGAAATATTGAATTACTTAATTTGCTCAACGTAAGAAGTCTAATTTTTTTTTTTTAACAGGTCTCTGAGTGGTATCCAGGTAACAAGAGATCAAGAAACATGGCACCTGCAACAGTCAAATTAGGAAAAACTTTAATACAAATTGAAGTTAGCAAATACATGTATAAATATTTAAACAGCGAGAAGGAGTCCCATAACTGAGGTGTTAAACAAGAATGTATGTAAAATGATTTATGTTAATATGTTACTTATTTATACAACCAAAACATCCTTTATCAAAAGGATCTCTTACAGACTAACCTATCATGAAGTTTATGATAGTAGAGGGAAGATAATTTCATGGATTCATTTGATTTAAAAGTGGAATGCAATTGTTGAAGTGGTTAATTTTCTTGTGAATGAGTTGCTGACTTTGGAGTTCCACAGAAATCAGTGCTCAAACACCTACAGCTCAAAATATGCATAAACAAAAGTAAGTAAATCTAATGTTTACTGTGAAGAAGAATCTGACAATACTGAATAACCAAATAACAAAACGGCCCTAACAGAGCAAAAGAACATTAAAAGAGTTTCTTTTGTTCCTTTAAAACTTCCTTTCTTTTCCCTCATTCATTCTAGTTTTGGATCTATAATTTTCTTTCAGGAAAAAGATGCTTTTGGGAAAAAATAATAATAATTAATTTTTCAAGAAAGGTGTTATTCACCTAAAGGTTCTCTAACAAGTTCGATATTTTCTCACTTATTCTATTTATTTTGAGGATGCAGTTATTTGTTTTTGTTGTTTGTATTTTTTTCCATTTTATCTCTAAGACATGTATTTTACTTTGTTATGACTTTTGTATTTTGTTTGCGATACAAATGGAGCCTATATAAAACTCAGTTTGCTCCATTTACTGGAATAACTTGTCCTTCCAAACTGAAAAGATAGTAATTCATTTGTTCATTTTTTTTCGTCCCAGCTTTAGGAAAGTGGTTTAGGAAAGGCATGCTAGGAAAGTGGTTTAGGCAACATGGGGAAGCTGTGACCCAGTGCCAGACACAAACAAGATATATCAGTCTAGAGCCTATTGACTACAACAGAGAGCTAAAGAGTTGAGGTCCTTGTCTGTATTTCCAGCTATTAACCTATTTTTTTTAATGACTTTTTAGTTGTGCTCCCTCTCTCTGTGTGAATTCTACATCTATTTCTGTAAAAGAACTGATATCTAGTGTGGTGGAAAAACCATCATGGACAATCTGTTGATCTGCCTGTCTACCTCAACTATCAGAAGGAGTGAGATGAATGTTTGAATCTCCATGGGTAGAGAAGGGCATATAATCCTGCACTCTCCCTTTGAGTGCTTAAAATATTCCCTGAAAGCCTACAGAGATTACTACAGAGATTACTATCTACTGGTAGATACATACTTCCTATGTTACGTAATACTCAAGAATAGTAAGACCTGGATAGAACAGTGTTAAGTGTCTAAACTACATTTAAAAAAACACTTCAGAAAGCTCTTGATTCTGATTCATCTGAATCCAGAGTTGCTATTCTTCTCATCATCTAAAGAAGAAATTTGAGAGAGTGATTGCTATTTCTTCTCATTTAACATTTTGTTTTGTAAACTCTCCGCTATGTTTTGATTTCTGTCACCAGTACAACGGCAGTTACTAGTAATTCTACAGCCAGATGTTTACTTGGTGTAAATCAGTACATAGCTTTAGAGAAACATGATGATTTACATGACCTGAAGTTTCTGCCTGTCTTTGGTGCTTTTCTCAGAGCTGTACTAGCAATTAGGAACAGAAAATAGCAGTGAAACTAAAACCTTAGCACAAGAGAGAAAAAGTGAAAAAGATTTTGCTGATATGACTCACTAAGAACTTATATCATGCATTGATTCAGGAGATAACAGTGAATATAAAGGATTTTCTTTTAATTTACAAAATACATTTATTATCCTCAATCCATTCAAAGACAGATGCCTTACAGGTTCATATGGGTATTGAGAAAGGAAGATATCAATGTCATCTTCACAATATTTTTTTAATTAGGATTTTCTTTAAATGGTATAAACCATTAATGCTTTTTAACATGCAAGACACAAACAGGGTCTTGAACCTGCTGTAACACTTGGAAAGCATTTTAGAAAAGCAGAAAATTTTAATTATTAAAAGGTTACATAGGTGGTTCTGCTCTGTTTGTCCATAACACTCTCAATATGGCATGATTGTCTCTGGATTCTAAAACCCAGCAGCAGCAGCAACAGCAAAATATGTCACTAACACACTAAACCAAGGTGCTTTCCAGCAGTCAGCTAACTGGAAAATTGTAATAAAGTGTAAAGCATGTATTGTGGCCCCATATGATAACAGTCTATGCCAGCACTTCCCTTGCTGCTTCCTGATTTGTTACATTTCTCCTTCCACAGCCATTGGTATTCATAAACTGATCTCACACATTCTGGTATTTTAGTCAATTTGAACATTGTTTTACATGAAATAAACACAGTATTTCAGGTCTAATCACCTTTCTTTTTATGTCCTTTACTGTTAATGTATGGCCCTGTGATTATAGAATACCCAGTCATAATGATAAAGGGTTGAATCATGTTGCCTATAATTTATACAAACTACATAACCATGTGAAAAAAAAAAAATTAATACTCTGTGCTGTATTATCTGTTACCATGACTGCCCTCACAGCAGCTGCTTGGTTGCAATTCTTTAACTAATCTGGAGGTTTAAAGTTAAGCATTAACATTCCAGCATTCCCTGATGAAGTAGATGAGTACCCAAATCCAGAATTCTCAAATCACAGCTAAAGAAATAATTATCTTTTCAGGGTAAATACAGTAACAATTGTATGTCACTCAGTGAAAATATACATATTCAGAATGAAGCATAAAAGAGAAAAAGAAAAAAAAAAAGCTGAAGAGATTATATTTTTTTAATTAGATGTAACTTGCTTTGATAGAAAAAGGTGAGGTTATACCTGACCACAAATGATACACTTTTTACATTTTATGGTTTTGAACAGGTGCCAGGGAAGATGCTTCTTATCATGTTACCAAATGTACTTACAGGTGCAATAAGTTGTTGGTCAGAGTTTTAACCTCAGAGCAAAAGTACTGACCTGACCGTGACCTTCCTAATATAAAAGCTGAAGAGACCGTGGGGGGTAGTGGTACTGCAGCAACAGCTGCAGAGACCGTGGAAGAGACCACAGTGGTGGTGGTACTGCAGCAACAGCTTGACAACTTTACTGCTCAACAGCTGAGTCTTTTGTTTTGTTTTGTTTTCCCCATATCTTTCCATTTGGTTTGAATTATTCCATCTTGCTTAGATTCAGTAAGTGGGCTGTGTTGCATCCAGCCTTTTCCACATTAGTCCTGAGATTTTTACTTTTAAATATCAGGTTGAGCATTTTCAAACGACTTATACATTATCTTCAAGAACAGATTCATTACCTTTTTTCACATCCTTATGTAATTTAACTGACCTTGAGAGCCTGGTCATGTCGATCTGCTTAATCAAGAATTGGCAAATAATATAAATGACACAGAACCCAAAAGTACTAAATCTATCCCATTGACACCTTATTCACTTTCCTATACTGAAGAGCAATGGAGCTTGAAAATAGCCCTCAAAAAATTGCAAAAGCAATAAGAAACCATTGTTACTACTGTTCATTTTGACATATTGTATAGAATGATAATATTGATTTGTGTACTGCAAATATGAAAAGAGGCTGCCTTTAACTCAGATTATATTTGGAATTTGTGATAATATAACAAAAGACTTCTTCACTCCTACTGGGAGTATGGCACTGCAACATTACAACAAACTTGACACCTTCATGTCATGACCACTTTGACATGAAAATTTCTAAATTATGGGGCAGTTTCACAACACTTTACTGACTTCAGCAAGCATTGTCATCATTTTGAATGACTTAGCAATAAAATATGTAAAGCACATGGAAACTGAATGAGACCAAGATCATCTTTCCTGGATTTATAGTCATGAAGTATTCCGGATAAACTAAAATCTAATTTAGGTAGTGCAGTGTATAGTAATACCATTCTAAGAAATCTATAGAATGTAGTAATAAAGAAATTTATAGTGGAATGTAACTCTTGTTTGCAATATAGAAATGTGAGTACAATGTAACGCATGGGTTATGCTTTTCTATGTATAGGGTTTTGTTGGAATAAAAGTCTGAAGACAATTGTTAATCACTGCTATATTCAGTGCTTGTGCCAGTTTTGAATTAACTTCTCCATCTCCATTTTAAAGAAATTAGCATGCTTTTGTGCTACTCTATTAATTGCAAAATCAATCAAAGAAGCTTTTCATTCCTTTTTTAAGCCAGAGACATTCTGAACAAGCAAAACAAAGAGATGTTCTGTCTCTTTTGTTTTGCCTTTTTTATTTCATAGGTTGTTCATTGTCCACTCTAAACTTCTTTTGCAATTTCTGTGGAAAATGGAGATAGTTTTGCACAGAGAAACCACACTGCTTTCTGCATCTTCAGTGAAAGGTAGTCAATAACTACTTTGTGCAAAAGGATGAGTAATACCTCCATCATTCCTCACAGAACTAGAAAAACCTGTTCAACATAGCCATTTCACCATTTCACTGTAAGCTATATGCGGCAAAGGAGAAAGAAAAAAAAAAAAAAAAAAGAAAAAAAAAAGTGGCTAGGGACAACTTTGAAAAACAATAAATAAATCAGTTTAGATTCTAGACAATTTTCTATCAGTGCCTCAGATTTGATCTTACTACTCTCCATATTTCTAAGAGTACATGTCAGTTTTGGCCAATGCATCTCTGTTAAGCAGATACAGTCTGGAGTTTCCTGACTTAATGGTGCTGTGTAGCTTAACCTGGTAGCTGTTCTCAGAGTAAACCTAATCAGACACCATAAAGCTGATGCTTTCTGTTTAAACTTGATGATTGTCATATACAGTAATTTTGAGATTAGACTACACACTATAATGAAATTACATCCCCTTCCACTTTCCATGAAATAAAGGTATCCAATAGCTCTCCCAGCTGACAAAATTCCCTAAGCACTAAGATCTCTGCAAGGCAAGAAAACTTATCTTGTATTCCATAGGTTTGCTGGGAGCCAGAAAGAAAGAAAATGCTTTTCCATAGCTTCATGGTTAGAGCATGTACATACTAAAGGTAATGTCTATCACTCTGGTCTCCTCGGTGTTACAGGAATTGAGCTGTGGGTGTTGTTCTCATATGAAGAGACTGAAGAGTTCTCAAAACAAAGGCCATAAGCCAGACTTCTTCTCATGGATTTCCTAATCAGTTACTAGAGGGTGCCGTGTATTTTGCCCATTGCTTCAAGAATAATGGATCTTGTAGCTGTACCTGCACAGCTAAAAGTTTCTTGCAAGGAAGAGTGGTGGAAAGGGTCTTTTGTGACCTAGAACACAGGAGCAGCCTCCTCTCAGGCAGATCTTTATCCTTTGAATTGAGTGAATTTCATCCACACCCATCATCAAATTTGTGAATGGTTAGCACAGGGATATTTTGCTTATTTGTGCCCAGTTCTGAAGATGTAATTCTCCTCCTTTTCCTAGGATTCCAGTAATTTTATAGTCATTTCTAGAATATACCACAGAAACGAAGCCTCTAGATGTTATAAACCATTCAACATTGTGGTAAATACATCCCCCGTGTCTTTCAGTCCACCGGGTTCACAAATCCAAGGAACTCTAGGTGTTCTTGAGCACCATCTAGTGGCATTTTCATGGTTTACCAATATACAGATTTAGAACTCAACTGTCACAAGTCTTCTTAAGATTGAGACTGATTTAAAACAAGATCATGTCATGCAATGGTTTTCATTTCTATTGATTCTAGAGAGTCTTGGGATTTTTTCCTAGCTATTCAAGTGAGTAAGGAACCTCGACCTATTATGATATTATGTTGGTCTGTTTCCACAATGTCTATTTAGCTAAGAGAGAGCTTTGCATGTCATTTTGGAAATACTAGGAAAATATTACATTGGTTACTGTGAAAACATTAGGGATAAAAATAAATTTAAAAAATACTATAAAACCACCAATTTTCAAAGAGCAACACTCCTAAATTTGACTGCGTATTATTGCAACTGCATAGATCTGTAAACTCATCAACAGTTATTATCATGACAACATGCTAAATGGTCATATATAGCAAGGATTTTTTTTTAGTATTCTAATCGTATGCTTAGATACAGTAGTTTGTCTGCATAAATGAATGAGTGTCCTATCATAATATTAGAACATACTGTCCTATCTTCATTTTCACAAGCAGAAGGGAAACGATGATTTCTCTCTACAGTGCTGCATAAAGCTCCTTTGCTGTAGAAAACATTATGTGTACGCTCTATTTTGCAATCATTTTGGCACACTTCCAGTTTCAGAGATACAAAGCTCTTTAGCTGCCTAAGTAGTTAGCAGTTTCTCCAGAGGTCACTATCCTGAGTCCTCCTGTCCTTGGCTGTCTGTTTACCTCTCTAGCTTTACTATCACTGATCTCTCTAATTCTCCACTGCTCAGTATAAGGTGTGCCCCACTAAACACTCAGGCACACATATGAAATGAAACAAAGAAAAAAATCATGTTTAATTTATGAAACTTACAGCTACAGGACATCATGGAATTTGAAAACTTATATAAATTCAAAAAGTGATTTGAATTATTCCTGGAGGTTGTCAAGGATTGGTAGTAATGAAACATGATAAGAAAAGAGCCTGCTTATTGTTTCATATTTTTCTTGAAAAGATAACATATTTTAATAATAATAAAAAAGTCTTTTCATTTGCCTTGATATTATTTCTAAAAAAAAAAAAAAAAATGTGATTAGTGGAAGAAACATTTAACCATTAGTCATATATACAAACTATATCAGCTTTGGACAAAATAAGAAAGAGAAAGAGAAAGAGAAGAGAAAGAGAGAGAAAGAGAAAGAGAAGAGAAGAGAAGAGAGAGAAGAGAAGAGAAGAGAAGAGAAGAGGAGAAGAGAAGAGAAGAGAAGAGAAGAGAAGAGAAGAGAAGAGAAGAGAAGAGAAGAAAAGAGAAGAGAAGAGAAGAAAAGAGAGAAGAGGAGAGAGAGGAGAGGAGAGGAGAGGAGGAGGGAGAGGAGGAGAGGAGGGAGAGGAGAGGGAGGAAGGGAGGAGAGGAGGGAGAGGAGAGGAGAGGAGAGGAGAGGCGGGGAGGGAGGGGAGGGGAGGGGAGGGGAGGGAGGGGGGGGGGAGGGGGAGGGGAGGGAAGGGAGGGAAGGGAAGGGAAGGAGGGAAGGGAAGGGAAGGGAAGGGAAGGAAGGGAGGGAAGGGAAGGAAGGGAAGGGAAGGGAAGGGAAGGGAAGGGAAAAGGGAAGGGAAGGAAAATGGGAAGGGAAGGAAAAAGGGAAGGAAAAAGGGAAGGGAAGGAAAGGGAAGGAAAGGGAAGGAAAGGAAAGGAAAGGAAAGGAAAGGAAAGGGAAGGGAAGGGAAGGAAAGGGAGGGAAGGGTATGGAATGGAAGGGAAGGGAAGGGAAGGGAAGGGAGGAAGGGAAGGGAAGGGAAGGGAAGGGAAGGGAAGGAAGGGAGGGAAGGAAGGGAAGGAAGGGAAGGGAAGGGAAGGGAAGGGAAGGGAAGGGAAGGGAAGGGAAGGGAAGGGAAGGAAGGGAAGGGAAGGGAAGGGAAGGGAAGGGAAAGGGAAGGGAAGGGAAGGGAAGGGAAGGAAAGGAAAGGAAAGGAAGGAAAGGAAAGGAAAGGAAAGGAAAGGAAAGGAAAGGAAAGGGAAAGGAAAGGAAAGGAAAGGAAAAAGGAAAGGAAAGGAAAGGAAAGGAAAGGGAAAGGGAAAGGGAAAGGGAAAGGGAAAGGGAAGGCAGCATTGTTCTTTCCTATTAATGTTTTTGATGCTTGAATACAATAACATCAGAGCTACTGTGATCTGAGTAATTTCTATTGTATAGCAATGATATCTGTCATTATTTACACCTGCTTTAGAAAGGAGATTATTTCAGTTAGCCATATTTTAATCCACATAATAAATGTTAAAAGTAAACATAAAAAGCCTATTTAGATACAGATTGATCCTTTATTAATATTCTCACTACTAGACCCATCCCTACTGCTAGAGAAATTAATCATTCCTTCTTGTTTTTCATGTTTCATAATAATCTCCTTAAGAGTTCCTGACAATATATCTTTAGGATCATCAGCTCTGCTTTTTTTTTTTTTTCTGTATTTTAACTTCAGCAAAGCAAAAGGACTGAAATGTTACATATTCTGCTCCTTGAACAGTTGCTACTTACAGCTTTTGATACCATGGATTATAATTCTTTTCTGAGACCAAATATCATGTCTCCTGGAAATGTGGGTTAAGTTAATTAATAAATGGAAAGAAATTGTAGCACCTTCAGTAAATAACTGTACACTGCCTCTTCATGTAAAAAGTGGTTGATTTTGTTATTTCTTGAAGAAAACAGAGGAATTTGTTGTTGTTTTATTTATTGAAGGATGTATCCTCACAATGAAACTCTTTTTAACTGGATTTTTTTTGTTGTTGTTTGTTAGAATGAGGGCTGGTTAAGATTGAACTGGGAAGGCGGAAATCAGTAGTGTCTAACTTTGGGGTTAATCCAAAAGATATTAGTGAAAGATAGAATAGTTCTTTACAAAGGGGACTATTCCTGTATGTAAGAGCATCACTTTTCTCTGTTGAATATGTTACAATGTAGACTGTATGAATACAAAATATTGTAGTTCTTCTCACCAATTATTCTTTTCAAATATGGAAGACCTCATAGCACTGAGAATTATGTTAACAGGAGAGAAACATCTTTGGTGTCAAATTTGGGGGAAAAAGAGGAACTGAAGAAAAAACAACAACAACAACAAGCAAAACAAAAAAATGTAATATTGTCTCATGCTGCCAAGGACAGAAAAAAAGAAAATCAAATCCATTGTGTGTGCTGTTTCAGAATAACCTTTAAGTTCTTTTGTTAACATCTTCTGTAATGAATTTTATCTCAAGGACAATCCAGTTCAGTTGTCCATATGGCACTTAAAACATGAATTGCTGATTATTGCAATATGAATAAAGATACAGACCTATTTCATGACCCATATCCATTCACATGAGTGTTCCTTTCTTACCATAAGTTGTTCCAGTGGCTTTAGGAAGGCTCATGTAAGTAGCCTAGCCCAAAGCATTGCAGCCTAGAAGTCCCAAATAGCTATAGACATGAAAAAAGATAACCATTAAGAAGCCTTTATCTGTTCCTTCTCCTATAAAATCTACAAATTCTGAGCATATTAAAATTTAATGAACCTAAAGGTTCATTCACCTAAAGGCTACACTGTTCATTGTTTTATTCTCTGTGTGTTTTTGTGCACCAGAAGTAAAGTGGCATGTCAAAAAAAAAAAAATAAAAATAAAAAGGAAACTAGTTTAAAACAAGTTTTCATAAAGAAATCTCAATTTCAACCAAACGTGTGATAGTCTTCATCACTGATTTAAAAAAAAAAAAAAATCTCATTGCAAACAAGAAAAAGATGTAATTCCCTTCCCGTAAGAAGTCTGAGGGGGAAAGGAAAATGTCCTATTTAAGAAATGATTTTGTGCTTAAAATTTAAAGTGACATGTTTATTATAAGATTCAAAACTGACTATTTTATCATTCTCTGAGTATTTTATTCTAGCATAGGAAAACTATGGACCCTGAAAGTAATTATAGATGAGTTTTCTCCATTCCGTATTTTAATTGGTTTAGTGGTTTGTTTTTACAACTTTTCATGAGAACTAGTCAATGACACACTGACTGAAACCATTATTCAATTCCCAGTGTCCATTTCTTTCAGGATGACTATATTTAGAAACCACCTTATTTCACCCTATTGGATTATGCATCTTAAACTCATTTAATTGCTTAAAAAGTATCTAATTTTAAAATATTATGTAAAGAGTATGGGTATGGTTAAATAAAAATTTAAGTATTTAATGTTCACCTCAGTCAAGATAAACCTTGTAAGAAAGGAATATCTTGCACATGTGGCTTTTACAAACATAGAAATAACTATTCTTGGGTTGTATGTTTATAGTTTGAGTTTCCAAAGGTTTATTTTGTTTTTGATCTATGCAGTTTTGGTCTGTAGTATATTCTTTTTTATGTAACATTAGATTCCTCTGTGCAAGGTGAAGTCCTAACTTGCAAACAGCTACAGCTGTTCATTGGCACAGTTAAAATGTTATGACAGACTTAAATTTCTATTTTAATTTAAAAATTGGGCTAAAAACATTTGCTTACAAGGGGGTTGGGCACTTAACATTTTTTGTCGCAAGTGTTTTAAAGATAAACCCCCAAACTTAGTGCTACATAGCTCACTCTCAATCATAAATAAATAAATAAATAAATAAATAAAATTAAAATAAATCTCACCTTCTAAAACAAGAATTCTAAATGGGATCTTCATAAATCATTCAACTTCAAATATAATACATTCTGCCATTTCATTAGCTTTGTCACCTTCTCCCACTGTCTCTTTGATAAGTCATACTCAGACTATGTATGTTTTCACCTTTAAAACTCTTCACTTTTGCACTTTTAAAACACAGTGTTCCAGGCTTCATTTACTTGATTGTGGAGTAAAGGAGAATGCTACAGGGAAAACAGGGAAAATGGTAGTTCTCAAATTTGGTTTATGGAATCAAAGTTAGACATCAGAAAAACTATGCTAATCCTCCCAACAAAAGAACATTTCTTCACTGCAGAAATTATGCAGTAGTTTACAGACAAAAGCATAGCAGTGGCTCTCCAAGACCTCATAAACACAGGCTTTGTGTTTATGACACAGAGACACCAAACAACACATCACAATCATTTTTTCAGATCTCCATCAAGCAATTGAATTCTTCCTTCCATACAGATTCTGAATGCAAATCTATGAGCTATCATTATTCCTTTTCTTTTTGAATGCTCTGACTAGCAGGAAGAAAAAAAAAAAAAAAAAAGGCTAATTTGTCATATGAATAATCATAAGGCTTTAAAGTTACTACCCTAATTGAACTGAGCAGGGGAAACTTACTCCTCCCATAACTATTGTTGCAAGCAGCCTGTGCACTTGGTCTGCTCCACTTCAAGTAAAATTGGTACTTCTCAGTTCCATCCCCATTCATCACCTATTTATGAAGGTGTAGCTCGTAGAAAAAGTTATCTTTCCTTTTGCAGGCAGTTCGCAAAGCATTCATGCTCTGAAAGTAGATTGGTTTCAAATGGAGGGCCAGGTGTTGAGAAATACTCCAGAATTGAGCATGACCAAATACAGACAACAGATGAAATATCCTAAAGATGCCTCCTTTTACCAGAGGATTTCTGCCATATCCACTTTGGCTATAGCAGTTAAAAATTAAAATAATTACAATAATAATAATAATTAAATTTAAAAAAAAAAAAAAACAGCTAGTAGAAACTGATGTATCATTGAGAGGAGAAGAGCAATAAAATCTAATGAATCTAGTAAAGCTGTGTTTTGTCTTTGTCTTATAATTAACTCCATATTTCTCATGAATATATTGAATTTTACATTATTTAGCTAAAGTAGAGACATTACAAATTTAAAACTTTTATCAATCAAGTAGAATTATGGACATATCCCTTGCAGTTAACTACCAGTTTTGCTAGTAAAGCACAAATTCAATAGATTCAACCTCACACACAGATGTGAGAAAAACAGCTATACTTCCCAAATTACAGCATTTATTCTTCACAGATAGAATTGAATTTGATGAGATTTAACAAGTAAATTGGTAGATAATTTATAAGCTCAGTAATTATAAAACTGTCTTCCTTGAATAAATTCAGTACTTTTTATTTTTGAACCACATAACGTAATAGAAGTTGGTTTGGATAAAAAGTTTGAATATATATGTGACTCAGATATTTGTATCAAATAAAGAAGATGACTGAGAACTCATTGCTTCCTAAAATACAAAAAATAGGAGACCCAACCCTACAACAGTAGAATTAAAACAGAGGGTTTTTTGTTGTTGTTGTTTTATAAATATATATAAACTGCAATTAGAATATGGAATTCATTGTCACAGAACTTTTTAGCTGCTCAAAGTCATAAAATCCTCAAAGAATGTAAACAAATTCATGGAACAAATTTCTCTCATGACCTATCAAATAGATCTAACTAGACCAATAGAAATACTATACCTATAGTCCTGAACTCCTGATTACCAGAAGCTGGAGGGGAAGTTTCACTCTGTTCTTGTCCTGTTCCTACTAACGTTCCCTAGTGATTTTTGCTAGAGATGGAAAGCTGGAATATGAAGAACACTTTAGTGTGGCCCAGGTTAGCTTTTGTTGTTTTCTTAGATTTTACCTAAACATAGCTGAAATATCAAACATCTTTTGAAGAGGTGATAAGGGAAAGAATTGATTAAACACTATCAGGAAAATTTGTACCATGACATTTTCAATATTTTCAAAATTAAAAAAAAAAATCCTTTTAAGTAAGGCTGAAAAATAACACTTTCTTCAGGCAGTTCCACAATTAATGGTCTGTTACACATGATTTTCATATTCCTTTTTTTAGTGGAGTTGAAACATTCTCTATCTTCTTGATGTTTTCTTTAGACTGATTTCTTTCTTCCTTACTCAATAAGATCAAAATACAGATTAGTGTTTTCTAACATAATCATTGTCATTTCCTCTCAATTGTCTTCACCTCTTGAAAATATAGAGCAAAAGAAGTATTTTGTCCCAAGTTCGGCTTTACACTTGTTGAAAAAAACAAGAATACCCTTAGAAAGAAATGGTTCTTTATTAATCATTGAACTCTTACCAGAGAGTTTCTGATGCTTTTAGATGTGGGTTGCATCAGGGGAAATAAAACAAACACAATTCTTACAATGCTTATTGAAATAAGAAAAAAAATCTAAAAATTATCCAAAATGAAAATTCTTTAAGCATTAGAAACGGCTGCAGCTTTTTTTGGAATAGTTGGTTTTCAAGTAACGTGTGACAAACGGATGTACTCAGCAGGGAGTAGGGCCTGCTCTGGGCTATGCCTATATCCTACCAACCTAATCTGACAGTTTAGGTCCCTTAGCCTATTGTATTTTCATTGGAGACTTTAATATTACACAGTCTTTAATTTTGTACATGGCTTGCTAGGTGTACCCATGTTATTTAAAGACAAGTGAAAAAGAGCTACTTACTCAAAACAGTTTTATTTAAACAAAATAGCACATATTAAAAACTACTAGCAACTGAACACCCTCTGGACCAGCTATGTCATCCTGTTTCATACACATAGCAGGAGAGAGGGGTGTCAGACACAGCATTCAAAAGATGTGAACTGCAGCTGGAGCCAGAAGCAAGAAGTTGCCTGTCCATTAAGAAATGTCAGTGGTTGTACCCCATTACCTAATTTCACTAACATGGGAATGCCAGCAACCAAAAGCACTAGCAGCAGGGTGGGCAGGCACAAACCAGGCAGTTAAGGCTGCACCCAGTAAGGGTACTTGGTGTCCCAAATGGTTTACTCAGTTCTACATCTTACTGCTAGAGCTGGCACAATGATAGTGACACCACAGGTGCACAATAATGACACTCCTGCATTGCCTAGAATTACCCCAAGGTCAGAGGCCTCAACTCACATGAAAGTCCTAGGGCAAGACGTGGCTACCCAGCACCCAACACTGCAGAGTCCCTCTGCATTTCTGGAGGACAGGTGAGAGTGTGGCAGTAGCACAGCTTGCAGGAAGAGGACCAACAGGCAGAGGACCAGGGATGATAAAGTAGAAACTCCACAGGATAAACAGAAGATAAGAGGTTCTTCATAGCAATTCTGAAGTGAAAGAGCACTTCCCCTAGATTCCTGATTCAGACTTGGTTCTGCAGTTTTGACAGGTTACAGATTTTTATTTTATTTTATTTTATTTTTAAGTTTTCAGAACAAAAATTCAGGAGGCATTAATGGTGCAAGCCCAGTAACCTCTATGCCAAGTTACCTGTTATGAAGAAAAGGGCAGTTTGACTACATCTTCTAATAGTATTTAAGTGAAATTACCCTCCCTCCCTTGACCTGATGGTTGTTTGATGGACTTCATTTCCCAGAGGGACACATTTATAGCACAGAAAGGATGAAGCATATTATGACCATTGTAAAAATGTAACACCACAGGATTAACCTGAATGAATAAGTGCAGTTGAACTTTAACAAATCAATGTTTTTTTCTTCAAATTAAAACTAGTGAGATGTAGTTTCACTTAAGACATCCTAAATCAGCTTTAATACTTTTAAAGACAAGTAATTAGTTCTCTAAGTAGAAACTGTAGAAAATATAAAATCTCAATTACGAATCAAGATGGACTTACCAAGAGCACCCAATAACTTTGTGCTTTACTCCTTTAGTCAAAATATTTCAAAACTGTATTTGGAAATGGAATAAACAAGTTTACACTTTCAGTTTTGAGAAAGAATCTTAAAACTTTCAAGAAGCATCTTTCACATCTGATCACAAAGCAAAAACTTAACAGTAAGTCTCTAGGCTGATTTCAAATACCTTCAAACAAAAGCGTTCAGATAACTTTATAGTAAGCACACAAGTAACTTAAATAGCTAAACCTGTTACTGAAGATTTTGATAGAAGTTTATGGCTCTGATTCACAAGTGTTATTGCTAAATACACAGAAAATAATTTTTGAAGTAATACAAATCCATAGATTCATTTTTCTCTGTCAACAAAATTGTTGTCTTTTTCTCAGAGCAATCCTTGGAGTTGAGTCAACTACAGGGGATGGTCTTTTCAATTTTGCAGGTGCAGATACAAACCAGTAACTGAGAAATTATCAAAATAAGAGGCAGAAGTAGCATGCAACTATGGAAAACCTCAAAATATTTAACAATAATTTCTCATAGGATCCTACTGGACAACATGTCCAGCATACAGCTAGATAAAGCATAGTACGATGGGTGAACAATTGGCTGATTGGTAGGGCTCAAAGGGTTATGGTAAATGGGGTTATATCAGGCTGGTGGCCAGTCGCCAGTGGGGTCACCCAGGGCTCCATTCTAGGGACAGTTCTTTTCAATGTTTTCATAAATGATTTGGATGTAGGACTAGAAGGCATTTTGGAGTAAGTTTGCTGATGATACTAAACTGGCAGGAGCTGTTGACACTGTCGAGGGTGGAAAGGCCTTGCAGAGAGATCTGGACAAATTGGAGAGGTGGGCAATCATCAACTGCATGAAGTTTAACAAGAGCAAGTGCTGGGTCCTGCACCTGGGAAGGGGCAACCCTCGCTATACATACACACTAGGGGACGAGATGCTGGAGAGCAACACCACAGAGAGGAATCTGGGGGTTTTGGTTGATAGCAAGTTGAGTATGAGCCAGCAGTGTGCCCTGGCAGCCAGGAGGGCCAACCGTATCCTGGGTTGCATCAAGCACGGCATTGCTAGTCGGTCGAGGGAAGAGATTGTCCCACTCTACTCTGCTGGTGCAGCCTCACCTCAAGTACTGTGTGCAATTTTGGGCACCACAGTACAAAAAGGACGTGAAACTATTGGAGAGTGTCCAGAGAAGGGCTACAAAGATGGTGAAGGGCCCAGAGGGGTAGACATACGAGAAGCGGCTGAGGTCACTTGGTTTGTTCAGCCTGGAAAAGAGGAGGCTGGGGGGAGACCTCATCGAGGTCTACAGCTTCCTCCTGAGGGGAGTGGGCAGGCGCTGATCTCTTCTCTCTGGTGACCAGCGACAGGACCCGAGGGAATGGAGTCAAGCTGTGACAGGGGAGGTTCGGGTTGGATATCAGGAAAAGATTCTTCACTAAAACGGTGGACACTCACTGGAACAGGCTCCTCAGGGAAGTAGTCATGGCACCAAGCCTGTCAGAGTTTAAGAAGCGTTTAGACTATGCTCTTAGTCATATGGTCTGAATTTTTGGGTAGACCTGTGCGGAGTCTGGAGTTGAACTTGATGATCCTTGTGGGTCCCTTCCAACTCAGGATAGTTTATGATTCCATGAATAATAAAAATAAACTAGGGTTTGCTGGAAGGTAGCCTCTCTGAAGATTTTAGTACCCAAACACTCTGTTTAACTGGTTAAAGTCTTGCTCCCAGCTACTTGGAGCCTTTTCCTTTACAGATTCTACATTCAACAGAGGAGGGAGATTCTACATTCAACAGAGGAGGGAGGCTATTCACAGTCAATATTTGTTACATAAAATGTGTTGTGAGTGTACTATCTAAATTTAAAGTAACATGATTTAGACCAACCTGCCTGATGAAGAGTCCTTAGGGTTCACTAAAACTTTGATTTTCCAGTTAGCTTATTTTATAGCTAGAGATTTGGAAGTCATCAAAACCATAATGAGAGAGATCAATCAGATTGCTTTTATTGGTCTACTGCGTACAATCCAATATAAGCAGAGTATCCACAGAATCAGATTTAGGAGGAATTTGCATTGTACCATGGATGGTTTTAACCTTGAGACTACTAGAAAAATCAGTTGTTTGATAATTAATCATGTGAATATACATTTTAATTTGAATTGTGTAACTAAATAGAATTTTAAAAATTGCAGCATATTCCTGATAATAGATTTCTGCAGGGCTTCAAATTTGTTGTAGCATTTTTTAAAGAGTTCTAAAAAGCTGCTGTCATTTGCAGCTGGTTAAGACAAAATGAGAAGTGTAATTTTCTGGTATAATTCATTTTGTATTTTAGTTTTTGAAAATAATAGTAACATATTTGAAAATATAAATAATATATCCCTATGAGTGATGGATTGTTTTAATGCATTGTTAAAAAGATTTCAAATTTTCGTAGAAAGTATATATGAGTACAGTCACCAAATGGCAAATATGTCAGTAACTGAGATTTAAAAAAAATAATAATATTTCACAAAATCACAGAATGTTAGGGATTGGAAGGGATCTTGAAAGATCATATAGTTCAATCTCCCTGCTGGAGCAGGAAAATCCCCCTGCCAGAGCAGGAATCCCCTGCTGGAGCAGGAAGCATACTTAACACCATTTCAGAAGCTTGCATCCATAGAATTATTTAAAGTTCTTTGTGCATCTGATACTTACTACACACCACAAGGAGCAACTGTGGTAGAAATCATTGATCTCCAGGAGATGTAGAGCAGCAGAGGCAAAAAGATAGACACACATGTAAGTGGTATGGAGTTAGGGAAATTTTGCTCTTAAATCAAATTTGCCAGTTTCAAGAATAACTATCCCTAAAATATAAGAATTTCTTTTAAAAAATGTCTGTTCAATAACACACAAAATTTTATTTTTCTGCCTTCTAGTGTTTTAGTTTATGTTTACCTGTAAAACTTGTCCAAAACAATCAATGCAAAAAAAAAAAACACCACCACCACCACCACCAAAACAAAACAAAACCAACAAAAAAAAAACAGTTTAAGAATCAGTGCCATTAGTTTTATCTTTACTGTAAATGTTAGAAAATATTGATAATATTTTCCCATATCTTTAATTGTAGTCTCAGTTTGATACAATGCTTCTCTCTGGAAAGAATATATGTACTTATGTGTGTCCTACAGGAGGGAAGCTTAGGATACCTCTGTGTGTTGTTCCATTTGAAAGTGACAACTTCAGTGCATTTGATTATTATAAGCAGGAATTACAGTATGATGAGTGTTTCAAGAGAGCAAAAATATTTCTCTCTCACTAGAGAAGTGGAAATAAAGCTAGACCCACTGTTCTCTCCCTCTTATCTGATATATGATTTAGTGGCAGAAATCGCAACCCACACATTTACATTTACCAGAGACATTGTTTGTAAATTACTAACCCTGGTAATGCAAGAGTGGATCTCTCACTAGTAAAAAATTATGAGTGAGTTCTGCAAGATATGTTCATCTGTAAGTGGCTTAACAGGGAAATCTATGGGAAAGAAAGATAAGTACTGTCTAAACCTATAGGACTCAGTCATCATAGCTACTGATGTAAAAAGAAATCAATTTCCTTAAGTGTATTAATTAGCCTTAAAAGTTAATTTACTACCATAAGACTATTACTTACTACTCCAAGAAAAGAAAAAATGTTTCAAGAACCTGAGTCCTAGTAAAGTAGTTTTAATAAATAACAAACTGTACCTGTCCATGGTACAAGCAAGCTGCCTCCCGTGCAGGACCCATGCCAAGTGAGCAAAAACAAAGTTGAGGGAAGGCCACTAGAAGAGTTACCCAGACAAAGAATCGAAGACAAATTAGGAGTGACTAATACAGTATGGCTACTACTAGTGATGACTGATGATGATATGAAGAACTGTTAAAAGGTTTCTAACAACTCTAGTCAATGTCAGATAGAAAACAGCTGGGGACTTGAAAGTAGTCTTTCATATTACCGAAAAGAAGTGTTAAAAAAAAAGGGTAAGAATTTGTAGCGCAGGATGTAAAACAGATGACATATCTATTACCTAACCCTGAAAACATTAAAAAACAACTATCACAGTATGTGACCATTCTGCATATTAAATTAACTTTTGTTACAGCAACCAGAACCTCTAGGAATGCATTAATTTAGGACCATCATTGAAGTACTAATGATGCACACAAAAAAAGGCTTATTCAGCTAGGGTTTTATGCTGAATAATGTATCTTCAGGAAAATTCTAGAGGACTATCATTCCCGTGGGTGAGTTATTCCCTATGGCAGCTTCAAACATTATGATAACATAGATCATCACACAATCATACTTCTGATGGTAAAAGGGTACCTGATAGCACAAAATCTCAAGAACAAACAGTGCTTCTAAGAATTCTGTTTCAACCATGAGCAAAGACTGAGGAGTAGGTGAGACCAACTAAAGCCACTTAGAAGGTAAAAAGCTCGTGAAAAAGTCAGATTAGCTATGCTGGAAACTGCCTGCATGTTGTCGTCGAGCCTCTGAGGAGGACAGAGGTTAAAAGTGTTGAATTGCATACTCATTGACTTAACAGAAACAGCCCTAGAGGCAACAAGAAGCAATATCAGCTCTTACACTATGCTAACATGCTCTCCAAGGAAGAGAAGTATTTTGACAGATATGATTAACTGACACACTAGACTGTGCTAAAGACAAGCAGTATTTCTGTGAGAGAGTCCTACAACAGATTTTCCTAGTGAGTCAGGTAGCTGTCCAAATCTTGGTAAAAGTGTTAGAGAACAGACTCATTAAGAAAACACATTGGGCATCTTCAGTGGTTGTGAGACTTTAAATTCCTTGAGAGTTCAGAAGAGTTCCCCATTTCCATGTATTAGATGTCAGAAGCAAATATTTCATAGTTTGGATTTGATGCCTACCTATAATTTGATTAAAGTAGCATTTAAGGATCAAACTATAGCTACTTCTCTGATACATTATAGATTGTTGCAGGGTTTCAGAATGTCCCCTCAATTCATGAATGTGTGTCATCTGCTAGGATAAGGTAAATAACTAAGGAACTACTGTCTTTGTGCTGAAGAAAGATTAAAGGGGGAAAAAAAAAGAAAAAAAAAGGGGGGGGGGGGGGGGGGGGGGGGGGGGGGGGGGTGGGGGGGGGGGGGGGGGGGGGGGGGGGGGGGGGGGGTGGGGGGGGGGGGGGGGGGGGGGGGGGGGGGGGGGGGGTGGGGGGGGGGGGGGGGGGGGGGGGAAGTGGTAGAAAAATCCCACCACCTCCACCCCCGAATTAAGCTTGAAGGAAGCAGGAAGCCTTTATCAACTTCCCAGTAAATACAATAGTGCAAGAAGATAAGGCTTCAGTCTAAAACTTGATTGTTATGAACTGCTGGAAAATCCCTGTTGAGCTGGAGAAAGCATAGCTGTTTGGAGCATGATGATTGAGGTACCTCATTATAACAGCTTACAGTTTCTGGCTGATATGTCAAACATCAGAAGTGTTTCTTACAGGGTGCGGTCTCATATATTCACTTGGCTTTCTAATTGTATATGTCAGTCTAAGGATAACAGTCTACTACGGAAGCTTAACATACAACTAAAGCAAATGGTTAAATCAAATCTTGGCAAACCACTTAACAAGTTTCTTTTTAGAAAGCTGTTTGGAATTTAAATAGGGGAAAGTTGACAGTATTTACAAGTGAGAAAGAGGCTGCAAAAAAAGGTCTGAGGAGAGCCTGAAAAAAGTTGCATCAGGGTTCCCCTGGGAAAAGATTGAATAGACACCAGAACAGCTTACAAAAGATATGGTTGAACTTCCTTTTGTAGAAGAGACTATAATATAGATAAAAGGCCAACCGAGGTGAGTGAAGACAAGCAACACCTTGTCTATCATCTTCAAATGAGTGAATATCCATGATCTTCTAAAAAATGAGAGCTTGATAACAATGTATTTCTCTTTCAGAATACGTGGTTTTCCAGTGACTGAAATCTTTTCTGTTTATCCTATTACGTACAAGAAACGATATGTTCCAAAACTTCGTGCAAAGGTTATCTGTTTAAGCACATTTGCTTAGACTTCTCAATGGCAGCTAGTAGATGTAACTGTAAAACACAAGACCCATGACTTCTGTGGAGTCTGAGAAAAGATGCACATATTACACTGTGATCTGGAAAGCAAATACTAGAGACAACCACAATCATCTGCAGCTCTCAGGAAAAAACACCAGAGGACTAAAACATCACAGAACAGTTAATCAGTAAGAGTACCGTGAACAAAAACATCATATTTTCAACTACAGAACAATGTCAAAACTTTTATTAAAAAGCTAGAAATACCTCATTATATTTCTTCAAAGGGTACTTTTTCCCTAAGTGTTGGGTTTTTTTTTGTTTTTTTTTTTTTGACTTTCTCTGCATTTACTATTCTTGACTAGTGATAAAAACTCAAGAGGTATTAATGTCACCCATACACTTTTTGAAATCCAGAATCCTGTGATTTATTTTTTTTAATTAAAGTAACAAGTAATATGCCTTAGTAACAAAAAGGAAAAGAGGACACATGAAAGCAGCTGATAACAACTAGGAACTCAGTATGCTGACTGATCTATGGAGAGAAGAAAGAAGTGTAGATTATATCTATCATATCCTTTGCAAAGTAAATTCATTAATTCTCCGCTAACAGATTCACATTACATGTGGAATTTCTTCAGTAGTACAGTTCAAACTTTACTAAATTTACTCCAAACTAAACTTGAGTAGACATCATAAGCACAGACAATGACTTAGTACTTTGCTAGCAAGAACATCTAAGATAACCTTAAATACTGGAAAAAAATCGCAAGTACACTTGTTTGTGCTTGCCTAAATCACAGTATGTGATTTAAAGTATGGCAGAAGAAATAATCACCTACCATGACCCAGACAAAAGAAAAAGGTAAAAGTTCATGACTGCTGTTCAGCCCATTAATGGAGGATCTGAAGAAATGATGAACTGTGAAGTAAAAATGAGTGTCAGTGAAGTTATTTGAAACAGATGACAAATGTTAAATGTGAAAAACCTGAAGAGGTTCTACAGCTTTGGCAACTGGGTGTTAAATTTAAGATCAAATTCAATCAGATATTTTAAAACTAAGCATGATAAAAGTAATCCTAAATTTATAAATAAAGAGCTATAACCACTCAAAATAAGATTTTGAGGTAAAATTGATAGCACTAATAAGCATCAGTTCAGTGCTCAATTGATCAAAAATGAATCACATTAAAAATAAGAAAGATTGCAGCATTATGAAACATGCTCAGGTTACTGAATCAGTCCACAGCTCACCCTCATTTTAAGCATGATGCATTATTCTAGTCCTGTCTAGTCCCAAGCAGATGTACTCAGAATGGAAGGTGTTTGGTAGAGACAACAAGGATGATCAGAGGTATGGAACAGCTCCTGTAAGAAAACAACTGAACAGAGTAGGTCTCTTCAGGTAGAAAAAGCTAAGGGGATTAAGACTGAGATACATAAAATCATGAAGAGCAAACAGCATCACTGTCTCTTCCAACAAAGAATTGGAAATTATAGAAATGAAACAAAAATTTCTGAGGCAAAAAGAAAATGAGGTGGCACATCACGCAATACATAGTTAAGCTAACTCCTGGCCACAGAACCACCTGGATGGCAAAAGATTACTTGGTTCAGAAAACTACCTGAGAAATTTGCTCAGGAAATCCCTAAACAATGATCTGTTGGAAATTAGAAAACTATTTTTGAAAAAGTATAATAAAACATTTTTCCTGGGAATATACCATTGTCTGATTGAACTGGACACACCAGAGAGTCCAACCCACTACAAAAATTATTCAAGCAGAGTAATGTAAGAATCTTTAAATGTTATGACATTGGTGATGGTGCTGACCAAGTTATTGGAGGTACAAGGAATGAGGTTGGTCTTGCACATCAGAAGGTTGAACAAATGCAGTTATTCCATCTGCAGGATGGAATGAGATATAATACTAATGATTTTTTACTTAGTGAAACCAACAAATTGTCTTGTGTTTTTTTTTTGTTTGTTTGTTGTTTGTTTTCAAACTTCATTAAAGGATACTGGTAGCTTCCCTTGTAGCAAGTAATGCCATGAAAATATCCAAAATTACATTCAGTTTTACACTTGGGCTGTTCAAAATCTGAAAGGTATATGAGATACATGAAAGCTTATACTGCAGGTAACACATACATTTTTTCATCAAAAATAGATTGTTTTTTCAATAATATGGTAAAATCTATAAAAACAGCTATAGCCATAAAATTCTATATGCTTACCTGTCAACAGAGCAGGAGTCCATTTGTATTTATATTCAGTATGAAAAAGATTGCAAATTAAGCAATAAAAGGTCATCCAAGATTTTATCTACTGAATGGCCAGAAAAATGATTTTGTAATGTAATTCATCTTTCCACGTTAAGGTAATGTTCTAGCCAAGTGAGAACAACATATTCTTCAATGGAGTTGACTATGGAAGATAGCTTAGACTAAATGGAGTTTAAATGATAAGCCTAGAATAAATGCCTGACTTTTGGACTGCTTATGGTAGGTATGATGAATCCAAGCCTAAATCAAAATCCAAAGAAATTGAAGTATAAAACAGATCTGTACAGGAAACGCACTTAATTTGATATCTTGAAAAATATATATCATTTCTTGTACAAGATCTCCTGTGTGACAAATTACTATGCCTCTATACATGGCAGTCATTAGTGATACACACCACCACTAGTTCTATACAAACTGAGGATTTCACATAAAAATTCACCTGACATTTGGGCCAACAAAGTTACTTACATCAATGGAAAATACACTTTACAGCAGTGTTACAAATTCTATCCACTTAATTTATCATGAATTCATACACAGCTCTAGAAAAAGAATCAGAAGGAAGATGATGAGTCATTGCTGTTGAGACTCATATCCTCCTGCCAATATAATTCAACTTCTCAAAAGCATGCAGTACAACATGAAGTGAGAAGACAGAAGCAGTCCATGGGCTAAACTGTATCCTTCCCCATACAAGCATATGAGTGAATATAAAAAGAATGCAAATAAACATTTATGATAAAGTTCATAGGACTTGGTTATTCTATTGAAATTGATCCCATTTTATTAAAAAAAAAAAAACAATTAACCATCAGGTGTTATAAGCAGAGCCACATATGTATCTACTGTTCATTAAGGTAACCAGAGAACATCATTTACTTATCAACTTAGTATTTTAAGATCTATTAGCAAATATATGCTGTTATTAAAATATACTAAGCTTATTTAAAAAATATATATATGCAGTAAACTTGCTTATCCATCTTTCAAAATCTGTCAATACGTATGTACTACTGATGTATTTATTGCATGATTCCTTTTCAAACTACTTTGTTGTTGTTGTTGTAAATAACAGCGATGAAGAACCATTAGTTCAGTGTTTATTAATATTGAAGGGACTTCAAAACCACATCTGTGGGGAAAAAACTCTAAAGTTCTTATCCTGAGTGACTAGATGACATCACATTCCGCAAGTGCAAGAAAAAAAACTTTAGAAGTGTTGTGTCTGGCACAGGTCTCTCTGACAGGCCTAGGCATACAGCATGTAAAATCTAAAAGCTGCTGGAATATAACTAAATGCTGTTATCCAAGCTGTCATAACTGTATTGCAGTTTAAAAGATATTTCCTGACAAGAAAATTGAGAAAACTGTCTGGCTAGTAAATCAAACCTTCCTCCACTTTTAGTGGCCAACCAACAGATGCAGTTTAGGTCACAGATGGTTTTTTCATGTTTTGGTCTCCATGCACATCTTCAGCACAAGTACTTTCTTTACCACTTGGAGTGAGTTCTTTTAAAAAGAATCTTTGCCAGTACACCAAGCTATCTACAAACTGCTGTTAATTTCAGAAAGTAGAAAGCTTCTAAGCAGGTAAGGTTCAGAAGAATAGACTGTATTTTAGTGATCTCGTAATTTAAGATGACAATGCATTTTGCTGTGGAATATATTATGTGATTCCATCACCTTAGAGAGATTTGAGAGAAACAGAAATGCCATCAGACACAAAGGTGAATAAGGACTTGAAGGTCGAAAGAAAGAATATTGTTTAAGTGTTTAATTGGTGTAAAAGCTCAATTTAAAACTTCAAAGTGGGTTAACTACTTCACTGCTGCTTATTTCTCTCATTTCCCTTACAACCCACAAGATTGCTTCTCTTCTTTCTGTCTTCTGTGCTCCCTGTAATGGGGCTTCCTTCAGCCAGGGCAGTACAGAACCAGCAGAAAACTCTAGGATTGGTCTCTCATCTCCTGAATGTGCATTTTCAAATTATGGACTTAACATCAAAGTGTTGATCACTGTGACTCCAGTTTCAGAAAAGCATGACACCAGAAAGCTTCATTTTAAGTGACTTTCCACCCACCTACCACCTTCCTCTCTTTTCCAAAGCAATGTGCACTGAATTGAACAAACTTATTTTCATTATTATTCCAAGGAGTAACTGGTAGGCAATGTGTTATTTAAACCAAAGGACATTTTCGGTGAACTCTGTACAAACTGTCCATAAGAAATTGTATAAAGCAACCTTGACAAAATCAGAAGCTGATAGCTGTGCGTGAGACCAGAGGGGTTCTGTAACAATCTGTGGAAGCAAATGTTTGTTTTTTCATGAGTGAGCGCAGTGTCAGGGGAGCTCAACAAGTTTATGAAAAGATTCTTCAGTAACAGATGACTGAATTCAGTGACCTGAGAAGTACTTTCTGATCCTATATTCCTCTAAGAAATAAAACTTGCTAGGGAAAATATTAATTTAAATGTGAAAAAAAAAATCCTGGAACAAGTTTAATAAATTAAACTTCTTGTTCTATATAAGGAATTAATTATAACACTTTCATTTGTAGTAATTTCAGTAAGGGAACAGATCTAATGAAGCAAGAGAAAGATTAAGATCTTTGATGAAATGTCAGGTCCAGCTCTCTCCCCTTCAAAATGATAAAGGAATAAAGAAAAGTTTATCACACGAAAAATATGCACTGGCAAAAACACTACAGGTTCTGATTTTTTTTGTATTGTGGCTTATGCACATTCATTCTTTAACTAAGCTAGTAATCCTTAGTCTTTAAGGGTTCTGTAAATTTTTCATTAAAAATGGGAGTGTTCTGAGGATTTTATTTATATGAACACATGGGATAATTTTTCTTTGAATGTTTCATTGATCAATACCTAGGATAAGTACAAAGAGTGAATAACCCATGACAGAAGTGGAAGACTATTTGATAACACTGGAAGAGAATGATGAACTGTGTCAAGAATTTTTTGTTTAAATTCATTCATTCCTGCATGAATTCTTGACCAAACACTCCAGAAAGTTCATAGTCAAATCTAAGTTCTATTGACTGGATCTACCAAAACATGTAATTACTTAACTCATTTAAGGAAACAGATGACTTCATTCTAGTCTTCGCAGAATTATCCACAAGTAATTTATTTCCAGATCTTCAAAGACCTTTTGACACATAATTTCCACTGAAATCAGTTCATATCACCAAGATTAAAATAAGTAGTTGCTACCAGTGACTTTGGAATGAATCCTTAAACACATGTTCAGATATAGAAATAACCTAATAAATAAAGACATTAAAATTAAATTTAAAAAAAAAAAAAAAAGTTAATTTGACTGTATCATAAATACTAGTAATGAAAAATATATATGCAGAACTAAGAAAAATACGGATTATTTCAGAGTTAATAAAGAAAACAAAATGCATATTATGGCGGTTCCATTAACTAATTTCCATGGGGAGTTTCCAAATTAGGCATTCATTAACTTTCTAAACAATTCAATATTTCAATAAATCTAATGGTTCATTATCAAAACATTATACTTTCATGATGTCAAATCAAGTGCTCTTTAAATCATTGATTCAAAGGAAGAGGGTGTAAGGAGGTGCTTAAATTGACAACAGAATACATACCTAAAGAATTCTTAATTTGTGACACTCACATGTCTCCAATTAGGGAACTGCTTGTCCATAAATAAATTTCCCTGGTAAAAGAGTGTGCTATAAAAATCTTCATTTCTATTCCCAAACTCTGATAGCACTTCTAGACTGTTCAAAGGATCATTGTTTTAAACTAAAGATTTGCAAGTCGAAGAGCTTACACTAAGAAGGGTACAACTGGCACTCAAAGTCTTCATGTTGGAAGCACACAGCAAGTGCAGCATGGGGGTGATAATGGTGGCACAATGCATAAGGGAGATTGGAAGTTTATGACAAGGAAAGAAATGTCCAAGATCAATAGGGTCACATCTTTCACAGCTGTTGCCTTGGAATTTCTCCACCCCTTCATTTAGCCAATAAATAATCAGAGAAAAGACAGTCTTCAAAATCAAGAATCCTTTTTGTTCAACAGATGACTATTTCAGATATTCATCTAAGTATGATCCAGTATCTAACTTATGACAAGGAGACATCAAAATAACAGCTTTAAATTATAAACTATATAGTTATTAACATTATATACTCAGTCATATATATGCATATAACAGTTGTAAAGGTGCAAAAGAGCATTTGACAGAAGCTTGGGAATTCTTTTCTGAAGCAAAGGATTATGTCAAAGCCTAGATACACACACAGCTTCTCTACAACTCCTTCAAACTGGATGAATTCATTGAAAGAACCGAGTTTTATAAGGTGCACAGTGCAAAAAGCATTTTGACCTTAAAGTGCCTAGAAAAGAGTTATCAGAAACAAAATAAATCTAACACAGTTTTTAGGTTGCCAGCTATAAAAGCTTTTCTCTCTGGCAATTTAGATATACCTCAGCTGTCAGGAACCTAGAAAAATACCACCTCCAGTCACTGTCAAGCTCTGTTATTTCAACTGACTGCTGACTTTAGCAGATTGAAGTTTCAGTTAATTTCCCTTGCAGGAAGGTACACGAGGCTCTTGTTGGTAATGATCCAGTCACTCTGAGACCCACACATGTAAAACATTTAAAATTATTTGTCAAGTGATAGGCACAAATATGCAAAAGATAGATTCTCCTCCTTTGCTTCTCTAAATAAAATCTCTCTTGCTGATTTGCATCTTCCCATTTCTGAGTATGCATAATCTTTTGATAGGCAAAACATAATCTCTTTTGTCCTGCTAATATATCAACCATCTAATGAAATGTTTAAAAATATTACTTCCAGATGGTTTCAGTGGGAATTTCCTTTGCTCTGTAAACAACATACTGGCATAGAATATATCTAACATACTCTAGAAATGCACAAAACTGTCAGGTTTTCACTCAAGCATAGGTTATAATATGAAGGGTCCTAGTCATGTCACTATAAATAAGTAGGCTGAGGATCTCTTGGAATATTTTTTTTTTTCTGTGGGGGAATTCATTAAGGGTTAAGGATTAACTACATATTTTATTATTTGCAGAGTCCTGCATGAGGAACTATGCAAAAAACATCAGCTAGAAATTGGATCCCGGATGCTAAAACTCCAGAGTTCCTCTTTGTAATTAATATAAACATCCTCAACCAGATACAGCTTGTCAGATTTTTTAGGCTTCTCTTGTACTGTTACTCCCCAGGTCTTTTTTTTTTTTTAAACCTTGAAAAGTTTCAACTTTTACAATACTAATAGTACACATTAAAAAGAAATATATTTCTAAATCTGTTCATTTCAATACACTCTACTTTTAGACTAATTTAGTTGACCATAATAATCTTTTGCTTTGCTTTAAATACATACAGTATACCATAAGTTATATAACAGCATTAAAAAAAAAAAAAAGCACTTACTACAGATTAAAATTATGATTTTTTTCCTTACTTCATAGTACAAAGAAATTTTACAATTGATTTCATGATAATTGATTTTAAAATGCTGAACGTGATTTAACTGGAACTTAAAATGCTGCACTTGCTGGAATACTTCATTTGTCACTAGGTCTAACGTTAAAGAATTGACTAATAGACAGTGATGATGATAAATCAGTGTAACAGAGTTAATTTCTTACAGAGTTACACTGGATTTAGTCACTCAGCCCTCAGAATAATGGAATTGCATGGCTAAATTCACCCACTACTGGGAGACCTTAGGGATAAGGGACTTAAGCTACTTTTTTTGAGAGACTATTTAATGGTACTGCAAAATATATACCTGGGTAGGCCAAAGCAGCCTAAATAATAATTTTCCTCTCCTTTTGGAAACATAATTAAAATTGCAGTTTACCGATGTCCCAGGCACACACAGAGTTCACTGTCTTAATCAGACTAATCTATCTAAAATAGTATATGCCTGGTTAGTAGATAGTCTTCAGCATACAGTTGGAGAGAATTTACAACAATAAACCAATTGATTATCCCCTCCTCCTCTCCCCCAAAAAGATACCAAATTTAAAAACATTCCCAATGTAATAATAGTTCAAACACTTTAAAAGTATTTGTTCACAATGCAATAAAATTTCCTTTTAGTCTTGCTATAGTTAGTGCACAGCTTGCACACAGAATGGTTTGGGTTAGAAAAGACTTTAAAGATCATCTAATTCCAACCTGCCTGCCATGGGAAGGGAAACCTTCCATCAGACCAGATTGCTCAAAGCCCCATCCAACCTGGCCTTGAACACTTCCAGGGATGGGGAATCCACAACTTCTCCAGGCAACCTGTTCCGGTGCCTCGCCACCCTCATAGTAAAGAATTTCTTCTGACTATCTAATCTAAATCTAGATATTTCTAGTTTAAAGCCATTACTCCTTCTCCTATTGCTACACCCCTTGACGAAAAGTCCCTTCCCAGATTTTCTCTAGCCCCCCTTTAGGTACTAGAAGACCACTATAAGGTCTCCCCAGAGTCATCTTCTCCAGGCTGAACAACCCCATCTCCCTCAGCCCGTCTTCATAGGAGAGGTGCTCCAGCCCTCTGATTATCTTCGTGGCCCTCCTCTAGATGTGTTTTCATTGTCAAAATGAGAAATGTTCTCATGAGTCAAAAAAGATGTAATTTTTTATTTTGTGTCAATCACAGTAACTGAAAATGAGCCATAAAACTTCATGATGATGTTTCTTGAACTCCCTGTCAGGACAGATGTACGTACCTATTTATGTGTCATATCCAGTTTATATTTTCAGTCTCATTAAAAAAAAAAAAAAAAATCAATCCTACACTTTCAGTCAGTTAGCTCCACTGTCAGAGATGCTTGTTTTATGCTTTATCTATTTTTATTCATATTAGCAAAAGATTTTCATAACAGTTGTGAGCAACCCAAAATATTCTCTTCCTTCGTGCCCCTTTAGCAGTAACCCCAATCTACACCTAGCTTTGACTACCCAGAAAGCAGGTCAGCATTTGGAAAGCTCTACCCAGGCTACGATATAGCGGTGCTGTTCAGGGGACCAGCACAGAGTGTGGTATTCATTTACTTAAAAAGTAACATAAGTGTGTATAATATTCCCCTCAGGTGGACTGCTACAGCAAGTGTGGGAGATTGCAAATGAACAGCCGCTTTAACTGAAGAGGAAATACACATCCTTACTAATTTAAGTTCTCTATATGTACAGATAGTAAAAACATGATGTAGTGGTTGAACAATTGGGTGATGGGTTGAGCTAAGGCTTATAGTAAATGGAGTTACATGAGGTTGGTGGTCAGTCACTAGTGGGGTTCCACAGGGCTCCATTTTAGGGCCAGTTCTCCTCAATTTTTTCATAAATGGCTTGGATTCAGGACTTGAATGTATACTAAGTAAGTTTGTAGATGACATTAAATTTGGAGGAGCTGTTGACTCCATGGAGGGTAGAGAGATCTCTAACATCTATGTGGAGGGTAGAGAGGATAGAGGCCTTGCAGAGAGATCTTGACTAATTAGAGGGCTGGTCAATCACCAACAATATGAAGTTCAACAAGAACAAGTACTGGATTCTGCACCTGGAATGGGGCAGCCATGGATATATGTACAGACTGGGGGATAAGAAGCTGGAGAGCAGCCCCACAGAAAGGGATCTGGGGGTTCTGGTCGATGGCAAGCTGAATCTGAGTCACCAGCATGCCTTGGCAGCCAAAAGGGTTGACTATGTCCTGGGGGACATCAGGCACAGCATGGTTAGCTGGTCAAGGGAAATGACTGTCCTTCTCTGCTGTGTGCTGGTGCAGCCTCATCTTGAGTACCGTGTGCAGTTTGGGGCACTACAGTAAAAAGGATATAAA
The DNA here is from genome assembly GCF_009769625.2 of Cygnus olor. NCBI lineage: Eukaryota > Metazoa > Chordata > Aves > Anseriformes > Anatidae > Cygnus > Cygnus olor. The sequence continues at coordinate 43,449,378 of NC_049173.1, forward strand.
ACTATTGGAGAGCGTTCAAAGGAGGGCTACAAAGATGGTGAAGGGTCTAGAGAGCATGGTGTATGAGGAGCAGCTTGGTTTGTTCAGCCTAGAGAAGAGGAGATTGAGAGGAGACCTAGACTAGGCCTACAGGTCTAGGTCTCTGCAAAGGGAAGGCCTACTAGGCCTTCACAAAGGGAGCAGAGGGGCAGGAGCTGAGGGAATGGCATGAAGCTGTGAAAGGGGACATTCAGGTTAGATATTAGCAAGAGGTTCTTCAGTGAGAGGGTGGTCAGGCACTGGAACAGGCTCCCCAGGGAAGTAGTCACTGCAGCAAGCCTGTTGGAGTTCAAAAAGTGTTTGGACAACACTCTCAGACGTATGGTTTGATTTTGGGGTTGTCCTGTGCGAAACCGGAAGTTGAACTCGATGATCCTTGTAGGTCCCTTCCAACTCGGGATATTCAGTCTTTCTATGATTCAGTCTTTCTTTCAGCCTCACAGCCTGAAATGTGTCTTTTGCAGCCACATGCACTCAATTAGGAACGCTTTTTGTGTTAACAAAAACTGAAATGTCTTAGCACTTTTTCATGTATATATTAAATTACATAGGAGGTTTCTTTTGTAGTTAACGCAAAGTTAACTACAGTAGTTTTGGTAGTGATGGTCTAATTATAGTTTTTCATAAGCGTGCGTATAAAATTCATTTTGAAAGATCTCAGTGCATGATTTCTCATGCACTTTTTAATAGTTTTACAAATTAAAAAAAAAAAAAAGAAATATTTCTAAATTATAATCAGAAATACATCTCTGCCATAATTCCAAGAGTGAATTTCACTGGTCAGTGTTTCCTTCTGGTGTCTTAATTTAAAATAGTAAAATAAGCGGATGTAAATATCAAACACATGTGCCAGACACCATTAATCTTGATTGATACAAGGTAAAATTGTGTCACTTCCATTACTATTACTTAATCCCCAGACCTTATACTTGAATCTGCATTCTTTCACTTTTGACAGGCAGATTACAGAGATGACTGTCTTTCTCCAGCATTTCTTAAATGCCTCTAGTCATGATTTAATTACCATCATTCATCCTATTCTCCTTTAGTTCCTAATCTAAAACATCAGCCTTGGAAATGATCAGTGCTTTAAAATAAGCTATCAGCTCCATTATGAGAAATTCTAACTCCACCAGGGTTAACATACTCTCAAGCACTAGTTTGCAAGAAAATGCCCCAACAGATACAAAATAATAATAACAATAATATGCTTTCAGTAGCCCATTAAGAAGCACAAAGCTGAAACACCATATTTCACCCATATTCAAGAAACTGAGAAGCATTAGTGTATTACAACAACATGTATTTGCACACAGCATCCATTATAATTCCACCCACAGACAGATCTTAATAATACAAACACTGTCATGGTAGACTTGTCATGTCACCTGTCCAGAAGGTTTTTAAAATTCAGCTACCTAGCCAGGTTATATGTCTTTACTAAGAAAACTTAATCCCAGCTCAGATTTAATAAATAAATAATAAATAAATAAATGTTTACAAATAGTTCTTTACTCAACAAATCTAGTTGAAATTCTCTTTCTTTACCAGTATAAGAAAGTTTTTCTTTTAAAAATAGACTACATTATATGTAATAGGCTTGTTGCTGGCTGTTAGTGCCCATCAGCCAAAGAGGGACTGCAGTTTGTTAAAGTGCACTGGTATAATGTTCTCCCTATTAACAGAAACATAGCAGCAGGAAAGTACATTTGGAAAAAAAATAAAGGCAGCTTTGCTGTCATTTTCAGAGTGGAAACTCTGTAAACTGATAGCTCCAATCATTACTACAGCAACTACCACTGAAAATTTATTTAAGTTGCAGATAAATTCATCCAACATCAAAGTTGAATAATTCATGTTGCCTGAATTCAGTACCTGCTGCTAATACTGAAGCATCAGTACTGCCCAGAAGAGCCATTCAGATTCTAAGAAATATTTGAAGATTTTTCAAACATTTATTCCTTGACATAAGCAAATTTTCATCTCATAATAAAGACTGACAGCTCTCATTCTTTTTTCTTTTTTTTTTTTTTTCAAAAGTACAGGTAGTGCTATATAGTCATTCTGAAACAATTATGACATGAAATGAAAGCTATTCACACATGGGTGGACTTCGTAAGAAATTTTGTGTGGGAAAATATGGCTTTGTCTTGTTGCGAAGGGGTATCAGATCTGGAGGTGTTGGTCTTATTTGGTGCACTCAGCAGCAAAGGATGTACCAAGCAGCAGTCTAGATGATCTGAAAGCATAAGATAATGATCAGATGTGGCAAAACTTTGTCAGACCTGACACTTCTCTTATTAAGAGTAAAATATACAAGCCTATTTGTCCTGGGATATGCAGATGAATTTATTCATATTGATGAACTCAAAGGGTCTAGTTGTATGCATCAGCAATAAAAATTGGGGCAGGATATTAAAATGCTTATGCGAGGGCAATGTAACTACAATACAATTTCTCAAGTTAGCATTCATGTAGATCAAAATATCCTATCTCACATATTTTCTATTGTCTCAGGAAATGATTAAAGAAAATGGTTTATACAATGGTTTATATTTTAATGGTTAAATACTATAATAATATATGGTTTATATATATATAATACTATAATAATAAATGGTTTATATTTTAAATGGTTAAATACAATGGTTTATATTCTCCATTAAATACTAGGTAGCAAATTTAACATTTCTTTCTTTGTATATAATCATGTTGTATACAGAAAGACCAAGTGTCATAAGATAATACTATGACTGATATTCAGTAAGTTTTATTGCTTTTCTATATTTAAACATTTTTTAGTAATGATAATAACGTATTCCTTCTTTCTTCTATATTGTAGTTTTCATACTAGAACATAGAAAATGGCAGACTGCTTCAAAAAATTAGCAATGTCATTTGACTTCTTTTGATTGACTTAAGAATTGTTGCATGCTCATCTAATCTATGAAAGGTACCATAATAGTTCTTAATTTGTCACTATTCCTTAATGATTAACTGTTCATTTGCTTCTCTACATTCAATGCAGAGAAATCCAAATTCTGCAGTCTATTTATTCCAAGATAAATCATCACATTTCACAACTGAAAAACTATTAAACTACAACTATCTTATTGCAAGCATGTTATTAAAACTAATTTTGGTAATGTCACTAAACATACTTTTTTTTTAAATAATATTTTTTGATAACAGTAGCAACCAAATTCAGATCAAGAGTGAGGTGAGTTCTCAGTAAAACATCTCCATAGAATGAAGAAAGATTGACTAAAGCTGGGACAGGAGGTGTTGTGAAGTACTGCTTGAATAATGCTTTAGAAGAACAATTACATTGTAGGAAAAGCATCACACCGCATTAAAACTTCCCAGCTCAGTTATCACCTTTGGCACTGTTGAGTTGTCTACCTCAGATTTTTCATCTCAGTGTTCATTTAAGGATTAGAAACATAGCACTATACAGAACTTTTGTTGTTGTTATCACATATTCCAAAAATATCCAGTTTGGTGTTGTGTGTGGTTTTTGTTTTTTTGTTTGGTTGGTTGGTTGGTTTTTCCCTATATAGGCTTCTCATAGACCACAGCCTCATTATATCTGACACAGCAAGGACATTAAAGACCAATAAAATTCTGATATTCTGATACCTTCAGGTACTCTTATAATACAAAATATACCTTATCGCATTCTGATTTTTGTCTCTTTTTTTCCCCCCACAACGAACACTGATTGTTTACAGTTATCACATGTCAATTCAACAACACATTTTCACTACAGGAGGAAAGGAGAAAAGAAAATGCATCTACCTTCTTTCTTGTTTTTCCCCACTATTCTTTTTTTTTTTTTTTTGAATATTTTATTTCTTCAGTTGACAGGTACCAGTAGATAACTCCAGTTTAAGCTGATGGCTTCATGTTCACTCTAGGTGACTGCATTCTGGTATTTAGAATGCTGAGATTTTCTTTGCCATTTCATAAATCAGCCCACATATTTACACAGCAATCTAGATAAATGTCCAAACACCAAATCCTCAAAAGAATTCAGGTATTGGTAGCCCATTTTTCAGAATTACAGCCTTTAGTGGTCATTTGTAATATGCAATTTTAAAGAGTCAAGAATATTATAAATTATCTTCTCTTTCACTCAGAAGAGATTTTCATCCTCTTTCAAATACTAAGGTCAAAAAATTTTCAATGCTGTTTTTATTTTGTTTACTTTAGGCATCTGCAACTATTTCTAGTTATGGTAAGTGTGCCATGTTCCTATAAAGAAATTGGGATTTAGTGTATATTTCAAGAATTTCAGTCCAATGGGTTCTATTTCATAGTTTTCAAATGGTACACAACTCACCACTAAACTAACTGCCATTAAAGACATCAACAGTATCATCTGACTTAGCACTCTTCACTATACAGAAGATAACTCTGAGTACACTATCAGAAAATGTTTATTTTCTCTGGTTTCCAAAAGAAAGACTTTGAGATCGGTGTCTGTTCCTGTCTTCAGCTCAAAACTTTTAATCCTACTCAATTTTCATCATCTCAACCAATTCAAAGACAGCACATAGTCTCAAAAAGATTTATTTTTCCAAAAATTTTTAATGAAAATTCTATGAATAGGAAAGGAGAGATCAAATTAATACTTTCACAGAGAAAAAGTCAGACAGAACTGTTTGTATACACACAGTTCAGCATCAGCTGGCTGACCAAATAGTGTGAACCTACTTGCCAATCATTTAACATGCACATAGCTTAAGATTAGCTGCCATATGTGCTACTTCTTGCACACAAAACTTAGCATTACTGCACTGTGTAAGGAAAGTATTCAACTCTATAAAAAAGAGGGCATCATTTGTCATACTGTTTTCAGAGCAAACTCGTTCAGTTATTACTCTTACTATACTTTTTTTTTTTGAGAGAGGAGAGGGAACTAATATTTAAGTTCCTCTATCAGAACTGTAGTTATTATAATATTAAAAAATAAAAATCCATTTACTGATACTTTGATATTTTTATGCTGCAGTCAATTGAGAGTTTGCTGATACAGGTGAAGTGTCGATTACTCTGTCCACTGTAATGGCATAAGGTAATAAATGCAATTTATTATACTGAATGCAGAAGAAGCTGATATTACCTGCCATCACATTGCGTAAGCTTCGGAATCATTGATTTTGAGGCTAGGTACGTATGTGTTTCAACATTTGCATTCAGGTACCACGAAATCCCTGTGGCCCTCAAATTCAGAGTCCTCAAGATTTGAACGTTACTACTTTATATATATTAGTAAATTGTTTGGAAAGTATTTTGTAATAGCTAAGAGAAATATTTATTTTTCTCCCTTACTAAGGATACCAGAACACACTGCTTCCTGAGCACCTTTGAATTGCCTAGTTCATCATGCCGGCTGTTGCAATTCTCACTTAAAGATAAACTTTGAGTTTTATTACCATTTTCTTGATAGGCATCAAAAACAAGCTTGAGACAGTTCCACGAGGGGCATATAAAGAAGAATCTGCTTTTAGACATATTATCCTAGTAAAATAATCTTAGAGAAAAGTAGAAAAATAAATATATAAGCATAATTGCAGATAATGATTCCACAAACCTGTCTGTCAGCATTAATATTAGCCCCTTCACTACACTGGGTTATTTTCCCATGACAGTAAATTTGGTGTTTGCAGCCATTCACATATCTGACTCGTACTTTTCTATTTTCTCTTCAGCAAATCTGCTATGACATACCCTTTATGATGTGTGAGAGAAAGTCCAACTGATGGAAAACCAGAGTGTTTTCATAGCACCTCCCAGCACTAATTTCTGCTTATTGAGACAAAAAATTCAGTTGGGCTGAACAGGAAAGAGACTGAATTTTGACTTTCCATTGGTCTATATCAGGTGTATATATATAGATAACACAAACACAGCCAACTTGAGTGACTTTAATCAGGTAAAGAATGAGAAAAGAATAAGTAAACTGTGTTCTCAGTTCTTTCCACAGAATAACTGAGGTTGGAAGAGACCTCTGGAGATCATCTATCTCATCTCCCTGCTCAGAGCAGGGTCACTACAGCAGAAGCTCAGGTCCATGACCAGTTTGTTTTTGACTACCTCAACACATGGAGACTCCACCAACACGCTCAGCAGTTGCTCGTGGTCTGATCACCCTCCGAGTTTAAATATAAAGAACAACTTTTTAAGAGAGCTCGTGTATTTTGTTGTGGCCATCGCTTCTTGGGCCATCCCCCTGACACCACTGAGAAGAGCCTGGGTCTGTCTTCTTTATTCAAGATTCTCCTGACCCTTCTCTTTTCCATGTTAGACAGAGTCAGCTCTCTCAGACTCTTTAACACCATATTCTCCAAGCTCTTAATCATCTCTGTGGCCCTTTAATGAACTTTCTTGAGCATGTTCATGTCTCCCATAATTCTGTACCAGCACTCCATGTGTGATGGTCACCAGTCCCTAATAGAGGGGAAATCGCCTCCCTCAAGTTGCTGTTGATGACTTCCTAATGCAGGCCAGGATGCTGTTGACCTTCTTTGCTGCAAGGGTGCATTTCTGGCTCATGGTCAACTTGTTCAAGAGGACACACAGGTCCTATTCTACAAAGCTGCTTTCCAGACTGTCAGACCCCAGCCTGTACTGTTGCATGGGTTGATTCCTCCCCAGGTACAGGACTTTTTGCCACTCCTTTTGCTGAACTTTTTGATATTCTTGTTGGCTCATTTCTCAAGCCAATCAAAGATCCTATGAATGGCAGCACAATCATCTATTATATCAGCCACATCTTCCCAGTTTTTTATCATCTGAAAATCTGGTGGGGGTGTACTCTGTATCATCATCAGGGGCATTAACAAAATATCTTTGGCCCCAAAATCAAACCCTGGAATACACCACTTGGTGACTGAAGTACAGACCGTGCCACTGATCTCAGTTGTTTGAGCCCAGCAGTTCAGCCAGTTTCCAATTCATGCCATTGTCTATTCATCTAATTCATACTTCATCAGTTTGTTAATGAGGGTGTTATCAGTTTTGAAAGCCTCACTGAGACACAGAACATCCACTGCTTCCTTAAAATAGTAACTGCATCATAGGAGATGTTTGTTTTGGTCAAGCCTGACTTCCCTTTTGTAAGTCTAAGCTGATGACACCCAATCACCTTTTAATTCTTCAAGTTTGGAACTGGCTTCCAGGATTATTTGCTCCATCACCTTCCCAGGGTTTCATGTGAGGCTGACCAGCCTCTTCTTCCTCCGATCCCCAGAGAAGGTAACAAGTACCTTGGCCTCTTCCATGTCTTTTGTCATTAAAACACTTGCCCCATTCAGCAGTATATTCATATTTAGCTAGTCTTCTTTTTATTGTTGATATTACCACAAAAGTTCTCCTGGCTGTTTCCATATTGCTACCAGCTTCATCTCCAGTTGGTCTGGGTCACCCTACTCTACTTCCATCTCTTGTGTGGTTCCTTTTGTATCTGAGTTTTGTCATGCATGCAGGCTTCCTGACACCCTTGCTTGACTTCCTACACATAGGCAAGGATTATTGTTGAGCTCAGAGGAAGTAACCTATGGAAATGAACCCGCTCTCCTGGACCATAATCTCTGCAGGACTGTATCCCCAGCAAGCCAGATCAGAATCTGTTGTCCTGAAGCCAGGGTTGTGATCCTGGCTATTGGCCTTATTTCCTCTCAGAATTCTGCATTTCACCATAATCACTGCATTCTCATAATCACTGTAGCCAGGGTTGCTCTAAGATTTCACATCCCCTTCCCAGCCACAACCACCCCCCTCCTTTCCCTTAAGCTTTTTGTTGTTGTTGTTTAAGCTTACGGAAGCTCTACATTCAGTTTTCACTTAGCAAATGCTATCAGTCTTTATATCTACTGTTGTATCCATCTTAGGAACAGACTATCATTCAAAAGGCATTGCTCCTAACTTTTTTTTTTTTTTTAAATCTTAAGGAAAATATGAAGGAAACAGGAAAAAAAATGAAAAAGGAGTGAAACTACAGAAGATCATGTATGCTATTCATCAACAATTTCACCACTACCCCCCTTCAACTCAGTAATCTTATGACGTTTGGCTAAGATCATATTTTGGTAAAAAAAAAAAAAAAAAAAAAAAAAAAAAAAAAAAAACTCATTCACATATTAAAGTAGATAAATTTCCCAATATTCCTTTGCAATTTAATTATTGCTCAAGTAGTTTACCAATTGCAGACCTATTTTACTAAACCTACCATAAAGAACATGTTAAGTCTGCAGCATGAGTTAGATTCGTATGCAAGCAGTTTGATATTTAGTAACTGCAGTCATTCCAAGACAATCAATAATGTAAAATAATTAATCTCCTGCCTGACTCCAACTCTCTATGCACCTAGCCAATATTGTGGGCTTTTTCTTAGTCATACTTTATGAACCAATCATCCCAATGAATTTGCAGATCCAAAATCTAAATCTCTCTTTAAAAATACTTCATTGGAGTATAAAATAAAAATAAAATTAGTTTGCAATTGTAATTTGTGGTTTTTTTGTGTTTTAATATCTAAGCATCAGAAATTAATAAAATATGACCACTACTTATTTGCATACTCTTATGACAATACAAGAAAAACTGGCTACCAGAGGCACATACAGTAGTTTGATACCAGAAAAAAAAATATTTGAAAGCAATAGTTCCACAATCCCTTATTGTAACATGAAGTTTAAAAGGTAGATAACATTTTCTTGAGGTAATAAATATGAATATTACTACAGTCATTTAATATTCAGCTCTGAAACTTCAGAAATTTACCCATTTTGCAGAGATGGGTTGCTATATTAAATTTACAACATTGAAACTGTTTAAAGTCCCCAATCTGTATAAAAATTGGCTTCCTGATTAAACATTTATTCTTCCTTCTCCTATATCCTGAGGCATACCCAAATCATTGTACCTCATCTCAAGTGACACTGAGACCTCAAGGTGACTTCAAGCAGAGGCAAAACAGTTTGCCTAAAGCATAAACTGATGATGATTTAAAATTCAAAGCCTGAAGTAAAAAAACAAAAAAAAAAAAAAAAAAATTGTCTCTAGAAATGCAGTTGCTGTTTAGAAATTCAGTGTCCAGACTGCACTGGCATAATAACAGACTTTTTCTTTTCTTCCCTTAGTGTTTCAAGATACTGAATCCACACACTTGCAATATACTAGGAGTGTACAGTCATGGCACCACTCCTGTACTTTCTGCCTTGTTTGTACCTGTCTCCAACCAGTAGGCACATACAAAGGCTACCCCAGCAAAGGAAGAGAGCTGAGATTGGTAAGTTCAGTGCACTTGCCTTTTCTTCCTTTCATGCCAACAGTATGAAAGACACATCACGGGGTGGTTGGATAACTGAATGATGAAAACAAGCATCCATCTTCTCTTTTATGCATCTCCGATATGTCAACATATCTAAATACGGAAGTAAAAGTCAAGCTGATAGGACTAAAGGGAAATTCCAGAGCTTAGCCTAGTTCTTTATCCTCTGTAAATAAAAGCCATATGAGAACACTGTTCAGGAAGGACTAATTTATTTTGTCTTGAATAGTCATTAAAAAAAAAGTAAGCAGTTATTGGATTTTTTTTTTTTTTTTTTTTAAGAAAGATTGTGGTCCTTCATTTTAACCTTTTAAAATGAAGACTACAGATATCAAAGATGACAAAAGTAATATGCTTAAAGAACAATAATGGAAAGCGTGATCAGTATGCAGATTCTATTCTCCTACACTAACATTTCTCCAAAAAATTTAAAGTAAAAGCAGATTCTGAAAGCCATTTTAAAGCAGGTCTTTCTCTGCCAGAAGAAACAAAAAGAACACAAAACATCGTGTAACAGATACTTTGCCAGAGTCAAAGATCACTCTTCAAATAGTGAATTCTGCTTCCAGTCTGAAATCCCTCATATACCTAAGCAAAGTCTAAGTGAGTGAAATGAAATCTGCTGCTTTCATATGTATCAGTTGGGGTCATCTCTTATCCGTGCCAACCACAACTCACTCTTTGAAGTTCATTAGGCTTTAATTAACTGGCATTCCATAAAATGCCTAGGGTTTTCAAAGTATGCCTAGCTCGGACTGCATTAGGCAGTAAAGTCTTATATAATATATTTCCACATACTGCATTACTACCATTCATTTTCATTACCACTGATAAACACGAAGATAACCAAACATAAATCCAAGCTCCTGCTGTCAGCCCTTCCCTTAATTAAGTGCCTAAACTAAGAGTGAAACATCCTTGACATTTCAACCACTTGCTATCAACCTTCTCTCTCTCCCCCTTTGCAAGTACTTAAAAAAATAAAAAACAAAAAGGAAAAAAAAAAAAAAAAAAGGTAGAAGCATGATGCTTCATTATTCCATTTTATATCCTGCTAACTCCAGTCAGCTGATTGCTATTTTTCGATTGGTGAGCTGAGGGTTCCCTAGCAACAGGTTAATTGATTGCAGCTCTAAATCCACCACTTTCCACTATCCCCTCCTATTCCTCACTTACATACACGTCTGCTAGGTGAAAGTCAGAAAGACAGCAAACAGAAATCTAAGAACAAGGCGGGGAGAGGGAGGGAGTGGGGACAGAACAGGGAGAGGGATGTGATAGCATTTTATTTGAGAACAGTTTCAAATTTCAGGAGAAAAAAAAAAAAAGAAAGAAAGCAGTGGTAGAGGATTAAAAATGAATTGAAGATTATTTTAGCGTATACATTGTTCATACTACATAATGCTACTCTTTTAATGCAGAGATTTTTTTTTCATTTGCTATTGTATTAATTAAAATTGATTCATTCCAATATTATATATATGAAAAAAATATCAATCTTTTAGAGTTGAAATACATAACAGAAAAAGGAAATTTACAAACAGAAGTCTGAATATTGTTCATAAAGCAGGTCTAAGAGCTACCTTCCATTTATACATCAGTAATTATTTTGTGATTAACCATTTATTGTTTAAGAACTGGGAAATTCCATTTGTTTTGGAACTAGCTATTCAGTTTAAATGCAATGTCAAAGGGACTTATTTCAGTACTAAAATAGGAAATGAATATGAAAAAAAGAGTCCAGGTAGGATTCCAGGCCCTAAATCCACTGACTCAGAGCTGAGAGCCCCTGCTGAACTCAAATTCTCTAGACACTGCAGTTTCTGACTTAGGCATTTCCAAAGCCTAACACAGCTAAGCATCAAGTGATTGTTTAAAATAAATTGGGGGGCTTAAGTAAAGATGGGCAGTGAGCATAAATATGAGGGTGAAAAGGAGAAAATGGAATTACTGGGGAAGAGGAAAACAGCTCTAAGAAAGAAAAACATTGCCTCTCTCATTCTGGATGCACTGTAACAACATGATTTGAGAATTTTGTGATTTCTCCTATCGGGGGGTGGGGGGAGGAAGAGTGAAATGTCATTTGCAGGTCATGAGAAGGTAGACCAACATATGACATTCTCTTATGCATTTTTCATCTGAATACAGGAGACTCCACTCCTTTCTCCTTCCAGTGACAGATCTTCTTTTCTCATGTTATTATTCAAAGCATGAAAACCCACATCTGCCACAACCATCACGGTATTGTGTTTTGGGTAGAATCGGGAGGTCTTTATCTTTTCTGTTGAAGCTGTTTGAGCATTTTCAGTCTGCAGAAAAGCACAGGGACTCACTGAGCCAGGAAGAACAGGCATGACTGCGCTAAAGGTTTCAACAGAGATGAGCAGAGGTGGATTCTCTTCTCTTGCCTTACAGTCAGCTCAACATTTTATTGAACAATTTTTTGTCCGCCTAAAATGTATAAACAGGCATGGGAACACGGAAATCGGTTCCCTTCACTTGTGCGTATACCTATTAAGCTCCAAGTCAGGCAGTGCATATTGAATGTCTGTTTACCTGATCAGTGCATCACCAGTTACTACATTTCTCTCTGAAGCACTTACCTACCTGTAGAAAAATTAGAAATGTAATTCTCTAATGAAGAATCGATTTTGAAAATTTTGGCTTGGTGGGATCTAACATTTAAGAGCCTATCAGATCTGTCCTTAAAATAATAATTTCTGAAATACTCTGGGCTGGAAGAAATTTGCAGCTTTGTAAAATTAATTTGTAAAATCTACTCTGCTGTTTTTAATTGTCTGGAGAACTACTAGTCAAGGGCACTTGTTTTGAAAGCCTATTCAGCCATCACAAGTGAAAAATATTTAACTGGAGATTTTATTTCCACATGTGAGAAATATATGGAAAATGTCAACATGATGACTTGATAATGCTCAGCATCTGAAGATCATTCAGTAATGTTTTCATTCTTATTTCAGGCATGTTTTATAAATCTCTGTCTCCTAATTGCAGCTTTCTCACATTCTTTCCCTATTTTTATTAATTAAGTAGACAGCATTTTAAGTAATGTCAGTGATACTCACTGGATGTGACATTAAAGCGACTTGGATATTTGTTCTCTTCTTTTTAAAAAAGTGTATTTCCTGTGGGAATCTGTTGAATAATCTCTGAAGTAAACCTTGGAAACGTGAATCATAATGTTATTTTCAAACATTTATTTTAGCAGCTTGGAAGAGAAGAGCATACTACAATCATTGTACCAAACAAATATAAATAATATACTCGATATATCAAAATAATAAAGTAATGGTCAAAAATGTATTTGATGTATATTGTATGTGTATATTTTAGCATGAAAGACAAACTTTTTAGTATAGGCATTAATAAAAGGATCTTGTATAGGTTTCTTAGCTTAATCTAAATATATAAATTATATATATGAGGGAGAAAGAATAGCTAGACATCTCACTTTCCATTTCACCCAGCAAAATGGAGTGTTTATCTTCAAACTGTCTTCATTATAAAAAACACCTTTTTTATTCTAGCACAATGTGGAACACAAAGCTACTCATTTTTATTGCTGTCAATTTTGCAAATTGAAAACACTATCATTATAACAAGCAGTTAGAAGTGGAATTCCATTTTTTTTTTCCCAAAAATTTGAGTCTTAGTTTAAATGTTTATGTTCCTTACTTTGGCATTTTGCAGTTTGAGAAACATTTTCCCAAAAGTTTATTTGCGTTTGCAAGGAAATTTGGAGCAGAATGCTTATTGATAAGAACATCAAATTCATAGAACTCCATAAATTTCTCTAAGGAAGAAATAATTCCTCCATTGTCATGTATAGAATCTGAAGGTATTGCAACTGGCCATCTAGTCTGACCCTGAGCATCTGTGCCAAATTGGATGAGCATACACTACCTCTAATTATTATTTATTCCAAAAATGGCCTCACAGGTGCCAAAAATAATAACCTTGACTGTTTTCACATTTCTCACACACAGGAAGGAGAAATTTGATTATTTCTCCCTCACCTCCACCCCCAAGAGCATCACACTGTCAATCAGACAAGTTCAGGTGTCCTGAAGTCCAAGAGTTTTTCAACCTGTATAGCAGCCTATCCATCTACTTCCTATTTTGTATCAGTGAAATTAATTTCTCATTCCTAAATATACGGTTGTACTTTTCACAGTCAAATTTTATCTACATGATTTTGAACATCTTTATTTTTATTTATTTATTTTTTAAGTTTAGTTTAAACCTGTTTTCCAAAGTGTTTACAACACTTTCCAATGGGGTGTCATTAGAGACTGTATGACAGAACTTTAATCCATACCTTTGATTTCTTATGAATACATTACTATTGATGCATATCAGGCTCAAGACAAAAGCCTCAGGATTGCAACACCAAACATGTGATAAAGGATATTTAAATAAATGAAAACAAGGGCATCCTTTCTCTTAGGTGAGTACCCTAATCACCGTACTATTATGCTAGTCATGAACTATATTCTATCCCTCTAGTCCAATAAATCTTGTAACTATTTCATGCAAAGTACAAGACTGCCAACTGAAGAAATTAAGCATGAGCCACACAGAAATGGAACATTTTAGAGAAATAATCTGTGGCTTTTGTTGTAGAAATGGTTAATTCCTGTTGATTTGGAATGCTTGCAAACCTGCCGTGTAACTATTTCAACTCTTTTAAACCACACTGCTGTTGGAACTTTCATTGATATTTTCCTGATTATTGTCATCTTCTGTTTCCATTTTTGCTAGAACTTTAAGCCAAATGGTCCATCTGGCATTCTCTCTCGCTTGTCATTTTATGAGTTGTAAAAATAAAGTATATTTTAAAATTCTAAATCATCAGTTTTGTTTTCTCACATAAGAACTGAACATAAGAACTCAAAAGCTTTTACAGAATATTTATGAAAAAAAAAAATCTTTAAATCTGAGATCTGCATCTGTACTCTATTTCAGTATCTTACTGGCTGCCTACTGATGATAATAGCCAGGGAGAAGCAGTGTACCAAGCTAGAACATAAGTGGAAGATTTACAAAATTTATCTATAAATTTTCAAATAGTACAGTGGATTTAGCCACACATTTTCCATTGGAATGAACATGTGTATTGTGTGTAGGAGAGAAAGAGATTTAGAGACAGATAAAATGTTTCAGATCTTTCTTTTTATGGTCTTCTGTTTGCATTGTGCCTGTTTAAAAAAAAAAAAAAAAATTAGTAACTGCAGAACATGTTCAACAGACTGGCGAACACCTCCATGAGCACAATCAACATGAGCTGAGAGGGACTCACTTTACTTCATGAATACATTTACATTATGTCATGTGAAATTACTGAGCAGCTGTTAGAGAAAAAAGAAAACATGATCAGTATTCTTGCAGAGGGACTTACTGAGGGCCAATCATCAAATACACATGGCAAATAGAAATGGCAGTCTGAAAAGGTGATAAGCAATCAAGTACAGACAAAAGTAAGACACCGTGACCTTACATTCAGCATGAGCACTAAATTAACATATCTGTGCAGTGTACTAGAAAATTAAGAGGACAATAAGGACAAAGCGACTTTAAGCCCAGCTGTGGCTGCACAAATCTGAACTATCTAATCTAGTCTAATTACAGTCTATTTACATCCCACATCCCAAACCTTGGCCACCCAATCTTTTTACCAGCAGCAAGCAGTTCACAGCTAGGTTTGCAGAGCTGACCTGCACAGATTAAGCAAGGCATAATTCATATTCTGTGGGACACAGCTTAGTCATAAAGCAGGGCAATCTGAAGACAGACAAGTGACTTGGACAATGGACTCAATTAACTTGTCTTCATCCATTATGCAGCACTCATTTTTGCTCAGCAGAAGTCACTTCCCTCTGACCTGTAAGAGAGCCTTTTAGGCAAGTCAAAATACTAAACACAGAAGAGAAAATTATTCAGGTAAACCAATTCTTGTGCTCTGGGCCTGCACCTCCACTGGGAACATAGAACAGCAGCCCTTCTGTATGAGGGATGTGCCTGGGAGGGCTCTCAGAAACTTGCTTTAAACCCTTCCATGAATTAAAAGACTCGTTTGAGGTGACCTTTCCTGTTTCAGAGGAAGGTTAGTACTTCTTGAATTTATACAAATTTATCCCGTATGGATATAAGTTATCACTAGGACTCTTTAAAATAACATTTGAAGAGCATACCTTGTGACTTTGGATCTAGCACACTACGCCAGGTAGTAACTACACAAAACAGAACAATCCCTGTGGATACTGCCTTCAGAGGTCTTTATCCCTTACTATTTTAAATAGCATTCTGAATATGCATGATCAGACTAGTATACTTGGTATGCAAATTAAAATGAATATTTCTTGCAGATGAGCTCTACAATTTTGCTTGCCCAAGATTTTTGTTTTATTACTTAGAGGAGGTCAGGAGAGATACTTCTCTTGAAAAGGGAATATTAAATTATTATATTCAGTAACCTTTCATCTGTTTCCCTGGAAATATATATGCCTCTGACTTGCAAGGTTTATCATAGACACATCTTTAATTTGGTATTTTATTTATTTATTTATTTAATGAGGACAGGACATGAAGATTATCTGCAGTCTTTAAGGAAATACACAGAAGTCCTGAAATCATAAAAAATACAGCTGTAAATTCTATCTAAATCTTATAGGATATATATGTTATGATAACATTTATTATTGCTAGCATTGTCCAGCAATGTAATATAAAGTGAAAAAAAATTATCCAGCATAAAAGCTGTGATGTATTTCCAGGTTTAGGTAATTGCAGATTTCCATACAGAAATTGAATATTAGGAGGAAATGAGACGACAGTCACTTCTCTGGATTTCTGTGTGTCCTAAACATTTCCACATATGCACTGGCTGATTAGGGCCACAGATTGTGCAGATACAAAGTGTGTCTGACAGGCTTAGGATGTTTCACACTCATGGCACATATGTTAGTTCATACATTCTTACATATTTGTCTGGGAACACTTAACTAGTGGGAACACTAACTCCCCTCTCTGCCAAAAATGATATTAAGAGTCAAAAACAAATTACCAAATTTATGGTTTATTAGAAAAGTCTTACAAGCCTGTTTAGACAATGTAGAGCTTTTCTGCCATGAATATTAAACAAGGGTAAAAAGTGAATAGTAAGCCAAAATGGGTAACGGAAAGGAAAATGCTCCTGCAGTGGTCAGAGCTTGCTGAAGTCTTTGGTCAGGAACTCAGCACAGGCCACTCAAGGAAATTCCATTTATTTTAATGGAAGTACATGAGTTCATACAAATGAGCAGGAATCCTCAAATTAGCATTTTTTACTGGTAATAATTTGCCTATACATCTCTTTTATTTATCCATAATATTTTTTTTCTGTGAATTCTTACGAATAAGAAACAAATTCACAACAGCCTTGATGCTTCTGCTCAGGATGTCAGGTCCCTAATGTAATGTGTGCTAACAGGTAATATTTGTTCACATTTGCACTGGAATGCAAAGAAAGAAAAAGCTATTAGAGATTACGCAAGAATTTACTTGAATATAAATTCCATAGATAAGAATACTCTGCTGTAGCAACAACCAGACACTTCCAAACACTTCCTGCAAGGTTTACAATAAATACAACCTGTGAATATTACAGCTTCTCTCTAGAACTGAAAGCTATAGCCATAACATACTCATTTATTCCAATTCCTGTAGTATGCTTCCAATTATATTTGAGTTTACACTAAGCAAAAATAAATTTGGATAAGAGCAGATTTCATCCACATTCCCATCCCTCACATATGTATGTACATAGTGCACATATGTATATAGTGCATGCAGTTCATATAAATCAAGATTTTGCACAATCATGAATAAATGATGAAAAGATGCTGGTGCCAAGTGTAGGAGTATTACTGGTGTTTGCTTCCATTTTCAAGTCACAATATAGCAGTATGATTTTATACTTTTAATAGCAGTATCATTTTAATGATAATGCTTTTTATTTAGTCAATAAATGCAAATCAGAAAAGTTTAACAAAGGAAATTTCTTCCATTAGGTTAAACTCTCAGCTAGGAAAAAAAAAAAAAAAAAAAAAGATCAAATAAACTTTTGAACATGACGGGTCTTCTTATGGTCTGCTTAAACCTAGTATATTTCAAGCATACTTCAGAATCTCATTACCTGTTGGCACAAGAAACCTTTTTCTCACAGGGGCTAGAAACCAGTCCTCATATTTCACAGAAATCTGAGTAAGAACTGAATACTGAGTTTTTATTTTCCATTAGTGACCTACTACAGAAAGATACAAAAATAAAGGGAGAGTAAAAGAACTTCATCTATTCCTCCTGTGCTTTAATTTTGTTCTCTCACATCTTTCTATGCTTCACTGCTTCAGTTAAAAGACCAGGAGAAATACCACTGTGCACACACACATACAGACATTTTCACCATTTATTGTGATCATGCGCGTCACTCTCAGGTCAAATGATAAGCAGGACATCTCTTGCTTTTATAATGTAAGGGATATAATCAAGGAGCTTTTAACATAATGAACTGGACGGTACCTGAAAAATGGTTCATTTTTTGCATCGAAAACAATGCATTGCCTTCCACACCAGTATCTAATGAATACAATTGTTCTAGTGGATGGAAGTTAAATTGCAAGAGGTCTTTTTATGTGTATACCTAGGAAACAAATATATTGTTGTGGATTTTTAATCACTCTGTAATCATATGGCTATAATGCATACCTATAATAATATTCCATTCAATTGAATAAACGGTTAGTCCAAAATGTTTTGGGAGTGCCTTATTAACAACCCCCCTCCCAAAGTAGAACATACCTCTTTATCTAAACGCAAAGAAATAAATAGTGCAGAGATCTTGATAATAGATTTGATTTCTAAACTATTTATAATAAAAACTGTAATAAATTATTGCTTGTGACAGAAAGTGCATCAAATATTTCCTGCAAATGCAGCATTATTTCAGTTCTCTTTGTGGACAATGAACTAACTCTGTTTCTGAGCTATGAAAAAAAACCACAGTTACTTCAGGAGATGCCTAAAATTTGGAGTTTAAAGTTATCACAATGAAGCAATACAGATTTGGATTCTTAAAAACGCAAATTTGTACAAAAATAATTTGTTTAGAAAGAAAAACTGGCATTTTAAAGTGAAATTTTAAAAGTTCCATTTCAGCATTTACAAAATGAACATTTTCCTTAGTTGTTCAAACATGAGCAGTAAAGTCTGCAGGCAACGTCTCCAACTCCATCTGAAATATGCCATATATTAAACAGATCCAGCTTTCCATTTTGAATATAGTCTTTTATCTGACCTAGTGTTTCCACTAAAACATCGTCGCTATCAATATCAAATTACCTTTTATTGAGTTCCTACAAAAAATCATAACACTAAAAGTTTCTTTCTGATATCTTTGAAGGCTTAACTGCCACCTCATAAAAAGCTATGTTTGGTGTATCATGAAACTCACTATCTTTTCAACTACTTACTGTATTTTTTTGAACCTGTGCATAAAGCAAAAATATTTATTAAAGACTTACACCCAAGCCTGCAGGTGTATATAGAGAGAAAACACAACCTGTTAGTACACTCCCTTAACAAACCAGGTTGAAAATGAGAGAAATATCTCAAAATTGTATAATGGACTAACACAAGTGCCCTTTCTCTTTTTTTCTAGACTCACTGTATGACCAGATTCTTTTCTTATTTCATGTACTCTTTTAAAATTGACAAAATATTTCCTTCATCATGGCTTACTGATACCCTACTGGTATGTTTGAAATATTTGTTCTTAAGCTTTTCAGGGTACAGATTATCTTAAAAAAAAAAATCATGGTATGGATCCCCATGGTTTCAACAGCTGCAATGCAAATCATTGCTATCAATAAGAAAACTCTGCATATCATATTCCACTAAAGTAAGAAACTAGCTCTATTTCTAGTTTCAGAGTATTTGACTTCAAAATAAAACAAAACAAAACCCAGAAGCAAAGGAAAATAATGCACTGGTGGAAGAAGAATATATCTATATGCACAGAAATGTATCTGGAACAAATAATTATATCTACTTCTTCATAACTCTTTAATATGTGTTCAAGCATTTGGCTTTTTTATCTCACCAGGCACAAAACTGGGAGAAATAATAAAGCGAAGACATAGATTGGTGTTGGAATAAGCTATGTAGCTATTTCTACATGAAAGAAAAGTCTAATAATTCTTCTGGAAAGGACTAGAAACATTGAGAAATATGATTCAGCAAATAAAAACATCTATTTTTTGCTGCATAGATCCAGTTTTTAGGTTGAATTGAAGGGTTTCACTGAGGATGGTTTTCTGCCAGATCATATCTGGGCAAGATTTAAGAAATGAGTTGAATCATCACGGTAGAGGGGAGAATGTTGTAAATGTAGGTTTTAAAGACCGCTGAAAAAAATGAATATGTGAATCTTTTATGGTGTCCCAGACCCTCATCACTTGTACGTGGTACAAGTAAATCTGTTTTAGCTTTGCTACCATGAAAAGTTTGACATAGTGGTAAATGAGTTATGTAACATTTTTGTGGGAATGGTAGCTATTATCAGCTTTTGAAGCTATAATGTTTATGGATTATACAAGTTTATAACCAACCATATTAAAATAACATTCTCAGTTTTTACAAAATGACAGGAATTAGATACATCGAGGGGTTTTATTGTTCCTACTGAACTTGTTTACTCTTACAGGGAGAGGGCAGTATCCAAGGAGCAAGCACTTTCCAGAGATGTAAAGATGTGTATTTTATGTGCCAATTCACAATTGTGTACTAGGCTTGAGCTAGTTTACAAATTTTTGGTTCAGCAGTAGCTGAAGATCACAAACTAAATCTCTGACATGCAAAATTTCCATAGACTGCTTGTTTCCAGTCTGAGTAGTACAGCATTTTGAAAGGACTGAAATGCTACCTTTTCTTCCACAACATCTGAATGGAGCGTGACATTATATATCTTGGCAAAACTATAGGTTGCATCTAAATGGCAAGACATTTTCACTCTGCCCTGCTCCCACTGTTCCCACAGGCTTAAAGATGGAAGTTTACAGAGATTGGTACAGAGTATCACAATTTGGGCACCATGTCATTTCATCACACTACTCACCATGTTGCTTCAAAGCAACTTCACAAGTAACAGCACTAATGTAAGTCTTTTAAATAAAAACAGTAAAAAAGGGGTTAGTTTGTTGGAATATGAGCATCTGAAATCTTCTGAATCTGTTTCTTAACCTTTTGACTTTCCAGAAATCTAAAATTTATGTGTACCCAAAAAGCTACTGTCTGAAAGCCACTAATCTGTATATTATCCCTATGGTTATGTAAAAATGATTATGAGAAAAATGATTTGTATTTTGATTACTATATCACTCCAGCTAGAAGAATATAATTAATAGTGGAATTCAAATGTTCTGTTTCTTATACAGTGATAGGGCCTGCTTTTTTTGTCCTCTGTGCATTTTATCATTAATGACAGCAATTAATTAAACCCAGAAGGGAAATATTTTTTGTCAGTGCTGTGCCATAAGTCCAACTTTCACAAGCTTTGTGGGTACAGCTTGCATATTAGATGAATTTAGCCACAGAGGGCATGCTCTTACTTCTAATGCTTCTTCTGTGTCAAGTCTTATTGACATAGTGTATACAAAAATAATAATAATAATAATAATAATAATTCCTGAAGAATTAAATTGTGACAGTATAGGACACTACCTTGAACTCCCTGTCCTCCCATTCCAGCATTTCATGATACTCTGTGTCAATCAAATTCAGAGCTGGATTATTGATGTTGTGTATTCCCAACTCTAGAAAGTGGGTTAAGGCAAACTGCTGCTTTGACTCACAGCTGGGAGCAACACTCTTAATAGGCGTGTACATCTGCTGCACATAGAATGACAATATCCTTGGCTATTTGCATTCATGCCCATCTGTTTGGATGGCGTACTGCCTGCTCACAGGTTGGTCACATCATTGCCACATGGCACAAAAAGCAGAATAGGGACAGATTATATGTCCAGTTTACTTCTCAATAAAAGTGCTCATCTCTTCTTCAGGACATCATTACAAACACTGGCAGTACCATGTGCTATTCAAACTTGGTTGTGCTGAAATATATTTTCATATTGTAGTACCCAACCAATAGACCTTTCAACAAGTTCGTATATGCAACAGTCAGTATCTTGGTGAAGAACTGCCTAAGTATACTATGTGTTATTGCACTCTCTTAAAATACTTGCATAAACAGTTAATATTGTGTATAAACGTATAACCTCTAACTAGAAGCTGAATCTTCCAATCTCTGCAGCTCATTTATGGCCTTCTCAGACTCTGAAGAGATCTTTATCTACCGAAACAGCTATTTTGCTACATTTCTGAAAATAGCAATATGCCTCTTTGATCTCTTGTTATTGAGAAAGGCATTTTTCTCAACATAAACACAGAAGATCTTATGTTGTTGACTTCATTTGAACCAATGGTGAGATGAATCAAAGATCCTTTTCGAAGAAATTTGTGGCTTTGTTAGCAACACTTCCAAATTAAGGAGAAGCAATATCAAATTTCCCATTTTCAGAAAGTTATCTGTGGAACAAATATAGAATTATTTAATCTACTGGTAAGCGGACACATCTGAGGAAATTCTTCACCCAGAGGGTGATGAGGGACTGGAACAGGTTGCCCAGAGGTTGTGTATGCCCCATCCCTGGAGTTGTTCAAGGCCAGGTTAGATGAGGCCCTGGGCAACCTGATCTAGTGGGTGGCATCCTTGCCTATGGAAAAGGGAGGTTGGAACTAGATGATCATCAAGGTCCCTTCAAGCCTGAACCATTCTATGATATTATTCTATGATTTTATCTCTGGAGCACATAGGTTTTTATTGCTTAAGTTCTTTATGACACTTCCTGAAAAAACTGTAGAATGTGAG